>NW_028277080.1:3702296-4023663 GCF_059951505.1 Python bivittatus | reverse complement strand
GTGCCAAGAACAAGTCTGTCCCTCTTCATTTATCAGTTGACTAACCCTTTTAATTCTCAATTTATAGGCCTCACAATAATTCTGTTTAATGCTTCTGATTTCTTGTACTATTTCTTCCTTTTCCATTGATCCCGTTTTATGTTTAATTAAGTCCATTTTAGCTTTAATATCTTTTTTCTTTTTTTTTTTTTTGCGGGAATTTCTGCAGCTCTTCTTCCAGTTTTTTATAGTCATCCTCGATAGTTTAAAGATCTTTTTCTACATTGTGTTTCTCGTATAGTCTATTGTCTTGATAAACCTTCATTGAGTCAAAGAATTCTTTATCTTTGTTCTTGCCAAAAATAAGAGAAAAAAAGAAGCAAAAGGAGAAAAAGAAAAGAAAAAAGAAAAAAAAAAGGAGAGGAGGGGAGAGACTAAGTCTCTTTAAAAAAAATCCAACTAGGAGGGGGGAATGGAGAGCAAAGCAGAGCTTCTAGCAGAAAAAAGAGCTACTGCCACTAATCAAGGCTCTTGTGACTAGCTCAAACTTTCCATCTTGATATTTTCAAAATCGCTTTCAACTCCACTTTCTTGTTTATAGTTACGGATGGCACCTGTATAAACATGCACATCCCACTATCTTTTTAGAAAGCACAAAGTCCTTGAGCATGCGTCACAATGGAAGGAAAAAAGCACTAAGTCGCGCCTCTAGATGGCAGTGCAACTTTCTTTCATTTACTTTCTCTTAACTCCACTTTCCCCATTTCAAAATCAAAAAGTATAAATTTCTTATAACAATAAAGAAATCTTAGTCAAAAAAAAGGCTTAAAATAAAGAATTATTGAATATTAAAAAGAAAAAGCCAATCCAGTTAAAAATATATTTTTTTAAAAGAAAAACATCTTGTCAATTCCACTAAAAAGGGAAAGTTGAAAAGAAATTTTTTTTTTTCCCCCTTCTTTTTTTATAAGGTTCAATCTCGCCGCTTAATCCACTTTTCTTCACTTTTAAAAATCTCTTTAAGTTACTTAAGGTGTTCTCTAAGAATAGTTGAATAATAAAAGTCCATCTCACCCAGTTGACACCCCTCTCTTCCTTCTTCCTTTGGAGCTGTCCCGGCTTTCGCAGCCATTTTTGGCTGGCTCTCCTCCGCCGGCTTCAAGAGCTTCTCCCGGGATCAATCTGGAACTTGCGGCGTCCCTGAGATCCGCGGGACGCGCCCTTTACGATCGCCATCTCTTCGGGACGGCTTAGGTCCGTCGGGACCGTGCAGGGGAGGAGATATCAGCTGCGATCCTGGGAGCCCAGGATCGCCCGCCGTATCGCCGCGACGCCAGCTCCGCCCTCCGAAACCACGATGTTTTTCTGATTCTACTACCTCGGGAGAACATGAATCAGCAGCTCTTTTTCAAATCTGGTGTTTGTCTGAGCCGGGAACCTGAGTTGTGAAAGGGCAGTTTTGCCATTGCAAGAATAGGCCATTTGAGCAATTGCGGTAATAGGCCGTTTCTTCCATTTTACTTCTTGGGATCACTCTTCAGGCAAGGAGAGATTCATGAAACCACGATGTTTTTCTGATTCTACTACCTCGGGAGAACATGAATCAGCAGCTCTTTTTCAAATCTGGTGTTTGTCTGAGCCGGGAACCTGAGTTGTGAAAGGGCAGTTTTGCCATTGCAAGAATAGGCCATTTGAGCAATTGCGGTAATAGGCCGTTTCTTCCATTTTACTTCTTGGGATCACTCTTCAGGCAAGGAGAGATTCATGAAACCACGATGTTTTTCTGATTCTACTACCTCGGGAGAACATGAATCAGCAGCTCTTTTTCAAATCTGGTGTTTGTCTGAGCCGGGAACCTGAGTTGTGAAAGGGCAGTTTTGCCATTGCAAGAATAGGCCATTTGAGCAATTGCGGTAATAGGCCGTTTCTTCGGTTTTACTTCTTGGGATCACTCTTCAGGCAAGGAGAGATTCATGAAACCACGATGTTTTTCTGATTCTACTACCTCGGGAGAACATGAATCAGCAGCTCTTTTTCAAATCTGGTGTTTGTCTGAGCCGGGAACCTGAGTTGTGAAAGGCCAGTTTTGCCATTGCAAGAATAGGCCATTTGAGCAATTGCGGTAATAGGCCGTTTCTTCGGTTTTACTTCTTGGGATCACTCTTCAGGCAAGGAGAGATTCATGAAACCACGATGTTTTTCTGATTCTACTACCTCGGGAGAACATGAATCAGCAGCTCTTTTTCAAATCTGGTGTTTGTCTGAGCCGGGAACCTGAGTTGTGAAAGGGCAGTTTTGCCATTGCAAGAATAGGCCATTTGAGCAATTGCGGTAATAGGCCGTTTCTTCCATTTTACTTCTTGGGATCACTCTTCAGGCAAGGAGAGATTCATGAAACCACGATGTTTTTCTGATTCTACTACCTCGGGAGAACATGAATCAGCAGCTCTTTTCAAATCTGGTGTTTGTCTGAGCCGGGAACCTGAGTTGTGAAAGGGCAGTTTTGCCATTGCAAGAATAGGCCATTTGAGCAATTGCGGTAATAGGCCGTTTCTTCGGTTTTACTTCTTGGGATCACTCTTCAGGCAAGGAGAGATTCATGAAACCACGATGTTTTTCTGATTCTACTACCTCGGGAGAACATGAATCAGCAGCTCTTTTTCAAATCTGGTGTTTGTCTGAGCCGGGAACCTGAGTTGTGAAAGGGCAGTTTTGCCATTGCAAGAATAGGCCATTTGAGCAATTGCGGTAATAGGCCGTTTCTTCCATTTTACTTCTTGGGATCACTCTTCAGGCAAGGAGAGATTCATGAAACCACGATGTTTTTCTGATTCTACTACCTCGGGAGAACATGAATCATCAGCTCTTTTTCAAATCTGGTGTTTGTCTGAGCCGGGAACCTGAGTTGTGAAAGGGCAGTTTTGCCATTGCAAGAATAGGCCATTTGAGCAATTGCGGTAATAGGCCGTTTCTTCGGTTTTACTTCTTGGGATCACTCTTCAGGCAAGGAGAGATTCATGAAACCACGATGTTTTTCTGATTCTACTACCTCGGGAGAACATGAATCAGCAGCTCTTTTTCAAATCTGGTGTTTGTCTGAGCCGGGAACCTGAGTTGTGAAAGGCCAGTTTTGCCATTGCAAGAATAGGCCATTTGAGCAATTGCGGTAATAGGCCGTTTCTTCCATTTTACTTCTTGGGATCACTCTTCAGGCAAGGAGAGATTCATGAAACCACGATGTTTTTCTGATTCTACTACCTCGGGAGAACATGAATCATCAGCTCTTTCAAATCTGGTGTTTGTCTGAGCCGGGAACCTGAGTTGTGAAAGGGGAGTTTTGCCATTGCAAGAATAGGCCATTTGAGCAATTGCGGTAATAGGCCGTTTCTTCGGTTTTACTTCTTGGGATCACTCTTCAGGCAAGGAGAGATTCATGAAACCACGATGTTTTTCTGATTCTACTACCTCGGGAGAACATGAATCAGCAGCTCTTTCAAATCTGGTGTTTGTCTGAGCCGGGAACCTGAGTTGTGAAAGGCCAGTTTTGCCATTGCAAGAATAGGCCATTTGAGCAATTGCGGTAATAGGCCGTTTCTTCCATTTTACTTCTTGGGATCACTCTTCAGGCAAGGAGAGATTCATGAAACCACGATGTTTTTCTGATTCTACTACCTCGGGAGAACATGAATCAGCAGCTCTTTTCAAATCTGGTGTTTGTCTGAGCCGGGAACCTGAGTTGTGAAAGGGCAGTTTTGCCATTGCAAGAATAGGCCATTTGAGCAATTGCGGTAATAGGCCGTTTCTTCGGTTTTACTTCTTGGGATCACTCTTCAGGCAAGGAGAGATTCATGAAACCACGATGTTTTTCTGATTCTACTACCTCGGGAGAACATGAATCAGCAGCTCTTTTTCAAATCTGGTGTTTGTCTGAGCCGGGAACCTGAGTTGTGAAAGGGCAGTTTTGCCATTGCAAGAATAGGCCATTTGAGCAATTGCGGTAATAGGCCGTTTCTTCCATTTTACTTCTTGGGATCACTCTTCAGGCAAGGAGAGATTCATGAAACCACGATGTTTTTCTGATTCTACTACCTCGGGAGAACATGAATCAGCAGCTCTTTTTCAAATCTGGTGTTTGTCTGAGCCGGGAACCTGAGTTGTGAAAGGGCAGTTTTGCCATTGCAAGAATAGGCCATTTGAGCAATTGCGGTAATAGGCCGTTTCTTCGGTTTTACTTCTTGGGATCACTCTTCAGGCAAGGAGAGATTCATGAAACCACGATGTTTTTCTGATTCTACTACCTCGGGAGAACATGAATCAGCAGCTCTTTTTCAAATCTGGTGTTTGTCTGAGCCGGGAACCTGAGTTGTGAAAGGGCAGTTTTGCCATTGCAAGAATAGGCCATTTGAGCAATTGCGGTAATAGGCCGTTTCTTCGGTTTTACTTCTTGGGATCACTCTTCAGGCAAGGAGAGATTCATGAAACCACGATGTTTTTCTGATTCTACTACCTCGGGAGAACATGAATCAGCAGCTCTTTTCAAATCTGGTGTTTGTCTGAGCCGGGAACCTGAGTTGTGAAAGGGCAGTTTTGCCATTGCAAGAATAGGCCATTTGAGCAATTGCGGTAATAGGCCGTTTCTTCGGTTTTACTTCTTGGGATCACTCTTCAGGCAAGGAGAGATTCATGAAACCACGATGTTTTTCTGATTCTACTACCTCGGGAGAACATGAATCAGCAGCTCTTTTCAAATCTGGTGTTTGTCTGAGCCGGGAACCTGAGTTGTGAAAGGGCAGTTTTGCCATTGCAAGAATAGGCCATTTGAGCAATTGCGGTAATAGGCCGTTTCTTCGGTTTTACTTCTTGGGATCACTCTTCAGGCAAGGAGAGATTCATGAAACCACGATGTTTTTCTGATTCTACTACCTCGGGAGAACATGAATCAGCAGCTCTTTCAAATCTGGTGTTTGTCTGAGCCGGGAACCTGAGTTGTGAAAGGGCAGTTTTGCCATTGCAAGAATAGGCCATTTGAGCAATTGCGGTAATAGGCCGTTTCTTCCATTTTACTTCTTGGGATCACTCTTCAGGCAAGGAGAGATTCATGAAACCACGATGTTTTTCTGATTCTACTACCTCGGGAGAACATGAATCAGCAGCTCTTTTCGAATCTGGTGTTTGTCTGAGCCGGGAACCTGAGTTGTGAAAGGGCAGTTTTGCCATTGCAAGAATAGGCCATTTGAGCAATTGCGGTAATAGGCCGTTTCTTCGGTTTTACTTCTTGGGATCACTCTTCAGGCAAGGAGAGATTCATGAAACCACGATGTTTTTCTGATTCTACTACCTCGGGAGAACATGAATCAGCAGCTCTTTTTCAAATCTGGTGTTTGTCTGAGCCGGGAACCTGAGTTGTGAAAGGGCAGTTTTGCCATTGCAAGAATAGGCCATTTGAGCAATTGCGGTAATAGGCCGTTTCTTCGGTTTTACTTCTTGGGATCACTCTTCAGGCAAGGAGAGATTCATGAAACCACGATGTTTTTCTGATTCTACTACCTCGGGAGAACATGAATCAGCAGCTCTTTTTCAAATCTGGTGTTTGTCTGAGCCGGGAACCTGAGTTGTGAAAGGGGAGTTTTGCCATTGCAAGAATAGGCCATTTGAGCAATTGCGGTAATAGGCCGTTTCTTCGGTTTTACTTCTTGGGATCACTCTTCAGGCAAGGAGAGATTCATGAAACCACGATGTTTTTCTGATTCTACTACCTCGGGAGAACATGAATCAGCAGCTCTTTTTCAAATCTGGTGTTTGTCTGAGCCGGGAACCTGAGTTGTGAAAGGCCAGTTTTGCCATTGCAAGAATAGGCCATTTGAGCAATTGCGGTAATAGGCCGTTTCTTCCATTTTACTTCTTGGGATCACTCTTCAGGCAAGGAGAGATTCATGAAACCACGATGTTTTTCTGATTCTACTACCTCGGGAGAACATGAATCAGCAGCTCTTTTTCAAATCTGGTGTTTGTCTGAGCCGGGAACCTGAGTTGTGAAAGGGCAGTTTTGCCATTGCAAGAATAGGCCATTTGAGCAATTGCGGTAATAGGCCGTTTCTTCGGTTTTACTTCTTGGGATCACTCTTCAGGCAAGGAGAGATTCATGAAACCACGATGTTTTTCTGATTCTACTACCTCGGGAGAACATGAATCAGCAGCTCTTTTCAAATCTGGTGTTTGTCTGAGCCGGGAACCTGAGTTGTGAAAGGGCAGTTTTGCCATTGCAAGAATAGGCCATTTGAGCAATTGCGGTAATAGGCCGTTTCTTCCATTTTACTTCTTGGGATCACTCTTCAGGCAAGGAGAGATTCATGAAACCACGATGTTTTTCTGATTCTACTACCTCGGGAGAACATGAATCATCATCTCCGTTTCAAATCTGGTGTTTGTCTGAGCCGGGAACCTGAGTTGTGAAAGGGCAGTTTTGCCATTGCAAGAATAGGCCATTTGAGCAATTGCGGTAATAGGCCGTTTCTTCGGTTTTACTTCTTGGGATCACTCTTCAGGCAAGGAGAGATTCATGAAACCACGATGTTTTTCTGATTCTACTACCTCGGGAGAACATGAATCAGCAGCTCTTTCAAATCTGGTGTTTGTCTGAGCCGGGAACCTGAGTTGTGAAAGGCCAGTTTTGCCATTGCAAGAATAGGCCATTTGAGCAATTGCGGTAATAGGCCGTTTCTTCCATTTTACTTCTTGGGATCACTCTTCAGGCAAGGAGAGATTCATGAAACCACGATGTTTTTCTGATTCTACTACCTCGGGAGAACATGAATCATCAGCTCTTTTCAAATCTGGTGTTTGTCTGAGCCGGGAACCTGAGTTGTGAAAGGGCAGTTTTGCCATTGCAAGAATAGGCCATTTGAGCAATTGCGGTAATAGGCCGTTTCTTCGGTTTTACTTCTTGGGATCACTCTTCAGGCAAGGAGAGATTCATGAAACCACGATGTTTTTCTGATTCTACTACCTCGGGAGAACATGAATCAGCAGCTCTTTTTCAAATCTGGTGTTTGTCTGAGCCGGGAACCTGAGTTGTGAAAGGGCAGTTTTGCCATTGCAAGAATAGGCCATTTGAGCAATTGCGGTAATAGGCCGTTTCTTCGGTTTTACTTCTTGGGATCACTCTTCAGGCAAGGAGAGATTCATGAAACCACGATGTTTTTCTGATTCTACTACCTCGGGAGAACATGAATCAGCAGCTCTTTTCAAATCTGGTGTTTGTCTGAGCCGGGAACCTGAGTTGTGAAAGGCCAGTTTTGCCATTGCAAGAATAGGCCATTTGAGCAATTGCGGTAATAGGCCGTTTCTTCCATTTTACTTCTTGGGATCACTCTTCAGGCAAGGAGAGATTCATGAAACCACGATGTTTTTCTGATTCTACTACCTCGGGAGAACATGAATCATCAGCTCTTTCAAATCTGGTGTTTGTCTGAGCCGGGAACCTGAGTTGTGAAAGGGCAGTTTTGCCATTGCAAGAATAGGCCATTTGAGCAATTGCGGTAATAGGCCGTTTCTTCGGTTTTACTTCTTGGGATCACTCTTCAGGCAAGGAGAGATTCATGAAACCACGATGTTTTTCTGATTCTACTACCTCGGGAGAACATGAATCAGCAGCTCTTTTTCAAATCTGGTGTTTGTCTGAGCCGGGAACCTGAGTTGTGAAAGGGCAGTTTTGCCATTGCAAGAATAGGCCATTTGAGCAATTGCGGTAATAGGCCGTTTCTTCCATTTTACTTCTTGGGATCACTCTTCAGGCAAGGAGAGATTCATGAAACCACGATGTTTTTCTGATTCTACTACCTCGGGAGAACATGAATCATCAGCTCTTTTTCAAATCTGGTGTTTGTCTGAGCCGGGAACCTGAGTTGTGAAAGGGCAGTTTTGCCATTGCAAGAATAGGCCATTTGAGCAATTGCGGTAATAGGCCGTTTCTTCGGTTTTACTTCTTGGGATCACTCTTCAGGCAAGGAGAGATTCATGAAACCACGATGTTTTTCTGATTCTACTACCTCGGGAGAACATGAATCAGCAGCTCTTTTTCAAATCTGGTGTTTGTCTGAGCCGGGAACCTGAGTTGTGAAAGGCCAGTTTTGCCATTGCAAGAATAGGCCATTTGAGCAATTGCGGTAATAGGCCGTTTCTTCCATTTTACTTCTTGGGATCACTCTTCAGGCAAGGAGAGATTCATGAAACCACGATGTTTTTCTGATTCTACTACCTCGGGAGAACATGAATCATCAGCTCTTTTTCAAATCTGGTGTTTGTCTGAGCCGGGAACCTGAGTTGTGAAAGGGGAGTTTTGCCATTGCAAGAATAGGCCATTTGAGCAATTGCGGTAATAGGCCGTTTCTTCGGTTTTACTTCTTGGGATCACTCTTCAGGCAAGGAGAGATTCATGAAACCACGATGTTTTTCTGATTCTACTACCTCGGGAGAACATGAATCAGCAGCTCTTTTTCAAATCTGGTGTTTGTCTGAGCCGGGAACCTGAGTTGTGAAAGGGCAGTTTTGCCATTGCAAGAATAGGCCATTTGAGCAATTGCGGTAATAGGCCGTTTCTTCCATTTTACTTCTTGGGATCACTCTTCAGGCAAGGAGAGATTCATGAAACCACGATGTTTTTCTGATTCTACTACCTCGGGAGAACATGAATCAGCAGCTCTTTTTCAAATCTGGTGTTTGTCTGAGCCGGGAACCTGAGTTGTGAAAGGGCAGTTTTGCCATTGCAAGAATAGGCCATTTGAGCAATTGCGGTAATAGGCCGTTTCTTCCATTTTACTTCTTGGGATCACTCTTCAGGCAAGGAGAGATTCATGAAACCACGATGTTTTTCTGATTCTACTACCTCGGGAGAACATGAATCAGCAGCTCTTTTTCAAATCTGGTGTTTGTCTGAGCCGGGAACCTGAGTTGTGAAAGGGCAGTTTTGCCATTGCAAGAATAGGCCATTTGAGCAATTGCGGTAATAGGCCGTTTCTTCGGTTTTACTTCTTGGGATCACTCTTCAGGCAAGGAGAGATTCATGAAACCACGATGTTTTTCTGATTCTACTACCTCGGGAGAACATGAATCAGCAGCTCTTTTTCAAATCTGGTGTTTGTCTGAGCCGGGAACCTGAGTTGTGAAAGGGCAGTTTTGCCATTGCAAGAATAGGCCATTTGAGCAATTGCGGTAATAGGCCGTTTCTTCGGTTTTACTTCTTGGGATCACTCTTCAGGCAAGGAGAGATTCATGAAACCACGATGTTTTTCTGATTCTACTACCTCGGGAGAACATGAATCAGCAGCTCTTTTTCAAATCTGGTGTTTGTCTGAGCCGGGAACCTGAGTTGTGAAAGGGCAGTTTTGCCATTGCAAGAATAGGCCATTTGAGCAATTGCGGTAATAGGCCGTTTCTTCGGTTTTACTTCTTGGGATCACTCTTCAGGCAAGGAGAGATTCATGAAACCACGATGTTTTTCTGATTCTACTACCTCGGGAGAACATGAATCAGCAGCTCTTTTTCAAATCTGGTGTTTGTCTGAGCCGGGAACCTGAGTTGTGAAAGGGCAGTTTTGCCATTGCAAGAATAGGCCATTTGAGCAATTGCGGTAATAGGCCGTTTCTTCGGTTTTACTTCTTGGGATCACTCTTCAGGCAAGGAGAGATTCATGAAACCACGATGTTTTTCTGATTCTACTACCTCGGGAGAACATGAATCAGCAGCTCTTTTTCAAATCTGGTGTTTGTCTGAGCCGGGAACCTGAGTTGTGAAAGGGCAGTTTTGCCATTGCAAGAATAGGCCATTTGAGCAATTGCGGTAATAGGCCGTTTCTTCCATTTTACTTCTTGGGATCACTCTTCAGGCAAGGAGAGATTCATGAAACCACGATGTTTTTCTGATTCTACTACCTCGGGAGAACATGAATCATCAGCTCTTTTCAAATCTGGTGTTTGTCTGAGCCGGGAACCTGAGTTGTGAAAGGGCAGTTTTGCCATTGCAAGAATAGGCCATTTGAGCAATTGCGGTAATAGGCCGTTTCTTCGGTTTTACTTCTTGGGATCACTCTTCAGGCAAGGAGAGATTCATGAAACCACGATGTTTTTCTGATTCTACTACCTCGGGAGAACATGAATCAGCAGCTCTTTTTCAAATCTGGTGTTTGTCTGAGCCGGGAACCTGAGTTGTGAAAGGGCAGTTTTGCCATTGCAAGAATAGGCCATTTGAGCAATTGCGGTAATAGGCCGTTTCTTCCATTTTACTTCTTGGGATCACTCTTCAGGCAAGGAGAGATTCATGAAACCACGATGTTTTTCTGATTCTACTACCTCGGGAGAACATGAATCATCAGCTCTTTCAAATCTGGTGTTTGTCTGAGCCGGGAACCTGAGTTGTGAAAGGGCAGTTTTGCCATTGCAAGAATAGGCCATTTGAGCAATTGCGGTAATAGGCCGTTTCTTCGGTTTTACTTCTTGGGATCACTCTTCAGGCAAGGAGAGATTCATGAAACCACGATGTTTTTCTGATTCTACTACCTCGGGAGAACATGAATCAGCAGCTCTTTTTCAAATCTGGTGTTTGTCTGAGCCGGGAACCTGAGTTGTGAAAGGGCAGTTTTGCCATTGCAAGAATAGGCCATTTGAGCAATTGCGGTAATAGGCCGTTTCTTCCATTTTACTTCTTGGGATCACTCTTCAGGCAAGGAGAGATTCATGAAACCACGATGTTTTTCTGATTCTACTACCTCGGGAGAACATGAATCAGCAGCTCTTTTTCAAATCTGGTGTTTGTCTGAGCCGGGAACCTGAGTTGTGAAAGGGCAGTTTTGCCATTGCAAGAATAGGCCATTTGAGCAATTGCGGTAATAGGCCGTTTCTTCCATTTTACTTCTTGGGATCACTCTTCAGGCAAGGAGAGATTCATGAAACCACGATGTTTTTCTGATTCTACTACCTCGGGAGAACATGAATCATCAGCTCTTTTTCAAATCTGGTGTTTGTCTGAGCCGGGAACCTGAGTTGTGAAAGGGGAGTTTTGCCATTGCAAGAATAGGCCATTTGAGCAATTGCGGTAATAGGCCGTTTCTTCGGTTTTACTTCTTGGGATCACTCTTCAGGCAAGGAGAGATTCATGAAACCACGATGTTTTTCTGATTCTACTACCTCGGGAGAACATGAATCAGCAGCTCTTTTTCAAATCTGGTGTTTGTCTGAGCCGGGAACCTGAGTTGTGAAAGGCCAGTTTTGCCATTGCAAGAATAGGCCATTTGAGCAATTGCGGTAATAGGCCGTTTCTTCCATTTTACTTCTTGGGATCACTCTTCAGGCAAGGAGAGATTCATGAAACCACGATGTTTTTCTGATTCTACTACCTCGGGAGAACATGAATCATCAGCTCTTTTTCAAATCTGGTGTTTGTCTGAGCCGGGAACCTGAGTTGTGAAAGGGCAGTTTTGCCATTGCAAGAATAGGCCATTTGAGCAATTGCGGTAATAGGCCGTTTCTTCGGTTTTACTTCTTGGGATCACTCTTCAGGCAAGGAGAGATTCATGAAACCACGATGTTTTTCTGATTCTACTACCTCGGGAGAACATGAATCAGCAGCTCTTTTTCAAATCTGGTGTTTGTCTGAGCCGGGAACCTGAGTTGTGAAAGGGCAGTTTTGCCATTGCAAGAATAGGCCATTTGAGCAATTGCGGTAATAGGCCGTTTCTTCCATTTTACTTCTTGGGATCACTCTTCAGGCAAGGAGAGATTCATGAAACCACGATGTTTTTCTGATTCTACTACCTCGGGAGAACATGAATCAGCAGCTCTTTTCAAATCTGGTGTTTGTCTGAGCCGGGAACCTGAGTTGTGAAAGGGCAGTTTTGCCATTGCAAGAATAGGCCATTTGAGCAATTGCGGTAATAGGCCGTTTCTTCGGTTTTACTTCTTGGGATCACTCTTCAGGCAAGGAGAGATTCATGAAACCACGATGTTTTTCTGATTCTACTACCTCGGGAGAACATGAATCAGCAGCTCTTTTTCAAATCTGGTGTTTGTCTGAGCCGGGAACCTGAGTTGTGAAAGGGCAGTTTTGCCATTGCAAGAATAGGCCATTTGAGCAATTGCGGTAATAGGCCGTTTCTTCGGTTTTACTTCTTGGGATCACTCTTCAGGCAAGGAGAGATTCATGAAACCACGATGTTTTTCTGATTCTACTACCTCGGGAGAACATGAATCAGCAGCTCTTTCAAATCTGGTGTTTGTCTGAGCCGGGAACCTGAGTTGTGAAAGGCCAGTTTTGCCATTGCAAGAATAGGCCATTTGAGCAATTGCGGTAATAGGCCGTTTCTTCCATTTTACTTCTTGGGATCACTCTTCAGGCAAGGAGAGATTCATGAAACCACGATGTTTTTCTGATTCTACTACCTCGGGAGAACATGAATCAGCAGCTCTTTTTCAAATCTGGTGTTTGTCTGAGCCGGGAACCTGAGTTGTGAAAGGGCAGTTTTGCCATTGCAAGAATAGGCCATTTGAGCAATTGCGGTAATAGGCCGTTTCTTCGGTTTTACTTCTTGGGATCACTCTTCAGGCAAGGAGAGATTCATGAAACCACGATGTTTTTCTGATTCTACTACCTCGGGAGAACATGAATCAGCAGCTCTTTTTCAAATCTGGTGTTTGTCTGAGCCGGGAACCTGAGTTGTGAAAGGGCAGTTTTGCCATTGCAAGAATAGGCCATTTGAGCAATTGCGGTAATAGGCCGTTTCTTCCATTTTACTTCTTGGGATCACTCTTCAGGCAAGGAGAGATTCATGAAACCACGATGTTTTTCTGATTCTACTACCTCGGGAGAACATGAATCATCAGCTCTTTTTCAAATCTGGTGTTTGTCTGAGCCGGGAACCTGAGTTGTGAAAGGGCAGTTTTGCCATTGCAAGAATAGGCCATTTGAGCAATTGCGGTAATAGGCCGTTTCTTCGGTTTTACTTCTTGGGATCACTCTTCAGGCAAGGAGAGATTCATGAAACCACGATGTTTTTCTGATTCTACTACCTCGGGAGAACATGAATCAGCAGCTCTTTTTCAAATCTGGTGTTTGTCTGAGCCGGGAACCTGAGTTGTGAAAGGCCAGTTTTGCCATTGCAAGAATAGGCCATTTGAGCAATTGCGGTAATAGGCCGTTTCTTCCATTTTACTTCTTGGGATCACTCTTCAGGCAAGGAGAGATTCATGAAACCACGATGTTTTTCTGATTCTACTACCTCGGGAGAACATGAATCATCAGCTCTTTCAAATCTGGTGTTTGTCTGAGCCGGGAACCTGAGTTGTGAAAGGGGAGTTTTGCCATTGCAAGAATAGGCCATTTGAGCAATTGCGGTAATAGGCCGTTTCTTCGGTTTTACTTCTTGGGATCACTCTTCAGGCAAGGAGAGATTCATGAAACCACGATGTTTTTCTGATTCTACTACCTCGGGAGAACATGAATCAGCAGCTCTTTTTCAAATCTGGTGTTTGTCTGAGCCGGGAACCTGAGTTGTGAAAGGCCAGTTTTGCCATTGCAAGAATAGGCCATTTGAGCAATTGCGGTAATAGGCCGTTTCTTCGGTTTTACTTCTTGGGATCACTCTTCAGGCAAGGAGAGATTCATGAAACCACGATGTTTTTCTGATTCTACTACCTCGGGAGAACATGAATCAGCAGCTCTTTTTCAAATCTGGTGTTTGTCTGAGCCGGGAACCTGAGTTGTGAAAGGGCAGTTTTGCCATTGCAAGAATAGGCCATTTGAGCAATTGCGGTAATAGGCCGTTTCTTCGGTTTTACTTCTTGGGATCACTCTTCAGGCAAGGAGAGATTCATGAAACCACGATGTTTTTCTGATTCTACTACCTCGGGAGAACATGAATCAGCAGCTCTTTTTCAAATCTGGTGTTTGTCTGAGCCGGGAACCTGAGTTGTGAAAGGGCAGTTTTGCCATTGCAAGAATAGGCCATTTGAGCAATTGCGGTAATAGGCCGTTTCTTCCATTTTACTTCTTGGGATCACTCTTCAGGCAAGGAGAGATTCATGAAACCACGATGTTTTTCTGATTCTACTACCTCGGGAGAACATGAATCAGCAGCTCTTTTTCAAATCTGGTGTTTGTCTGAGCCGGGAACCTGAGTTGTGAAAGGGCAGTTTTGCCATTGCAAGAATAGGCCATTTGAGCAATTGCGGTAATAGGCCGTTTCTTCGGTTTTACTTCTTGGGATCACTCTTCAGGCAAGGAGAGATTCATGAAACCACGATGTTTTTCTGATTCTACTACCTCGGGAGAACATGAATCAGCAGCTCTTTTCAAATCTGGTGTTTGTCTGAGCCGGGAACCTGAGTTGTGAAAGGGCAGTTTTGCCATTGCAAGAATAGGCCATTTGAGCAATTGCGGTAATAGGCCGTTTCTTCCATTTTACTTCTTGGGATCACTCTTCAGGCAAGGAGAGATTCATGAAACCACGATGTTTTTCTGATTCTACTACCTCGGGAGAACATGAATCATCAGCTCTTTTCAAATCTGGTGTTTGTCTGAGCCGGGAACCTGAGTTGTGAAAGGGCAGTTTTGCCATTGCAAGAATAGGCCATTTGAGCAATTGCGGTAATAGGCCGTTTCTTCGGTTTTACTTCTTGGGATCACTCTTCAGGCAAGGAGAGATTCATGAAACCACGATGTTTTTCTGATTCTACTACCTCGGGAGAACATGAATCAGCAGCTCTTTTCAAATCTGGTGTTTGTCTGAGCCGGGAACCTGAGTTGTGAAAGGGCAGTTTTGCCATTGCAAGAATAGGCCATTTGAGCAATTGCGGTAATAGGCCGTTTCTTCCATTTTACTTCTTGGGATCACTCTTCAGGCAAGGAGAGATTCATGAAACCACGATGTTTTTCTGATTCTACTACCTCGGGAGAACATGAATCAGCAGCTCTTTTTCAAATCTGGTGTTTGTCTGAGCCGGGAACCTGAGTTGTGAAAGGCCAGTTTTGCCATTGCAAGAATAGGCCATTTGAGCAATTGCGGTAATAGGCCGTTTCTTCCATTTTACTTCTTGGGATCACTCTTCAGGCAAGGAGAGATTCATGAAACCACGATGTTTTTCTGATTCTACTACCTCGGGAGAACATGAATCAGCAGCTCTTTTTCAAATCTGGTGTTTGTCTGAGCCGGGAACCTGAGTTGTGAAAGGGCAGTTTTGCCATTGCAAGAATAGGCCATTTGAGCAATTGCGGTAATAGGCCGTTTCTTCGGTTTTACTTCTTGGGATCACTCTTCAGGCAAGGAGAGATTCATGAAACCACGATGTTTTTCTGATTCTACTACCTCGGGAGAACATGAATCAGCAGCTCTTTTTCAAATCTGGTGTTTGTCTGAGCCGGGAACCTGAGTTGTGAAAGGGCAGTTTTGCCATTGCAAGAATAGGCCATTTGAGCAATTGCGGTAATAGGCCGTTTCTTCGGTTTTACTTCTTGGGATCACTCTTCAGGCAAGGAGAGATTCATGAAACCACGATGTTTTTCTGATTCTACTACCTCGGGAGAACATGAATCAGCAGCTCTTTTCAAATCTGGTGTTTGTCTGAGCCGGGAACCTGAGTTGTGAAAGGGCAGTTTTGCCATTGCAAGAATAGGCCATTTGAGCAATTGCGGTAATAGGCCGTTTCTTCCATTTTACTTCTTGGGATCACTCTTCAGGCAAGGAGAGATTCATGAAACCACGATGTTTTTCTGATTCTACTACCTCGGGAGAACATGAATCAGCAGCTCTTTTTCAAATCTGGTGTTTGTCTGAGCCGGGAACCTGAGTTGTGAAAGGCCAGTTTTGCCATTGCAAGAATAGGCCATTTGAGCAATTGCGGTAATAGGCCGTTTCTTCCATTTTACTTCTTGGGATCACTCTTCAGGCAAGGAGAGATTCATGAAACCACGATGTTTTTCTGATTCTACTACCTCGGGAGAACATGAATCAGCAGCTCTTTTTCAAATCTGGTGTTTGTCTGAGCCGGGAACCTGAGTTGTGAAAGGGCAGTTTTGCCATTGCAAGAATAGGCCATTTGAGCAATTGCGGTAATAGGCCGTTTCTTCCATTTTACTTCTTGGGATCACTCTTCAGGCAAGGAGAGATTCATGAAACCACGATGTTTTTCTGATTCTACTACCTCGGGAGAACATGAATCAGCAGCTCTTTTTCAAATCTGGTGTTTGTCTGAGCCGGGAACCTGAGTTGTGAAAGGGCAGTTTTGCCATTGCAAGAATAGGCCATTTGAGCAATTGCGGTAATAGGCCGTTTCTTCCATTTTACTTCTTGGGATCACTCTTCAGGCAAGGAGAGATTCATGAAACCACGATGTTTTTCTGATTCTACTACCTCGGGAGAACATGAATCAGCAGCTCTTTTTCAAATCTGGTGTTTGTCTGAGCCGGGAACCTGAGTTGTGAAAGGGCAGTTTTGCCATTGCAAGAATAGGCCATTTGAGCAATTGCGGTAATAGGCCGTTTCTTCGGTTTTACTTCTTGGGATCACTCTTCAGGCAAGGAGAGATTCATGAAACCACGATGTTTTTCTGATTCTACTACCTCGGGAGAACATGAATCAGCAGCTCTTTTTCAAATCTGGTGTTTGTCTGAGCCGGGAACCTGAGTTGTGAAAGGCCAGTTTTGCCATTGCAAGAATAGGCCATTTGAGCAATTGCGGTAATAGGCCGTTTCTTCCATTTTACTTCTTGGGATCACTCTTCAGGCAAGGAGAGATTCATGAAACCACGATGTTTTTCTGATTCTACTACCTCGGGAGAACATGAATCATCAGCTCTTTTTCAAATCTGGTGTTTGTCTGAGCCGGGAACCTGAGTTGTGAAAGGGGAGTTTTGCCATTGCAAGAATAGGCCATTTGAGCAATTGCGGTAATAGGCCGTTTCTTCGGTTTTACTTCTTGGGATCACTCTTCAGGCAAGGAGAGATTCATGAAACCACGATGTTTTTCTGATTCTACTACCTCGGGAGAACATGAATCAGCAGCTCTTTTCAAATCTGGTGTTTGTCTGAGCCGGGAACCTGAGTTGTGAAAGGGCAGTTTTGCCATTGCAAGAATAGGCCATTTGAGCAATTGCGGTAATAGGCCGTTTCTTCCATTTTACTTCTTGGGATCACTCTTCAGGCAAGGAGAGATTCATGAAACCACGATGTTTTTCTGATTCTACTACCTCGGGAGAACATGAATCATCAGCTCTTTTCAAATCTGGTGTTTGTCTGAGCCGGGAACCTGAGTTGTGAAAGGGGAGTTTTGCCATTGCAAGAATAGGCCATTTGAGCAATTGCGGTAATAGGCCGTTTCTTCGGTTTTACTTCTTGGGATCACTCTTCAGGCAAGGAGAGATTCATGAAACCACGATGTTTTTCTGATTCTACTACCTCGGGAGAACATGAATCAGCAGCTCTTTTTCAAATCTGGTGTTTGTCTGAGCCGGGAACCTGAGTTGTGAAAGGCCAGTTTTGCCATTGCAAGAATAGGCCATTTGAGCAATTGCGGTAATAGGCCGTTTCTTCCATTTTACTTCTTGGGATCACTCTTCAGGCAAGGAGAGATTCATGAAACCACGATGTTTTTCTGATTCTACTACCTCGGGAGAACATGAATCAGCAGCTCTTTTTCAAATCTGGTGTTTGTCTGAGCCGGGAACCTGAGTTGTGAAAGGGCAGTTTTGCCATTGCAAGAATAGGCCATTTGAGCAATTGCGGTAATAGGCCGTTTCTTCCATTTTACTTCTTGGGATCACTCTTCAGGCAAGGAGAGATTCATGAAACCACGATGTTTTTCTGATTCTACTACCTCGGGAGAACATGAATCAGCAGCTCTTTTCAAATCTGGTGTTTGTCTGAGCCGGGAACCTGAGTTGTGAAAGGGCAGTTTTGCCATTGCAAGAATAGGCCATTTGAGCAATTGCGGTAATAGGCCGTTTCTTCGGTTTTACTTCTTGGGATCACTCTTCAGGCAAGGAGAGATTCATGAAACCACGATGTTTTTCTGATTCTACTACCTCGGGAGAACATGAATCAGCAGCTCTTTTTCAAATCTGGTGTTTGTCTGAGCCGGGAACCTGAGTTGTGAAAGGCCAGTTTTGCCATTGCAAGAATAGGCCATTTGAGCAATTGCGGTAATAGGCCGTTTCTTCCATTTTACTTCTTGGGATCACTCTTCAGGCAAGGAGAGATTCATGAAACCACGATGTTTTTCTGATTCTACTACCTCGGGAGAACATGAATCATCAGCTCTTTTTCAAATCTGGTGTTTGTCTGAGCCGGGAACCTGAGTTGTGAAAGGGCAGTTTTGCCATTGCAAGAATAGGCCATTTGAGCAATTGCGGTAATAGGCCGTTTCTTCGGTTTTACTTCTTGGGATCACTCTTCAGGCAAGGAGAGATTCATGAAACCACGATGTTTTTCTGATTCTACTACCTCGGGAGAACATGAATCAGCAGCTCTTTTCAAATCTGGTGTTTGTCTGAGCCGGGAACCTGAGTTGTGAAAGGGCAGTTTTGCCATTGCAAGAATAGGCCATTTGAGCAATTGCGGTAATAGGCCGTTTCTTCCATTTTACTTCTTGGGATCACTCTTCAGGCAAGGAGAGATTCATGAAACCACGATGTTTTTCTGATTCTACTACCTCGGGAGAACATGAATCAGCAGCTCTTTTTCAAATCTGGTGTTTGTCTGAGCCGGGAACCTGAGTTGTGAAAGGGGAGTTTTGCCATTGCAAGAATAGGCCATTTGAGCAATTGCGGTAATAGGCCGTTTCTTCGGTTTTACTTCTTGGGATCACTCTTCAGGCAAGGAGAGATTCATGAAACCACGATGTTTTTCTGATTCTACTACCTCGGGAGAACATGAATCAGCAGCTCTTTTCAAATCTGGTGTTTGTCTGAGCCGGGAACCTGAGTTGTGAAAGGGCAGTTTTGCCATTGCAAGAATAGGCCATTTGAGCAATTGCGGTAATAGGCCGTTTCTTCGGTTTTACTTCTTGGGATCACTCTTCAGGCAAGGAGAGATTCATGAAACCACGATGTTTTTCTGATTCTACTACCTCGGGAGAACATGAATCAGCAGCTCTTTTTCAAATCTGGTGTTTGTCTGAGCCGGGAACCTGAGTTGTGAAAGGGCAGTTTTGCCATTGCAAGAATAGGCCATTTGAGCAATTGCGGTAATAGGCCGTTTCTTCCATTTTACTTCTTGGGATCACTCTTCAGGCAAGGAGAGATTCATGAAACCACGATGTTTTTCTGATTCTACTACCTCGGGAGAACATGAATCAGCAGCTCTTTTCAAATCTGGTGTTTGTCTGAGCCGGGAACCTGAGTTGTGAAAGGCCAGTTTTGCCATTGCAAGAATAGGCCATTTGAGCAATTGCGGTAATAGGCCGTTTCTTCCATTTTACTTCTTGGGATCACTCTTCAGGCAAGGAGAGATTCATGAAACCACGATGTTTTTCTGATTCTACTACCTCGGGAGAACATGAATCATCAGCTCTTTTCAAATCTGGTGTTTGTCTGAGCCGGGAACCTGAGTTGTGAAAGGGGAGTTTTGCCATTGCAAGAATAGGCCATTTGAGCAATTGCGGTAATAGGCCGTTTCTTCGGTTTTACTTCTTGGGATCACTCTTCAGGCAAGGAGAGATTCATGAAACCACGATGTTTTTCTGATTCTACTACCTCGGGAGAACATGAATCAGCAGCTCTTTTCAAATCTGGTGTTTGTCTGAGCCGGGAACCTGAGTTGTGAAAGGGCAGTTTTGCCATTGCAAGAATAGGCCATTTGAGCAATTGCGGTAATAGGCCGTTTCTTCCATTTTACTTCTTGGGATCACTCTTCAGGCAAGGAGAGATTCATGAAACCACGATGTTTTTCTGATTCTACTACCTCGGGAGAACATGAATCATCAGCTCTTTTTCAAATCTGGTGTTTGTCTGAGCCGGGAACCTGAGTTGTGAAAGGGGAGTTTTGCCATTGCAAGAATAGGCCATTTGAGCAATTGCGGTAATAGGCCGTTTCTTCGGTTTTACTTCTTGGGATCACTCTTCAGGCAAGGAGAGATTCATGAAACCACGATGTTTTTCTGATTCTACTACCTCGGGAGAACATGAATCAGCAGCTCTTTTTCAAATCTGGTGTTTGTCTGAGCCGGGAACCTGAGTTGTGAAAGGCCAGTTTTGCCATTGCAAGAATAGGCCATTTGAGCAATTGCGGTAATAGGCCGTTTCTTCCATTTTACTTCTTGGGATCACTCTTCAGGCAAGGAGAGATTCATGAAACCACGATGTTTTTCTGATTCTACTACCTCGGGAGAACATGAATCAGCAGCTCTTTTTCAAATCTGGTGTTTGTCTGAGCCGGGAACCTGAGTTGTGAAAGGGGAGTTTTGCCATTGCAAGAATAGGCCATTTGAGCAATTGCGGTAATAGGCCGTTTCTTCCATTTTACTTCTTGGGATCACTCTTCAGGCAAGGAGAGATTCATGAAACCACGATGTTTTTCTGATTCTACTACCTCGGGAGAACATGAATCAGCAGCTCTTTTTCAAATCTGGTGTTTGTCTGAGCCGGGAACCTGAGTTGTGAAAGGCCAGTTTTGCCATTGCAAGAATAGGCCATTTGAGCAATTGCGGTAATAGGCCGTTTCTTCCATTTTACTTCTTGGGATCACTCTTCAGGCAAGGAGAGATTCATGAAACCACGATGTTTTTCTGATTCTACTACCTCGGGAGAACATGAATCATCAGCTCTTTTCAAATCTGGTGTTTGTCTGAGCCGGGAACCTGAGTTGTGAAAGGGCAGTTTTGCCATTGCAAGAATAGGCCATTTGAGCAATTGCGGTAATAGGCCGTTTCTTCGGTTTTACTTCTTGGGATCACTCTTCAGGCAAGGAGAGATTCATGAAACCACGATGTTTTTCTGATTCTACTACCTCGGGAGAACATGAATCAGCAGCTCTTTTCAAATCTGGTGTTTGTCTGAGCCGGGAACCTGAGTTGTGAAAGGCCAGTTTTGCCATTGCAAGAATAGGCCATTTGAGCAATTGCGGTAATAGGCCGTTTCTTCCATTTTACTTCTTGGGATCACTCTTCAGGCAAGGAGAGATTCATGAAACCACGATGTTTTTCTGATTCTACTACCTCGGGAGAACATGAATCAGCAGCTCTTTTCAAATCTGGTGTTTGTCTGAGCCGGGAACCTGAGTTGTGAAAGGGCAGTTTTGCCATTGCAAGAATAGGCCATTTGAGCAATTGCGGTAATAGGCCGTTTCTTCGGTTTTACTTCTTGGGATCACTCTTCAGGCAAGGAGAGATTCATGAAACCACGATGTTTTTCTGATTCTACTACCTCGGGAGAACATGAATCAGCAGCTCTTTTTCAAATCTGGTGTTTGTCTGAGCCGGGAACCTGAGTTGTGAAAGGGCAGTTTTGCCATTGCAAGAATAGGCCATTTGAGCAATTGCGGTAATAGGCCGTTTCTTCCATTTTACTTCTTGGGATCACTCTTCAGGCAAGGAGAGATTCATGAAACCACGATGTTTTTCTGATTCTACTACCTCGGGAGAACATGAATCAGCAGCTCTTTTTCAAATCTGGTGTTTGTCTGAGCCGGGAACCTGAGTTGTGAAAGGCCAGTTTTGCCATTGCAAGAATAGGCCATTTGAGCAATTGCGGTAATAGGCCGTTTCTTCCATTTTACTTCTTGGGATCACTCTTCAGGCAAGGAGAGATTCATGAAACCACGATGTTTTTCTGATTCTACTACCTCGGGAGAACATGAATCATCAGCTCTTTTTCAAATCTGGTGTTTGTCTGAGCCGGGAACCTGAGTTGTGAAAGGGGAGTTTTGCCATTGCAAGAATAGGCCATTTGAGCAATTGCGGTAATAGGCCGTTTCTTCGGTTTTACTTCTTGGGATCACTCTTCAGGCAAGGAGAGATTCATGAAACCACGATGTTTTTCTGATTCTACTACCTCGGGAGAACATGAATCAGCAGCTCTTTTCAAATCTGGTGTTTGTCTGAGCCGGGAACCTGAGTTGTGAAAGGGCAGTTTTGCCATTGCAAGAATAGGCCATTTGAGCAATTGCGGTAATAGGCCGTTTCTTCGGTTTTACTTCTTGGGATCACTCTTCAGGCAAGGAGAGATTCATGAAACCACGATGTTTTTCTGATTCTACTACCTCGGGAGAACATGAATCAGCAGCTCTTTTTCAAATCTGGTGTTTGTCTGAGCCGGGAACCTGAGTTGTGAAAGGGCAGTTTTGCCATTGCAAGAATAGGCCATTTGAGCAATTGCGGTAATAGGCCGTTTCTTCCATTTTACTTCTTGGGATCACTCTTCAGGCAAGGAGAGATTCATGAAACCACGATGTTTTTCTGATTCTACTACCTCGGGAGAACATGAATCAGCAGCTCTTTTTCAAATCTGGTGTTTGTCTGAGCCGGGAACCTGAGTTGTGAAAGGCCAGTTTTGCCATTGCAAGAATAGGCCATTTGAGCAATTGCGGTAATAGGCCGTTTCTTCGGTTTTACTTCTTGGGATCACTCTTCAGGCAAGGAGAGATTCATGAAACCACGATGTTTTTCTGATTCTACTACCTCGGGAGAACATGAATCAGCAGCTCTTTTTCAAATCTGGTGTTTGTCTGAGCCGGGAACCTGAGTTGTGAAAGGGCAGTTTTGCCATTGCAAGAATAGGCCATTTGAGCAATTGCGGTAATAGGCCGTTTCTTCGGTTTTACTTCTTGGGATCACTCTTCAGGCAAGGAGAGATTCATGAAACCACGATGTTTTTCTGATTCTACTACCTCGGGAGAACATGAATCAGCAGCTCTTTTTCAAATCTGGTGTTTGTCTGAGCCGGGAACCTGAGTTGTGAAAGGCCAGTTTTGCCATTGCAAGAATAGGCCATTTGAGCAATTGCGGTAATAGGCCGTTTCTTCCATTTTACTTCTTGGGATCACTCTTCAGGCAAGGAGAGATTCATGAAACCACGATGTTTTTCTGATTCTACTACCTCGGGAGAACATGAATCAGCAGCTCTTTTTCAAATCTGGTGTTTGTCTGAGCCGGGAACCTGAGTTGTGAAAGGCCAGTTTTGCCATTGCAAGAATAGGCCATTTGAGCAATTGCGGTAATAGGCCGTTTCTTCCATTTTACTTCTTGGGATCACTCTTCAGGCAAGGAGAGATTCATGAAACCACGATGTTTTTCTGATTCTACTACCTCGGGAGAACATGAATCATCAGCTCTTTTTCAAATCTGGTGTTTGTCTGAGCCGGGAACCTGAGTTGTGAAAGGGCAGTTTTGCCATTGCAAGAATAGGCCATTTGAGCAATTGCGGTAATAGGCCGTTTCTTCGGTTTTACTTCTTGGGATCACTCTTCAGGCAAGGAGAGATTCATGAAACCACGATGTTTTTCTGATTCTACTACCTCGGGAGAACATGAATCAGCAGCTCTTTTCAAATCTGGTGTTTGTCTGAGCCGGGAACCTGAGTTGTGAAAGGCCAGTTTTGCCATTGCAAGAATAGGCCATTTGAGCAATTGCGGTAATAGGCCGTTTCTTCCATTTTACTTCTTGGGATCACTCTTCAGGCAAGGAGAGATTCATGAAACCACGATGTTTTTCTGATTCTACTACCTCGGGAGAACATGAATCAGCAGCTCTTTTTCAAATCTGGTGTTTGTCTGAGCCGGGAACCTGAGTTGTGAAAGGGCAGTTTTGCCATTGCAAGAATAGGCCATTTGAGCAATTGCGGTAATAGGCCGTTTCTTCCATTTTACTTCTTGGGATCACTCTTCAGGCAAGGAGAGATTCATGAAACCACGATGTTTTTCTGATTCTACTACCTCGGGAGAACATGAATCAGCAGCTCTTTTCAAATCTGGTGTTTGTCTGAGCCGGGAACCTGAGTTGTGAAAGGGCAGTTTTGCCATTGCAAGAATAGGCCATTTGAGCAATTGCGGTAATAGGCCGTTTCTTCGGTTTTACTTCTTGGGATCACTCTTCAGGCAAGGAGAGATTCATGAAACCACGATGTTTTTCTGATTCTACTACCTCGGGAGAACATGAATCAGCAGCTCTTTTTCAAATCTGGTGTTTGTCTGAGCCGGGAACCTGAGTTGTGAAAGGGCAGTTTTGCCATTGCAAGAATAGGCCATTTGAGCAATTGCGGTAATAGGCCGTTTCTTCCATTTTACTTCTTGGGATCACTCTTCAGGCAAGGAGAGATTCATGAAACCACGATGTTTTTCTGATTCTACTACCTCGGGAGAACATGAATCAGCAGCTCTTTTTCAAATCTGGTGTTTGTCTGAGCCGGGAACCTGAGTTGTGAAAGGGCAGTTTTGCCATTGCAAGAATAGGCCATTTGAGCAATTGCGGTAATAGGCCGTTTCTTCGGTTTTACTTCTTGGGATCACTCTTCAGGCAAGGAGAGATTCATGAAACCACGATGTTTTTCTGATTCTACTACCTCGGGAGAACATGAATCAGCAGCTCTTTTTCAAATCTGGTGTTTGTCTGAGCCGGGAACCTGAGTTGTGAAAGGGCAGTTTTGCCATTGCAAGAATAGGCCATTTGAGCAATTGCGGTAATAGGCCGTTTCTTCCATTTTACTTCTTGGGATCACTCTTCAGGCAAGGAGAGATTCATGAAACCACGATGTTTTTCTGATTCTACTACCTCGGGAGAACATGAATCAGCAGCTCTTTTCAAATCTGGTGTTTGTCTGAGCCGGGAACCTGAGTTGTGAAAGGGCAGTTTTGCCATTGCAAGAATAGGCCATTTGAGCAATTGCGGTAATAGGCCGTTTCTTCCATTTTACTTCTTGGGATCACTCTTCAGGCAAGGAGAGATTCATGAAACCACGATGTTTTTCTGATTCTACTACCTCGGGAGAACATGAATCAGCAGCTCTTTTTCAAATCTGGTGTTTGTCTGAGCCGGGAACCTGAGTTGTGAAAGGGCAGTTTTGCCATTGCAAGAATAGGCCATTTGAGCAATTGCGGTAATAGGCCGTTTCTTCCATTTTACTTCTTGGGATCACTCTTCAGGCAAGGAGAGATTCATGAAACCACGATGTTTTTCTGATTCTACTACCTCGGGAGAACATGAATCAGCAGCTCTTTTTGAAATCTGGTGTTTGTCTGGGCCGGGAACCTGAGTTCTTAACGTTGGTTTTTGCCCTCACTATAATAGGCCTTAGAGTGTTGTTGATATGAAGTGTCTATGTCATGTTGCATGGAACTAGATAAGTGTCAAACTCAGCGTTTTCATGAAAATCCTGAAGTGTCATTCCACTGGGAACGGAATGCTGTAGTTCACTTTTCCCTAGTTTGCAGTTCCCTTGTGGAAACCGTTTGAGCATATGCGGAAATAGGCCGTTTTTTCCAACTTCATTCTTTGTGTCAGTGTTAAGGCAAGGAGACAGTTTTGAAATCATGATGGTTTTTTGATTCTACTACCTAGCGAGAACGGGAATCATCAGGCCTTTTTGAAATCTGGTGTTTTTCTCTGACCCCAGAACATCAGTTCTGAAAGTGCTTTTTTGTACTCACTAAAATAGGCATTCGAGTGCTGTTGATATGAAGTGTCTATGTCATGTTAGATGGAATGATATGTGAGAGGAAAATTTTAGTAGCCTTCTATGTGTTTTAATGTTAGTTTTGATTGCATTTAATAAAGCCATGAAAGCTGAAATGTGACCTGTATGGCAATGACTAGAAGGAAGAGGAACTTGCAAAATGAAGGAAATTGCAAATTTGTTGATGAGAATAGAAGTGCCAGGGACAGGGCACTGGGACATGCTGAACTTTTTTCTGGGAATGATCTCAGAATCATAATTGTGGTTTGCGATTTAAAGGGATAAAAAGGATGGCATCCAAGTAAACGACGCCTCTTGGTCAAGCTGTCTACCTGATAGCTCGGTCAAGTTGGTCATTGCATTGCAATGTGAATCTAAGTATTGTATGCTTGTATGCTATTGGTTGAACTTTACTTGCTTGTTGAACTAACATTTAATAAAGCTTTTAGAACTTTGAAGTGACTTGTTTTATGGTGTGTTAAAAACTGCGTTTGCATGATAATGCTGAAGTCTCCTTCAATTGCAGATGTAATGCTGTAGTTGATTTTCTCTGGTTTGTTACCAATCGCTCTGATGCCTGTTATAGTCAATGGAGAATTGAACTTTGACAACACATGCTTGCACATCTGTCAAACACTAATTTTTAAAAATATTGGTTTATTACTGTATGTCAGCAGGGAACCCTATAATGCAAGTCCAAAGATGATCAAAATGGACTACAGCATTACCTTAGGAATGGAATGAGTGTTGAGAATCGCCATGTAAATTCAGGTGATGACAGTTCGATGCAACATCAGAGGATCTAATGTTTGCAATCCATATAATGACTATTAGAGTGCATGCAAATTCCACTTTTTGAAGTAAAGTTCCGATGGTACTGAAACAGCTGTTTTGAAAAACATCTGGTGATTCATGTTCTTCCTAGCAAGGGGAATCAGGAATACCATATAGTTTCATGGATCACTCGTTACCTACATGTGATCCAGAGAACACCTTTTAGAAATGTTTTATTACTGCATGTCACCCAGAGGACTCCATAATGGAAATGCAAAGCTGAGGAAAATGAACTACAGCATTAGTTTAGCAAAGCAATGAGTGTTCAGAATCATATCATATACGTCATATATGTCAGATTCAGCCGGTGCGGCACGGCTGGGGACTTGCCCAGCCGTGCTGAGTCAGTTCCACCGCCTGAGCGCAGCAAAGAGAAAAAGGGGAAGTGAAAACTGCAGAGTGATTAATGGGCCAGCTGGGACTGCTTAACTGAAACTGCGGAGCGGATGTTTTGAGTTGGCGCCCATTAGCCTTGAGCGCCGCAGACAAAGGATTGAGCAGCGGCGAGTGGCAAAGCGATCAGCGCGTGATTAGGAAAACCCCGGCTTTGCACACAACAGAAAGAACTAACGAAGGTGTGGCCCCGGCAGGAACCCATATAATGCCTGTTAGAGTGCATGCAAATTCAACTTTAAGTACTAAAGTTCCAAGCACTGTTATAGACAAGATTTGAAAAACATCTGGTGATTCATGTTCTCCCTAGCAAGGGGAATCAGGAACACCATAGTTTCATTAATCTCTCCTTGCCTACAGAATGATCCAAAGAACAAATTTCAGAAACGTTGCTTTATTACTGCATGTCACCCAGAGGACTCCACAATGCAAGTCCAAAGCTGAGGAAAATGAACTACAGCATTGTTTTAGCAATGCAATGAGTGTTCAGAATCGTCATGTAAATGCAGGCTATGACACTTACCTAGTTTGACGCAACATCACAGGGAGGCCTCATGTTAGCAATCCGCACAATGCCTGTTAGAGTACACACAAATTGAACTTTTACAAGTAGATTTCCCAGGACACCGAAACACCAGATTTGAAAAACATCTGGTGATTTATGTTCTCCCTAGCTAGGAGAATCAGGAGTACCATACAGTTTCATGAATCTCTCCTTGTCTACAGAGTGATCCAGAGAACAAATTTGAGAAACGTGGCCTTATTACTGCATGTCACCCAGTGGACTCCACAATGCAAGTGCAAAGCTGAGGAAAGTGAACTGCAGCAATAGTTTCGCAATTTGAAGGAGTTCATATTCAATACTTAACATGTAACAGGCTTTCTAAGAGAAGCCCATTCTATCGTGTTCTAGCAAAGTAGATACATGTAACACTCTACATTTACATCACAATTCTAAACTCTCCTTGAATTATGAATTGATTGGTGTTGTTATCTTTCCCCTTGTTGAGATTTACGTGGTGGACTCCATGTTGTGACATGCTGTAGTAATGCAAAGTTACTCGGATTTCGTGTTCTGTTCTTTTTTAAGTGAGAGGGAGATTACTGAAAAGAAGTTCATTTCCTGATTCTCCTTACTAGGGACAGCATGGATCAGCAGCCCTATTTCAGTTCAGCTGTTCCACTAACTTGGAAACTTGAACTGTTACAACTGAATTTCGTATTCAATATACAATGCATAATAGGATTTGCAAACAAGAGGCCTCCCTGTAGTGTTACAGCAAGGTACATACTTGTAACACACTATCACAATTCTATATTAAATAATTAATACAGTATGATAACTGCACATGAAGAAAGCTCTGAATTAAATAAATGAAATTTTGTATTAAAAATTATATTTAAAAAATTGAAAATACCTTTGTTATAAGAAAATCACGTATTATTCACGATACAGTCTTAATTAAAAGGAGGAAAACAGGGTCTACAGGTTCAATGTTAAAAGAACAAGAAAAACGTTGCAGTGATGTTGGACTGCCCTCTTGTGGTTAGAGAGAAGAAAACTACTATTTGGGAAGCAGGAACATTCTGTGTGACCATTTCTTGCATTGGAGCGCCCTCCTGTGGTCCAAATAAGCCTTTGTTGAGATGGGAAGGAAAGGAAAAAAGTGGAGCAAGACAGAACAAAACTACCCCAAACCAATTTTATAGCAGGCCGCAATATCCCAGTCAGATACAATAAACTTCAAAAAACTAGTTGAAAATGTCTATTAAGAATATTCAGCAGCCCAAACCATATAGAATGATGTTAAACCCTTCCCCCCTCCCAAAATCAGTTTGAATAATAACAGTAATATTTATAGCAAAGCAAATCTCTTTTGAAAGTAGATTTAAATTAAAGTTCTTGACACAGATTAGCACATACCTTGAAAGCCAAAGGATATATATACAACCTCAGAATCCCAAAAATATAAATAGAATAAAGTTTTGAGGATCATTAATATATTAAAGCTGGTAAATGTTCAAAGAGAAAGTCAGGAAACAATAGCAGAATGATATAATCCACCCAAGGAATGAAAGGATTGTTCTAAATCCTAGTTCGAAAGTATCCACAGAAGTTAAAAAGGATCTTCTGTAAGATGGGGATGAAGGAGGCAGCAACTGGATGAATTAGATTGAACAGTGTTTACTTGGGTTTGTTTATTTCCCCATATTGCAAGTACAGCGTTGCCTCCACTGCCTTTTGGTAACAGTAATTTTTGTTAGTGCCATTATCTGACTTGCCCTGGGTTTTTTACTTTTCACATCAGGCATGGAAAACTGTCATGTAAGACTACTTTAATGGGCCTGGGTAAATTGCCAAAAGTCAGTCAACAGAGAAGCCTCCAAAGTAACATGCAACCTATCAAAATACCAACGAGGTGATAGAGCAATGGTTGATAAGCTCTGCGTTTTCTACTTTTGCTTAGCATTCTTGGTATGGTACTTATTTGGATAATTGTGGGCCGGGAAAAATAGGATAGAAACTTACAGAGACAAAGGAATAAAGATAGCCAAATTTATTGGAGAATTGTTTGGGGGATCATAGGAAGGTACTCTGAAGATCTTATATGTAAAATTTCTGCTGAGACAGGAAATTTATTTTTCTTCCATCTATAAAGAGAACCTTCCTTTAGGGCCAACTGTCCACCAGGTTACAGATAAACTCTCTGTGGCATCCAGTCCCAGTTAAGGAAATAGAAACCCTGACTGGGCACTTGAAAAATGAAAAAGCCCAGGAAGAGGCCTTATATTCCCAGATTCAGTTAAAGCCAGATGGTGGGCTCCAGTTCTCACCAGACTTTTCACCTCTATCACTATCTCTATCACAGGGGAAATAACAGAATTCTGGGAAAGATCTATAATAACACCAATATTTAAGAATAGATCCCCTAAGAATTCTTCGAATCCCCATAAGCCTGCTATCAGTGGTGGGGGAACTTTACACTGTGCACCTCTTTAAAAAGCTAGAGATGTGGTTGATACAGTAGACTCTCAATTTTGGGTATCAGGCAGACTAGGTTCAGAAAAAGATGCATGGTTTTGCATCATCTTGCTATGAAATACCTCCAGGGACTAAAACACAACCTCTTTGTGATTTTCATTGATTGAAAAGCAGCATTTGATTCTGTTCTGTTGTCTCAGATGTACACAGGACTGCTGCAATTGCTGAAGACATTTTCACAATGCTGTCACAACAATCAGTGAAATATTAACTAGCTAAAATTAACATACTAGTCTTCTCTAGCTCCAGGAAATTATGTAATTGGACAGTGAATCAAAAACACATTGAACAGGCATTCCAGTATAAATATCTAGATATCTATTTTCAGTAAAATTTGAACTGGAACACAAACGAGACAATTGCATTGTCACCTGCCAGATTAACTATATTTCTACAGTGAAGGGGGTCAAGATGCACCCATGACACTTCAGGTTTTTCATTTAATGATCCTATCTTAATTTCTCTATGGAGTGGGTGCCTATGGTATTACAGATAACTTGGAAATAGTCCAATTAATTTTTAAGAGCTATTATGGGAGTTCCTAGAGTGTATCTTTTCCTGCTTTATCTTTAGAAATTGGTACCCTCCCAATAGTATGCAAAGCTTGAGCCCTTGTTATTTCCAGATGGGTTAAACTGGGGTCCATTATACAGGGACCTTCCTACCTATCACTGCTATTGTGAGACTCTTTTCCTAACTCTTGCCTGACAATAGAAAACAAACAAACAAACAAAAAATGGCAATGGAACTCTCCTTGTCTAAATTATTTCACTTAGAGGGGAAAGTAGCAAAACAGAACCCAGTGGTTTTCCTGATTCTTCTTGCCAGGGAGAACATGAATCACCAGCTGTTTTTCAATTCTGGTATTTGACTGACCTGAAAACTCATCATAGGGATTGCTAACATGAGGTTGGCCTATCATGCTGTGTCAAACAAGATAAGTGTCATAGACTGCATTTACATGACAATTCTGAACTCTCATTGGATGCTGTAGTTCACTTTTCGCCTCCTTTGCACTTCTGCTGTGGAGTCCATTTGGTCACATGCGATAACAGAAGTTTCCCAGATTTGTTCTTTGGATCACTCTTAAGGCAAAGAGAGATTCATGAAATGACGTGGTTTTCCTGATTTTGCTGGCTAGGGAGAACATGAAGCACCAGCTGTTTTCAAAACCTGGGGTTTGGCTGACCTGGAAACTTTAGTGATTAAAGTTGAATTCTATTCAGTATCATTTGCGTCACAGGGATCGCTCACATGAGGCCTCCCTGTGATGTTGCATCAAGCTACGTAAGTGTCAAAGATTGCATTTACATGACAATTCTGGAGTTTCATTGGACTGCTAAAGTACTATATGGTTTGGGGTGCTGAATATTCTTAATAGACATTTTCAACTAATTTTACTGGGTTTTTTGAATCTCACTGGGATACTGTCACCGGCTATAAAAGCGGTTTAGGGTAGTTTTGTTTTGTCTTGCTCTGCCTTTGTTCCTTTTCCTTCTCATCTAAACCAACACATTTGACCACAAGAGGGCGCTCCAGGATAAGAAATGGTCACACAGAATTTTCCTGCTTCCCAAATAGTAGTTTCCTTCCTACTGTTTCCTTATTTTAACATCGATGAGAGCATGTCGATGCTCTTTTACTTTAGATTTTTTTCTAACAATTTTATTTTCAATACAAAGATATATGGATTCATTAATTTAATTCAGTGTTAGAGTTTTCTTCGTGTACACATATAACTTTCTGAGCGCAAATAGCTAAGCGTAAGGCTGTAGTGAAGGGACCAAGCCAGGGCTGTTGAAATTTGAGCACCTTAGAAGCAGTCCGGAAGCAAGGATGACGCCCGCTCCTTACCCTGGGGCTGGGTACATGATATGGTTTCCCAGCGATATGGTGGCTTGTGAAAGACAGACTAGGAGAAACGTGTTTCATTTCCAAATCGTCTTTGCTAGGTGGCAGTGCTTTTTACATGTACTTCACCTCCTTGGGAACCAAGTGGGAATGGACTGAACTCTCTGTTTTCTATAGTACAGGTACCACTCTTGCTAAGGGCAGGCCTTTACTTACAATTCAAGACAATTATACAGCAGTGTCATACACTCCACCGTATATCACTCTGTAGTGAATGGTCTATGCATTGCTAAAAGACTAGCAATTGCTATTTTTCCCTTGACGGTGGACAAGTGATTGATGGGTCTGAATCTGATAGTGGACCTGAGTATATGGAAGCTATACCTGCATATGAGGACATGGGTGGGGGGCTGGCATATGAGAGTGGGTGCATGCCCATACAATTTCTAAAGATAGTTACTTCCTTGTAACCCCCTTGCTTGTTTTTGTAGTCTTTTAGCTTTAAATATAGCTATACTATTTTAATGCTTTCATTGTATCCTTGAAGATAAGAATGGTTGAATGATTTGTGATTTCCTTGACCCTATAGCAGAGATGGGAGAGACCAGTTGTGGTCAGTCTGATAAGGGGCCAGGGCTGGGCCAACTGACAGGACATGCAAGATCTATATGCCTATAATATTATTATCTTGATAGGGTAAGGGGAAGAGAGATGGGGATAAGATAAGTTTAAGAGGGACAATGAGTAATAATTAATGTATAGCTGGAAGAATGTCCATCTTTGGTTGAAGTCACAGTGACCTGATGTTTGTAAGAAGTTAACCAGTTTCTTTGTCTAAACTGTCATGTAGATCCTGTGAAGAAAACGTATATAAGCTATGTAAAATCTGTAATCGGGACTCCCTCCTTTCGCCGGGAGTCTCCAACTTATTTAGAGCTCTGAAATAAAGTGGATAAAAAGTCTGATTTTCGTCTTGGTGTTTTGTTCACCTCGCACCAAGTCCCGAAACTGGTAATTAGGGTCGATTGGCTGGACCCAACAATTTGGCGACTCCGCCGGGACAGCGGCTACTTGATTTCTGGGGAACCCCAACTACAGCTGGGCGCGCCCTGCTCTGCAGGCAGCTGTCAGGAGGGGGTCCCTGGAACTCAAAGGCGATGGTGTATAGCAGGAAAGAAAATCAGACGAACAGGGTGGAAAAAGGGGGGGAAGTGTTCTTTTGTGCTTTGCCTGCTATCTTGCTGATTGTTTCTACAGGAGAAACTTCACGACGTCAATTGGTGAGTAGGAATTTCCTTCACCCGAATCCTACGTTAGAACTGTCACAGGGACAGGAGTAGCCAGGACAAAGGGATCCTGGGAAGTAGGGTGATGGGGTCTGGCTAGACCAAGGAAATGGGGCATCGGGTAAAGGCCCGGGGAAAGAAATCAATAGCCCCAAAGGAGAAATTGGAACTAAGAAAGCAGGAACATTGCTCATGTAAGTCCAAGGGAGGCAATGATCAAGAACCTTCAGCACCCCCGCCCTATAAACCAATATATCCATCCTTGAGGGGGTTGGAAGACAAAAATAAAGGAAAAGAGTCAGAATGTTTGTTCCCACTAACAGAAGAATGTAGGGGGCTCAGGGAGGCCAACGGGTCTTCGTATATACCCCCTTTGCCACCACGGACTTACTGTATATCAGTGGAAGGATAGACTGGGACCATACTCTGAGAACCCAGACAAACAGTTGGGAACAACTGTATGAAGTGGCATCACAAACTGGTTTATGGCTTTTAGATCCTGGACAACACGGTAGAGGGATTTTTCCTGTTTGTTCACCCTTCTGGATTTTGGACTGGCAATATGGGAGTATTAGCAGGTGACAGCTGTGGGCACCAACTTTCCCCCAAGCAAGGTAGGAAGCTGTAAGAGGAGTAAGAGGGAACTCTTCTGCCCCCAGGGAAATAGGATATTAAAGCACAGAATGAACTTTTCCAGAGGAAGGGACCTTAATTTTTATTGGTATTATTCCTTGCATGTCATGGGTAGTAGATGGCCACAAAAAGGGAGAGTGTAGATTGGCAGTACATCTTGGCCACCTGTTTGTCCCTCTCTAGGTAGCAAGGACTAATATGTTTTCTGACAAGGAATTTTCTGGTAAATCCAAATAAACCCCATCTGGGATGCAATGTCGTGTCCCAATAGGTTTACAGGAGTGTGGTCACTGAGCAGGAATGCACACTCAGTAGTATGAGGTCTGAGTGGAATTATAACCAGTTCTGTTGAGAGAGCAGGAAGCAGGTTGTCTTTTACTGAGGGGGCACCTTTCACCTTTATGCTGAAAACCCTCTTTGGTCCTGCTATTACATTTGGCATCTAAAGATCACAAACCTTCCTAAGATAGAGAGACCAGAGAAAGAAGTTTCTAAGATTGAATAAGTTGCACTGTTGTTTATTAATAAAGGGATGTTCTAGCTAGACATAGACACACACAGAAGGACCAAACTGGTCCACAGGCAAGAACGCACATGTGTTGCTAACAAAATTGGCCCCCTGGGCAATATAAAAGTGCAGGATGGAAACTGTCATCTAGTTATTTAGGTGCTTTATGTCAATGAGTGGAAGTCTGATGGATGGATGCTACTAAGTTTGAGTTAAAACTGGAGTGTGGACAGCATGCTGGTGTTTGGACACTTTGATTTTCAGTGACCCAGCTGCTTCAGTAAAAGTAGACATAATCAGGAGTATCAGAAACCTTGTGGACAGCTGGAAGTTCTGGATCTAGTAGCCTGTGTTCCCTCTTGTGGCTGGGGTGGGATGCAGTTGTGGTTGGGTTTGCAGAGCCAGCAGGTGATTGCAGTCATGGTGGGTTTGAGGGGGCAGCTCCCTTGCATTCAGTGGGTGGTCATTCCCAGGTACAGGTATTAGCTTTCACCAGGACATTCAATTTACAGGAGGACAGCTTCGTTTGAATGTCTGGTAGCAATCCCTGAAGGGAGTGGGTAACTGGTGTGAGAAGCTTAATCCTGAGGTATAGGACTCGGTTATTGGGTCTCCAGGATGTTCTTTGGGTCCTTGGATGATTCTTTCCGCCTTAGTAGTTCTGAGCTGGGTAGTTCATAGTTATCATAGATTTTATTATTAATTCATTCATTTATATTGAACAGTAATTAACAAACTGGGGGACTCTGGGGGATGCGGTGGGGCAGTGGCTTAATGATGCTGAAAGTTGCCAACCAGAAATGGTCGACACTTCAGCGGTTCGAGCCCAGCTCCGCATGGCAGAGCGAGCTCCTGTCTAATCCCCAGCTTCTGCCCACCCAGCAGCTCGAAAGCTTCTGCAAGTAGATAAATGGGTACTCTCACCCTGGTGGGAGGAAAAATGCTGGCGGCGCCTTGCACGGGAGACGGGACCAGTTGCCGGTAATGTGGAAGTCGCGTATGCCTGAAAACAGCGCAAAGCAACGTAAACCCCGCCTCCTGTGCTCACCAGCTGGGCTCCGCTCTAGGAAGGAGGCAATGGCAAACCACTTCCGAAAAACAATTGCCTTGAAAACTGCAGGGACTCGTCCAGGCAGTCGCTGCAGAATCGGTCATGATTGAGTGTGGATAAAAAAAAAAAATTAACAAACATCAAATAATTGAGTGACAGATATCTATGATGCATAGAGAAAAAAAACTAAAAACCTATTTAGAAGATAGACAGATAATATAGACATTCATATTTACCATATAGCAAAAGCATTACTGATAATAGATCTATTGTAGTTAAGATAAAATATAAGATCCATGCAAGTTTGATAGAATTGTGGTTTCTGCCTCTGATATTTTATTATTTTAACTATCTGTAATCTTTTCTAACATGGTGACTGAAGAGGCCTTATTAATCCACATCTCAAATTATCTAAGATTTTTCAATGTTGGGGAATTTTTATTTTAGCTGCTAAGATTAAATAAATAATAAGTTCCATGTTTTTAAGTTTTTAAATCTCATAAATAAATGCAGTAACCCTAACTATGGGCAGCATTCCATTGTATTAATAGAAGCATTAATGGAAGCATTATATTAATCTCACCAAAAATTTTATGCCCAAAGGATATAATTTTATCACATGACCACCACACATGAAAGAAAGAACCTCTTTATAGGCTCCCTTTCCAACATTTGGAAGAATAATTCTGTTATCTATAGATGCCAGCAACTCTTCCACTGAAGCTCTTGCACTGAAGCTGAGGAATGCACCTGATTTCCATAAAGCTTTTGGCAACTAGTCTCCTGTATAGTTTTTCCAAAATAAGTATCCCAAGCTTCCTTTAAACCAAGAGGTGGATCTCCTATTTCTAATTGCAATGGCAGCATATACATTTTTGAAATAATTCCTTTTGCTTATTCTAGATAGTTATTATATTAAATTCTCAAAATTTGGATAAGGTGAATTGCTGAATCTCTAACATCCTTATAACCCAATTTATCAAGGTTACAGTATATATTGATTCTTCCAAATTTGGGGCATCATTTTGGTAAAAACATTTTCCATTTTGTTTATTTTTCAAAAATGTTTGGGAGGGGAAGAACCATTGATTTATAAAATTATTTGCCTCTGATATAGTTTCTATTTGGATCCATTGTTTAGATGGGTTTTCTGAAATTGTTAATATATACTTAATTGGGTAATCCCCTGCCTCCCTGCTTTTGAGGTCTATCTAAGGTCTATATTTTATTAACTGTAATTTTTTTTTTTTTTGCATGAAAGCAATAGCTCTTTATTTTTATCCATTCTGAAATTCCACTGGCAGGCACTGAAATAAAAAATTGAGCCTTGCAAGGATTTTCCTTTTAACAGCTCCAATTTGTCCTAAAATATTGAAGGTTTTTTTTTTTTTGACCCACTTTTCATTTCCTTGTTCAATTTCTTGCACATTGGTATATCATTATTAATAAAATTTTTCTTAACTTTTTTGGTAATAGTGATCCCTAAATATTTTAAAGATTTATATGCTATTGGAATTCCTAAGTCTATAGAGACTGCCTTTTGAATTTTAGGGAGGGTATGAAAGAACATCAGATGTGATTTGTGAAAGTTAACTGATAGTCCTTACACCTCTGCGAACTCCTCCAATTCCTTAGTATAGTTACCTGAATGGGAGGCATTCCAGAGAGTCAGAACCAGGCAAATAAGTATAAAAGATATGTCCCATCACCTAATCGTATCCCATAAATTTGGTCATTGGATCAAAGTGCTATTGCCAGCTCTTCTATAGCTAAATTGAATAATAAACATGATAGAGCAGCCCTGTTTCATATGTACTGAAATCATAATAGAATTTGAACCATAGTATAGTATAGTAATATATAATATAATATAATATAATATAATATAATATAATATAATATAATATAATATAATATAATATAATATAAGTTGGTCCATAAATGTGTACTAAATTTCAAGGTCAACAACATGGAAGATCTTAAACTGATATATTTGACTAAACATTCTGAGGGACCATCCATATATAAAAATGTTTAAGAAATCTTTCCCCACTAGAGGTCTCCAGAGACTATCAATTTAAGATTAAAAAAAATATTAATTCAGATCTACTTTTTAAAGGAGTTAGGAGTGGATAGAGTGATGATATTGAAAAAATGCCACAACATTTGGGGCCAATTCTTGTTAGTTTTTCAAGAAAGGGCAGAAGTTATTTATGTTTTAAATTTTGAAGCTGCAAGAAATGGCTTGACTTACTGCAGCTATCCCAGCACCTCTAGATTCCTCTATATTAACAGGATTCTAACCCAGCCTAACTATAGATACTAACACCTTGTACCACAAACAGTGGCATTCACCGTGCCTGTATATTGCCTCCCTTAGCATCAGATAAAGGCCACAGTCTTTCTTTTATCATCTCTCTCTCGCTAGGGGCAGCAAGTGACTTCGGTGTGCTTGCTCCCATGTATTTCCTCATGCTTATGCCATATACATGACAACCTTCTATGAGACCCTGGTAATTTGGGAAACACTGCTATCGATTGTTCTGCAATTACTTACCAATTTCTCCATCTTTAAATGAAGTGATGAATTGGATTGGGAAATCAAGCTCAGTCTTAATCTTTCCATTTCTTGACAAATGTGGGAAGAAGATCTAAATAAAAGCAAACAAACTTCTGACATTTTCTTAGCAAGTGGGTACATTTCCCAATAAAGCTCTGTGCTTTCCATTATTTTTATTTTTATAATTATTGTGATTATTATTTTATTATTTATTTAAATTTATTGGCTGCCCAACTCCAGTGGACTCTTATCTTTTATCTTATAAGAAAGACTTCAGGTTAGGCCCAAGAGTATTTTTAGAAATCATGACTATGTTTAACATTCTGCAGTGTACTAATTTTCCATTTAACTTTTTAAAAATTGAAATTATCTAGGAAAAAATCACATGGAGCATGGGACCTGTAGGGATAATATCAGGAATTCAGAAATATATTATTTTTTAAAAGAATGAAGATTTAGCATTTCCCCATATTAATTTTTTTAAAATATAATAAAAGATTAACTATTGTAAGCTGCCCAGAGTTGTTGGAAGTCGGGTGACATATAAATTTAATAAATTATTATGGTTGGTCGCACAGTCAGCCAGAAGTTTAGACTGGATCTGGCATTTTTATCCACCTGTTGAGTCCCTCCAAAGGACTGTTAGGCAGAGTGCAGAAATAATACCAAAAATACACACCAGCGTTAGAGAGATTTAAAGAATGCAATGTCCTTATCTTGTTCTCCAAAGAAATCCAGCCAGAAGTTATCAAACATAACTGATTGTTTATTGAGAAAAATAAAAACTACATAAAATACAAGTTTCATGCAAAACATAGAAAAAATCACTTCTTCTCATATATGTGGCATCCAAGACTTATCCAATACACAGGTTTAACAAAGTCTCTAGCCAAAACGCTCTCAGAGAAGAGGTACACTACTTAGTTATTAGTTACTACTACATAACCTATAAAACTGATTACATGATGACTAAAATCCTACTAAGACAGTGAGGCATACAATCACCCACATTTTATTGACACTATGCACCTCCCCTTAGCATACAGACGCCAATAGGTGGCAGTAAATAGCAGTATATGTGCAAACTAGAAAAACAAAATGCAGATGGCCTGCCTTTACAGTCAAAACAATTGTTTGGAGATATCCGAATTGCATTTCTTCCCATGGGAATATCCTAACAAGGGCCTGGGATAGGCAGATGTTGTTGTTTGATGGTTTGATGGTGTTGAAGGTATTGTTGCAGGATATAAGCTGTTCCAAGTAAAGCTGCCTTTTGCAGTTGACTGATGGTGATTTTGTCAATGGCAATGGTGTTCAAGTGGTGCTCCAGATGTTTTGGGATTGCACCTAAAACACCTATTACTATTGGTACTATCTTTGCTTTCTTTTGTTGTTGTTGTTGTTGTTGTTGTTGTTGTTGCTGGAAATGTTAAAATGAATGAGCTGTAATATCTAATGAAAACTTAAATTAGCAGTCACCTGAACCTGCAAAGTTCAGGGACACGGTGGCACAGCGGCTTAATGACGCTGAAAGTTGCCAGCCGGAAATGGTCGACACTTCAGCGGTTCGAGCCCAGCTCCGCACGGCAAAGCGAGCTCCTGTCTAATCCCCAGCTTCTGCCCACCCAGCAGCTCGAAAGCTTCTGTGAGTAGGTAAATGGGTACTCTCACCCCAGTGGGAGGAAAAATGCTGGCGGCGCCTTGCACCGGAGACGGGATCAGTTGCCAGTAAAACGGCGCAAAGCAACGGAAAACCCTGCCTCCCTGCACTTGCCAGCTGGGCTCTGCTCTAGGAAGGAGGCACTGGCAAACCACTTCTGAAACACCTTGCCATGAAAACTGCAGGGACTCGTCCAGGCAGTCGCCGCAGAATCGGTCATGATTGAGCGTGGGGGAAAAAAAAAAGAACCTGCAAAGTGGTCTTGATTTAAAGGCTTACCCAGTTGTAAGAAAGTTGTTAGAAGGGTTCACAATATGACCCCACTCACATATTAAAGCACAGTAAAAAGGGTGGTCCCATTCCAGTGACAGTGTGGTTCCTACTCCCTCATCAGCACCATATTTGGTACCAGTGTAAAGGGATTCTACATGCATACCACAATAGACAGTCGAAGAATCTTCTAACATAGAGTAGACATACATTCCTATTTCACTTATGTGAAATAGATTTTTGTAAGTTTTTAAAGTACTGAAAAAATGGCAAAGCCTACGAGAAAATTGGCTGCATTCAAGTGAATTCCCCCCCCCCCCCCGTAGTCTTTTGTGGAACCTTAAAGTTCCACAGAACAGGCGTTTTGAAAAACCCTGGCTTAGTCAACTCCTGCCTCCATATGAAGTTGTGAAATCAGTTCCTAAGCAACTTGGAAATCTCTTGATTCGGCTATGAAAACCATGAGTACTAGTATTCCTAATTTTTCAATGACTTATTGTGAATGTTTTAATCAGTATTTTAGAAAAGTTTAGACTACATTGCTAAATATTCATTACTATTGTTGGAATTACCTATGAATATATGTGTTTTATGAAATTGGGGTGAATATACAGTATTGAACATTTTCCCCAAAATTAACCATTGCAGGCTAATGGTTCTCAGGTTTCATGCTTTCCCATAAAAATAGAATACTATTTTTCTAATGTTATTTTATATAGAAAAATAGTACATCAAGAAGAGTATTAGCACTGGTTCTAGTTCCAGACTATTTTGATGCTGCTGGGTGACGAGTACTAAAAACTGCTTATACTGTAAAGTAATGTTGCATTTCTGCTTTCCATAGGCAGAATGAAGACTCATATCCCATAGAGAACTATATTAGAGAAAAAGCTAGTATCTCATATTCTTTATCCAGGAGATTTATATATCTGTGTGGGGAAGAACATTCAGTCAGGTGAATTTGTGAAGCCATCCAGAAACTGAAGTTTTCTGCATTATAAACTCCAGTTAAATCTATAATCATAAACTCTAATTAAATCTATGGGAGGTGTCATAAAGAATGGATTGCCTTGTGATTCACTTTCATGCAGAGCTGGTTAAAACCATCTGATGCTTCTCTTTCCTGGAGGGTGGTTCAAAGTCTCAGGTTGATATATTTTCTCCTCCCTCTGTGTTGCATCTTGGATATAAACTTTGAGCTCTCTGGAGCCTTTGCCAGTTCTCTTCTCAGACGTTACAAGAAACAGAGAGACGGAAACATGGAACTCCTTTGGGTTGTTACAGTCACTATTTGTTTTATGTCAGTTTTTCATCTGGCAGAATCTTCCACTGCTCATTATGACAAGATTTTGACCCACAGTCGAATCAGGGCACGTGATCAAGGGTAAGCCTTATATTTATGACTAGTATTTCAAATGGATAAAAGTTATTGTACAATGTTTCAAGTTTTGTTTTTGTGGATTTTTAACAAACATATTTACTGCATTTTAACTTATTAAGAGGCTGAAGCTTGTTAATGTGACTCTCCAGAGCACTTCTTTTTCAGTTTTAGGAGATACATAGGTCTTCTAAATAGTTGTTTTGTATCTAGAGATGTGATAACATGAACTCATTGCATATTATTAACATTATCACTTTTGCTTTTCAAATGAATAGCTCATTGGTTCTCTTTTAAACTTTGCTTAATCTATAGCCATGTGGCAAAAGTATTGGTTAATAATTGATTTTTATCAAAACTTTGACACAATACTTAGTTCAGAATTAATTGTATTTAAACTATCTAATTTATGAACAATTTTTATATGTGTATGTGTGTGTGTGTATAGTTTTGCAGGTGTATGTTGTGTATATTTATCTCACAATATATGCAAATATTCACATATTTTGTAAAAATGAACAATTATGTGTGATATCAAATGCATTTTTATATAAAAGAAACATTTTATTTTAATTTATTGAAAGTGCTAAAATGAAATAATATTATGGAATATATTCAACCTCTAGAAATTTTTTTTTTCAGATGAAAATAATGCATTTTTATTCAAAACATTAAGTTTTTGTTTAGTCACAGAATTATTTTGGTCTTCCGATTTTATTCCAAACATGGGCAGTCAAATCAACCAATTGAATTATACAATATATATGTTTCCACTGGGAAAAATGGCAAGAAAAATGTTTACCATTCTCCTATAATCACAAGTTTATCTACTGGCAAGTTGATATACATCCACGTTACAAGATATCATTTGTGCAGAAAAAAAGCTGTATCCATTTCTAGTAATGATATTTACCAGAGCATAATAAGAATGGCGTGGACTTCCTCCTTCAGAGGCATGGAGGTTACACAACCATAAAAGTAAGTCCAGGCCTCAGGAATTCACTTCAGGCTATGGATGATCCCTTGTTCCTAATCCTGTCTCATCCAAGTGTGGATAATTACTTCATTGCTGGTTTCAGAACAGAACTACAGACCCATTTTATCTGAAGACAAACAAAACTTGCAGAAGCTGTGGGTGAGAACAATTGTCCAGTCAGTCAATAATGATGTTATTATTATTTCTTTCTCACACTGAGAAAAAGGTTTGAGCTCTTGAAGAGGTAATGAAACTTCACTGCCACAAGAACACAGATGTATGAAAACTTAAGAGGCAGCTCTCCGAGTAGATGGATGGCACAATAACAGCTAGAGGATCCTGCATTGTAATATTAATATCTTTCTGTACCTACCTATGGAAAAGTAATTATTGGTCTCTAGCCTTTAGTCATTTAGGTGTGAGAGAACAGGAATAGAAGAGAAATAGGGAAACAACTTCAGAATGAAAGAAATTGCAAGCAAACTGCAGGCTATAATTTCTGCTCAGAAACAATCTCAGAAAAAAAAAAAACATTAACTGGGACAACAGACAAGTCAGTGATAATTCCAGGGAGTAACCAAAGACTGCTTTATCAAAGTCCTGTGGTGCATTTTCTGCTGACTTCTCATTTAAACTTTTATTGTATGGAGTCAGAGTAAATAAGTCTTAAAGAAAACAGGGAGGCACCTGCAGGATTGGAGACTTTCATCAAAATGATGAAAGCAGCATTGCACTGTCATGACACAAGCTCTGCCTTTTGCATATGTGTGAACAAGAGGGCTGAAGCTTGTGATGCGAAGGCATAATATTGCTTTTGCTACTTGCTCCCCCTCCAGTAGATTCCTGTCCCTCATAGTCACATTAAAGTGCTTTGCTCCAGGCCTTGAGGTATCAGAAAGATATGTTGGTATCCTTTGCACTGCTCTCACTTACTGGGCCCTATTCATGCTCGAGTTAGAAAGCCAGGGACAGTCTTTGCAGTTTTCATGTAGGACAAATCAAAGGGAAGTGATGGGGGATTCCCCTGGCTTTGGGCCTTTAGCTAGGTCTTCCATGCATAAACTGGCTGGAAATAAAAGATGCCAAAAAAATTCCTATCTGAAATTCAACTCCTTCCTCCCCTTTGGCCATTTGTTCTGTCTGGAGAGCAGCCCCTGTGTCAGAACCTGCATCAATTGTTAATTTACAAGGCATAGCAGTCAATGGGAGTTTGATTGATTTGCTTCTGCCAATTGTGACTAGGGAGGGGGGCTAAGTAGTTAATGGTTGTAATTGGAGTAGTACTGGGAGATGGAGAGGAGGTTAACCTTATATGGGCAATGAGGCCAAACCTGATTGCAGGCAAGGCCAGTGAGGCCTGAAGGCCAGGAAGCAGCTGTGTATCCCTGGGAGGAAGGAAAGAGGTCACCACCAGGTGAAAAGGAATTGAGGTGCCAGGGGAACAAGGGGAGGGAGGATAAATAGAGGGAAGTTTACCCAGGCTTTAGTTTTAGCAATGTTTTGTTTAAAGCTGCATGTACCACACAATAAAGGAGCATTTATCTGAACCAGGCCTGGTTTCATGAGAATTCTTCTGAATTGGGGTTTGGACTTTGTGGACTTGACATTCTGATTACTGGACTTCCCTGCTTCTTTACCTTCCCTCACCAATTGCTCTCTTTCCTTTAGGCATGCCTTTTGAAGATGGATAGAAATATTTATGGTTTCTACTATTCTTCCTTTTTCCTTCACCCAGAAGGGAAAATTTTCAGTACTCTTGTTTATTTACCCTGATTTAAAAAAAAAAAAGGAAAAAAAAAGTAAGGTCCACTTTTCACCATTCTTCTGCTGAATGTGTAGACAACAAAAAGTCCAGCCTACCAGTTGTGGTCCAATGGGGAAAAAAGGAAAAGAATCAAGTGAGAAACATGAACTGTTCAGTGTGGGTTGTGCTGGCAGAAAGTGGAACACACTGCTCTTGAGGCACAGTAATAAAAGACAGAGGTTGCCTTTGCAGTGGGGTGGGGGTGGGGGTGTTCTTATTCCTGAGAAATGGTTGGTGGGCCATCCTCCCACCAAGGCAAGTGGGAAGTGTGGATTAGCCCTTTCTTGCTCTCCCAACAAACATTGCCAATCAATGTGGAAAATATCCACCAATCACTCTCCTTAAAATAGGATGGGATTAAGATTAAGATAGGATTATGATTAAGATGGCTGGGTCTGACAGATGGATAGATAAATGGGTTTAAGCCAATATTAATATCTCCTCTAGTTTTGCAAATGTGTTTTGCAGGGATGCATTCAGAAGAGAGCCTGGCTATCAGCTGATAATTGGGTTTCTTTGGAACATGCGTTTAGCACCATTCCTTTGATTACAAAACATCTTTGCCCTTTGTGTGTGTATGTGTATGTGTTTGTGTGCCTTAGATTCAGTTTTGACTCTTGGCAACTGCCTGGGCAAGTCCCTGCAGTTTTCTTGGCAAGGCTTTTCAGAAGTGGTTTGCCCCTGCCTGCTTCCTAGGGCTGAGGGAGAGTGACTAGACCAAGGTCTCCCGGTTGGCTTCATGCCTAAGGGACTAGGTCTTCCAGTTTCTAGCCTTAACCACTACACCAAACTGGTTTTCATACTAGCCCTAATCTTGATTTATTTGTATATCATGTTTTTAGTGATTAAACAGTCACTTCCTCCCTCTTCCAGGGTTGGAAGAGCTCTACCCTACCCCCCAAAACTGGCTACAAAATGTGTTTTTTTCTGTCTTGCTTTTCATTTTCTATATAAACTAACCTGGGAATATGAAATTAACTGCTAGTCAATTTAAATTGCAATCAGCCTTGCATTTGATAAGAGCATTGCCTTTAAATCTGTGGTGTCAATAATAGTGGGAAGGAGAAAACATCTCCTTTCATTTCTGCTCATGCCTGCAGAGGGGTTAAAAGTTGGCAATCTTTTCTATGTATGGGAGATTCACTTTCCGAAATGGGGTTAAGGTGAGGATCAAAGCTGCTCTTCAGACCCCTGGAACACTAGTATGAATTAAGTTCCAATGTTTTCAATCATGCAAACTTTTTGTTGAAGAGAGAAAGGGATTGGAAGTGGGCATACAGCTTTGAAAACTGCTGTTCTCCAGAAATAGATTGCTCATTCCAAATGGCCATGGATGTAGCCATTGGAAAACAAATATTACAATGAAAACAGTAACCACCCACTGAAACCATTTAATTCTATCTGTGTCCTTGGGCATTTAAGCGAGCTCCTTTGAATTCTGTAGATAATGGGTTTCAATAATAAAAACATGATCCAGGCTGCAGGATCATACATAGGCAGGCAGACTTTCTTCATATGTGATTGTGCAATGCTGGCACTCCTACCTTGTTTTAAAGTGACAACAGAAATAGATGAGATGTTGAAGCTGGTATAGTGTTAGCAATTCCCTCCAGTTTTGTATCATCTGCAAATTTGATGAGTGCCCCTTCAATCCCCTCATCTAGGTCATTTATGAAGATGTTGAAGAGCACTGGGCCCAAGACAGAACCTTGACGTACCCCAATGCATACTTCTCTCCATGTAGATGTAGTTCCATTAAAGACTACATGCTGAGTTTGGTTAGTCAGCCAACTGCAAATTCATCTGGTAGTGGTACTGTCTATCCCACATTATTCTATCTTGCCAAGAAGTAGACTGCAGTCTACTTATCGCCTTACTAAAATCTAAGTATACTATATCCACAGCATTTCCTTGGTCCACTAATTTAGTCACTTTATCAAAGAAGGCAATAAGGTTTGTTTGGCATGACCTGTTCTTAACAAACCCATGCTGACTTCTAGTAATCACCTTGTTCATTTCTAGGTGCTCACAAACCCACTGCTTCATTACCTTTTCCAGATTTTCCTAGGTATTGACGTCAAGCTGATTGGTCTGTAGTTTCCTGGAACCCTTCCCCCCCCCGCCTTTTTAATGTGAGAAACCGCATCAGCTTTTTTCCAGTCCTCTGGCAGTTCCCTCGTGCTCCAGAAGCTCCTAAAGATTTAATTCAGTTGTTCTGAAATCACATCTGCCAGCTTCTTCAGTACCCTGGGGTGTAAACCATCTGGTCCAGGAGACTTGAACTCATTCAGAGCAGCTAGGTGTTCTCTAACCAATTCCTTACCTATTTTGGCCTGCACTCCTCTTCTGTCTCCCACAATGCTGCTTTTGACAGGTTAGACTATTTTTTCCTTTTGCATAAAGACAGATGCAAAAAAGGCATTAAGCAGTTCCACCTTCTCTCTGCTGCCTGTCACCTTCTTGCCATCATCTCCCACTAGTGGACCAACCATTTCCTTGGCTTTCCTCTTGCTCCTTACATATCAAAATAAACTATTTTGGTTATTTTTGGCATTTGTTGCAAGTCTTAGCTCATTCTGAGCCTTAGCCTTCCTGACTCTGTCCTTGGAGATTCAGGATAGTTGCTGGTATTCTGCTCTAGTTTCTAGGATTTTGACTTCTCTTCTGTGTGTTCCTGTTGAAAACGATACTACTCAGGCAAGCTTTCTTTCTAAGAGATTCTGTTTGATTTACATTCCTTTGCTTGTCTGCCATTTATCTACTCAGCCTTGAGTATATTGCTATCATCATCTAACAACTGTGTGTGTGAATTTGAAACCTGAAAAAAGGATAGATGATGATGATATTATGAAGATGTGCTATAGTTAGAAGGCTATGCTGATGAGCACAGACTTATCCCTAGCCAACAGTTGAAGCAGCTTAAGGTTGTTTTTTGCTGTTCCATCTTTAAAGTAGTGTTTTCTCTGTTCTCCCAAATCAATTTTTGCCATGTATATGATCTAATATGTTTCAGCAATGATATGGTTGCTGATGCAGTCAAGGGTGGAATCTGCTCAGCTCCTATTGGCTATTTTAGGCTGGTATAGGCATGCCTCCTCCCCTCCAGTTGCTAGACATAGGTAAAATGCATATTAATAGGTCTGTGAGGAACAGTTCTTGGATAGCTTTAATACGGTCATTTGATGGTATAGTATTGCTTTCAGACTTCTGCTTTTACAATGTCAAATACAGTTTATACCTGGTCTCTGTATAGTATGGTTTATATATTTTAATATACTTTCATCTTATTCATCTATGTTTTATTATATCCTAAATTGTATAATGCAGGGTAGGCTTTAGGCTAAGGCCCCAGTAGGCACGGGCCTAGGGCACCAAAGTTTAGAGGGCACCTATGCCTCCCCTCCTTCTGAATCATTCTAAAATGCAAATCTTTGCATCAGCAGTAGGTGGCACCATCAGTCAGTGTGGTCTAGAGGCAGCACTAGTACTGTGTAATGGTAAAATGGTATATAACATTTTGAAGATGTACCACATCAAAGGCAGTATATAAATACTTTAAATCAGTAAGTAAACATTCAAACTGCAAAGGATTTTTCATAGATCTTTTTCTTCTCCTTTCAGTCCAAATGTTTGTGCTCTCCAGCAAGTTATGGGGACCAATAAGAAATATTTCAGCACATGCAGAAACTGGTATCAGGGAGCCATCTGTGGAAAAAAAGCGTAAGTTCTGTTCAAGACTCTTAATTATGATTAATAATACTTTATAATTGTATTACTTTATTAACTTTGTATGGATTACCTGTATCATCTGTGTGGCACAGCCAGCTTGACTTTTATGGTACCACTCAGATGGAAATAAATGCATAGGTAGTCCTTGCTGAACAACCACTCATTCAACAACTATTCAAAATTACGATGGCACTGAACAAGAGGTTTTTACAATGGGTCCTCGTAATTGGGGCCATTGCAGCATCCCCCTGGCTACGTGATTGCAATTTGGGTGCTTGGCAACTGGCTTGCAATTACAACGTTGCAGCATCCCATGGACATGTGATCGCCATTTGCGACCTCCTGCCGGCTTCCCTATTGACTTTTCTTGTTGGAAAGTCACATGACTTACAACTGTGTTGCTTAGTGATGGTGTTCCCAGTCCCAATTACTGTCAGTAAACAAGGACTACCTGTATATATATTTCAAAGAACAAATTTTGTAGATAAGAGTTAATCCTCGTCTGAATGGCATAAAACCTCTATATGGGCTATGGGAACCTTGAATTCCTTAAGTTGTACAACTTTCATATCTTGAAAATTTTAGTTATTTTGAATTGATACTGACTATAATAAAGACTGACTTGTTTTGATTGGTGATATGTAATTTTAGAACTGCAACACAAAACTGTAGCTTACAAGTCTGTTGCTGCAAAATAGAACTGAAATTGGGTACAAATGACTGAGAGTACGGTGACTATTGAATTCAGAAGGTGTTCTTCTTCAAGGATATGGTCCTGAACATAAGCTAAGCGCTAAAAGAATATTGAGCAATTAAGTAATGGGATGTGCCATTTTAAGGGCAAAATGTTACTTAATAAATGGTAAAATAAGGATGTGTTATTACTGGAAACTAGCTTTGCTATAGTTCTTAGAGAGCATCCCTATAGATGGTTAAATGTGAAATATCAATTGTGGGGACTACAGATACAGGTTTTTCAGTGATGATTAACTACCTTCCTTGTGGAAATCCAGGATCCCCTTTTTAACTGCACTTTTAATATGTGTATCACTGTTGTTGTTCCTGGCTTTTACTTTGACTATAGACTTTTAAAGTATCTGTTCTTATTGTTGCTTTAATATGGTTTTTGTATTGTGTATTTTATTTTTATGTTTTATTCTATATAATTCCTCTAATCCACTTCATGCATTATCACATTAAGACCTAGGAAGATAAAATAATATTGCATTGCTACTCTGCAGAACGGTTTTATATGAGTGCTGTCCTGGCTATATGAAGATGGAAGGAGAACGAGGATGTCCTGCAGGTATTATCATGGAACTATTTAATCAACCCAATTTATTTATTCATTTTTACATTTGTACCTTGATGTAATTAATTTGACAAATTTAAAGTATCCACAGCAAGCTTAAAAACATAAAACAAAACTGCCTCACTGTGAAATAAGAACAAAACAACACAAAATAAAAGATGGCTCTGAACAGGTTAAAACGTTCCCCAGAACAGCTCCATTTTCAAAATCTTCCTCAGTGAACTCAAGGATGGTTCCAGTCTGATTTCTGCAGGGACACTGTTCCAGAGGAATGGTATTGCCTCCAAAGAACAGCACTTCCTTACTTCAGTTCCCTTTATTTCCCAATAGTGGAACATTAGCAATAGTTTCCCCCTAGATCAGGGGTTTCCAACCTGGGGTGCCTGCACTCCCGGGAGGTGCAAGATGGAATTTCAGGGGGTGTGACAATTTTATGCACTGAGTTAAAAGCTTATTTTTTTAAGTTCAATTTGTTCATTTGCATTAGAAATTAGACTTCTTCATCTTCAAATGTGATATTATTTTTGTAGGGGGTGTGAACATTAATCAAACATTTCCTAGGGTTGTGGGGAATAGAAAAGGTTGGGAACCACTACCGTAGATGATCTAATGTGTCAGGCTGATTCAGGTTGGACCAGGCAGCCTTGTAGGTGCAGAGGTGCCAAGCCATATAGGTAAAAAAAACAATACTTCAAATTGTACCTGGAAGCTAATCAGTAGTCAGTGCAGGGGCTGGTAGTATGTTTCTAATGATGGAAACTAGATAACACACAGGCTGCTTCATTTTGGACTAATTACAGTTTCTAAGTATTTTTAAAGACAGCCCCACGTAAAATGCATTGCAGTAGACTAAACTGGTGGTGATCAGTACATGAATTACTATAGCAAGGCTCTTGCATTAGGTAAGGTCATTACTGGTACATCAGCCAAAGCTGGGCCAAGGCCCTTTTAGCCAGCAGAACCCATGAATTCAGAAGAACCCCAGATCATGAATCTGTTCTTTCAGGGGTAGTGCCTGCCTTTCCAGAGATAATACTGCTGTTGATGGAGAGTCTTGATGTAAAAACAGTACTTGAACCTGGTCAGAGTTCAGTTTCAGCCTCTTCTGTCCCATCCAAATCCTGATAGGCTCCAGGTACTGTGATATCAATGGTATCTCCCCTACAGCCTGAAATGGTGATTTAAAGTTGGGTATCCTTGGCGATACTGTTCTGTTGGATGACCTCACCCAGCAGCTTCATATAACATATGTTCATTTTGTATTTATATTTTAATTTTATATCTGTTTCATTTAACATCTGTTAAAAAGGAGATTTGATTATCCTCTGCCATGTGCAGGTTGGACCCAGGATGGGCATGGATCAAACCTGCACATGGCAGAGGATTATCTAGAGAGTACTCTATCTACTTCCTTGGAGTTCCCAGCCCAGAAGGAATCCCAGGAGGTTACACAACAAGTCAACAACTCATCACCAAAGGCCATATGCACGAAGAGCCCAGTTGTAGTGAACCTGAGTGGCTTTATTGGCACTAAAATCTGGGCATTAAAACAGGAAGCACTTAGTTCAGCAAATTCCATTAATAATTCACCAGGTAAAGGGCCACTAATTAAGAAAAGGGTTTTATAAATTATGTTTCTTTTTTCAGTGGCTCCGATAGATCACGTATATGGCACCTTGGGCATTGTAGGAGCTACCTCCACTCAACGTTATTCTGACATGTCGAAACTGAGGGAAGAAATTGAAGGACCTGGCTCTTACACATTCTTTGCACCAAGCAATGAAGCTTGGGATCTTTTAGATCATGTAATTATATCAGTTTTGATTTTTAAAGAGTTTTTAATGCATAGAAATTGGTATAGATGAATACATTATGAATGAAGAAAACCTAACACTCAGTTGCTGTACATATTATTGGAACTATTGATTCTTTAAACATATATTTGGAAGCATGCTTACACACATGCACACAACTCTAAGCAACCAGCGCTTAGCATTGCAAGCATGAGGTAAGATGGGTAGAGCAGTAAGTTAAAATTGGGTTTTCATGGTAATTTCCAGAATTTGTATCTTCTACCACTTCTGGCTTCAGAAAAAGAAGAGACTGGCAGATTTTCAAATATATAGGACCAGCCTGTAGGAAATCTGTTTTCCAGTCTATTTTATTGTAATGAAAATGAATTATTGTAATAACCAATCATGTTTTTCCCAATGTATTATGTAACAAGTAAAATTACAAAGTCATAGATGTCCTCCAATTGCTGAATCCTGTGTTTCTAGCTAAGGTAAGAAGCCCCAAAATCATGCAGAGAGAGCCCATGATCCTCCCTCATCATTAAACCTTAGAAAATGGAATTAATACCAATGTTGACATGGAGAGAACTCTCAGTAAAGGCTTGTTTTGCCTGGTTTTAGGCTTTTTCACCCAGCCAGTGTTGATGGCTCCCATACCATTAAATTAATATGAGAAGTCAAGTGTAGACTAAATTGAAGAGGACAAAGTTTAAGAGACTGGATAGTCCTTGACAGTGGAATAATGATGATATGGAAGGACAGCATTGATTTGGCAAGCATCATGGCAGCTTCATCCAAGAAAATCTTTGCTGATGAAGTAGGCAGGACTAGAAAGACAGGGCTGGGAGGCTGGATATAAATAAGGCTTTTTCTGAAGAAGAAGAAGAAGAAGAAAACCTGGATGGAAAAAAGTAGATAAGACAAAGATGACTAAGGAAGTGAGCTGTAAGAAGAGCATGATTAGTAGTAGGAAACTTAAATAGTCAGTAGGCAGCTATAGTATGTGGCTGACCTTGTTTGGTTGCAGAAGCTAAGCAGGGTTGGGCCTGCTTAATACTTAAATGCTTAAATGATCTCCAGAAAATATCAGGGCTGTAGGCTGGAGCAGGAAGTTGAAAACGATCCTGGAAGAAGGAAGTTTTTAGCCACTTGGTATTGCTGCCAAGAAATGGCTATGTCCATGAAGTCACCAGTAGTCATGTAAGAAGAGTCAGAAGGTGGTCAAAAATATTTCACTAGCTGACTGAAATAATGTTAATGGAATACCCACCTGAATTCAACTCTACCCCCCATCCCCAGGAAATTCACAGTGGTCTGATTGAGAATGTAAACATCGAACTATACAATGCCCTCCACAATCATATGGTAAACAAGCGGATGTTGACAAAGGACCTTCGGAATGGCATGACTCTGGTATCTATGTACAACAATCAAAAATTGCATATAAATCACTATCCCAATGGGGTAAGTTTACTTCTATAACATAACTGAACAATAGGATGTGGTTTGCACCATTTACATCATAAATTTTGGAAAGAGATGTAAGGTTCAGTGTTCCAGTTAAATTTCCCTTGAAATCCATATTAATAGTTATCTGTTCATTTAAGATATTTATATGGCATGTATTATCAATTACATTAAGATGATTTACAAAAAATACAAAACAAATTTAAACATTATACAAAATAATCAAAATTAACAATATTTTAAGATTCCACTGTACTTAAAATATATAAAAAGGGTATCCAATGAACACTTGAGGGCACCTTTATTAGCTATCTCAAGAAGAAGGGTTGATGCACTTAGAAGGCAGATAAACTCTCACTGATCCCAATTAATTTACCCAACCTGTTGGGATCTTTCGGACCAACAATCTGTGTGAAAGCAGTTCCGTAACCATGATTGCTATCAATTTTTCAGTCACACAAAATGAAGTGCAATTTAAAATTAAAGAGATATGTTGTGAAACATATTCTAGCTGTATTGCCTCTTGAACTTTTTAAAACAGACACCACAGGTCTCATAAGCAAGTTATAGAATTAATGAAAGGAAAGGACAATGTAAAGCTTGTTTGGTAAAGGTCAGGAAGCCAAATTTATAACAAACGTTGGGATTAGTTCATGCTGTTCTTCCAATTTAGGTTGTGACTGTTAATTGTGCCAGAATCATCCATGGTAACCAAATTGCTACAAATGGCGTTGTTCATGTAATTGACCGTGTGCTAACTCCAGTTGGCAATACTATTCAAGACTTCATCGAATCTGAAGATGATCTCTCATCTCTCAGAGTAAGTTTTTATATTCTTATTAATCTTATTTTCTTTTGAATCTTGTCTTTTATAGTAGTTGGTGTCCTTATATATTTCATATATAACTAAAAGCCAAAATAAATTGCATGTAATGGAAGAAGATAGTACTGTAAAATAATATTTAAAAATAAAAGTAATTAAAAAAGCGACTTGGTTGGTCATTAAAAAAAAACAAATCCAAGATCCATTATTAGGCCAATGGTAGATAAAAATTGGGTTCAGGTTTCAATACTATCAGTACTATCAGTCAATAGTATTGATACTCCAGTACTATCAAGGGGGATAGTAAATAAAATCAAAGCTCTCACCAACAAATCTGAACTGCCACCCCTCTTAAGATACAGAGGGTACATTTTGTTAATTACCTCTAGAAGAACTGGATGCTCCTGCTTAATCTACTAGGTAAAAAAGCCCATTTAATTAGAGCTGTGGTAATAAGTTATTTGACAATTTGTAAAGCTGCCTAATGACTGGAACTTAGCATAACCTTTCTTGTGGTGTGTGAAAGTGCTTCCTCTTCCCCAGACAAAATGGGAACAGTTTTATCATCTGCTTTTCTTCTCCTAAAATGGTCGAGAAGGGGCAATCTCTCTTTGCAATTGTGAACAGAACTGCCATATTAGGGGTCAACCATCTAATTTAGATTTTAGCCATGATCTTTTATCATAAATAAAGGAATCTGGTAATTTTGTCACTGTTTAGATTGTTTTTGGAATATTTTTTAATGCAAGTCTTTAAAGAAGAGAAAGGAATAAAGTTAGTGGACTTTATGTTGAACAATTTTCATTGTTACAATATTGATTAAATTTGCAAGTCTAAAAGCTTTGTCCATTTACTGCTATCATATTTTTGCATCATTTTTTTTTCTTTCCCCCTTTCCTTTCCTTTTTTTTCTCTCTCTGTCTTTTTTTTTTAAATATATTTTTAAAAGTTTTTATTGGTTTTCCAGGTTACTTCTCCTTTCTCTACAAAAAGGGACTTGAGGGACCCTCCTAGAGGCTAATATTTTGTTCTTAAATTCCCCTACTTATTTGTCTATGAAATATAACTGGAAAGCCTACTTTGCCTGTCTTAGGTTTATCATATGCAGGTATCACTTCCAAAAGTATTAGGTAGCAGAGAAATATGTTCATTTCATCCCATAGAACAAAGCATTTGGCTGCTTTGTGGAATGCTGATATACACATAATGGAGGACGAAGCTTCCCTGCCCTTATCTTTTCTTACTTATACATATATTTACAGTATAATCCTATGTAGGTCTACTCAAAGGTAAATCTATTACAATTCAGTAGGAATTATTTTGAGTAAATATGCATAGGATTGCAATTTGGATGTATATAAATACATCATCTTGCCAAGTGTATTTTATTATTCTTCAACACAATTAATTACCCCATATTTTTGTTATAATGCCAAAGAAAATTGGCAATATTTAAAAATGCTTTTCTACAGGCTCTTAAACTCTTAGTTTTTGCATAACAGTTTAAAAGATTCCTTATTTCATTTTCTCTCATAGGCTGCTGCCTTTACATCAGATGTAATGGAAACTTTAGGGAAGCCCGGACATTTTACACTCTTTGCACCTACTAATGAAGCTTTTGAGAAACTTCCACGTGGAATCTTGGAAAGAATAATGGGAGACAAGGTGGCTTCTGAAGGTACTGATAGCTAAAAAATGGAAAGAGATGTAGATTTGAAAACTCTAACTAGCATGAACAGAAATCTTGGAAATTAACTAAGTTACTGAGCATAAAAATGCAATGCTGAAACACACGTCATACCTATTACACAATGCATATTTCATTAGTGGCTATGGTACCAAAGCATTTGCCATAAATCTGAATACCAAAACTTCCTTATTAAGTTGTTCAGTTTTGGATGCATTTTATACTGGAATCAGATCATAGAATCACAGCATTCTGGAGTTGGAAGTGACCACAAGGATAATCTAATCCAAACCCTGCAGGAAAACCAAACAAACCATCCTAGAGATATGGCTATCCAGCCTCATCTAAAACACCTCCAAAGATGGCAAGGCCACAAGCTTCCTTAGGTAAATTGTTGCATTTTCAAATTGCATTAGCTCTTCAATAGTTGCGCATGTTTAACTTGTCAATCATGCTCAAGTTCTTTTCTGAGCTAATGCTTCCAAAACATGAATCCCCCATCTGGTATGTGTGTCCTATATTTCCTCCCTAAGATGAAGGACATTTTGTTGAAGGATGTTTGTTGTACTCAGTCCAGTTTTCCTGCCAAATTGCAATCTTGTTCTTTCAGCCTTCTAGGCTCATTGGTTAATAATTACTAGGATCCTCTTTTTTCCTTTCTTGAAGAAGGGGACCACATTTGCTCTTCTCCAGTCATCTGACACTTCCCCAGTTCTCCAGGACTTCTCAAAAACAATTGACAGAGGTCCCACCAGCTCTTCCACCAGTTCTTTCAGTATTCTACAGTATATTTCACCATGGCCTGGGGACTTGAGGTGTTCAGATTAGCTTTACTGTGTCCTTACTGACTTGTACCTTCCCTATTATGTTCATTCCTAATCTATCAGATCACAATTTTTGGTGGATGTAAAGTAAGTAATTAAGTATTTGTGCCTTTGAGTCAGTTTTTGACTCTTGGTGACTGCCTGGACAAGCCTCTTGAGAGGGTTTTTCAGAAATGGTTTGCGATTGCCTTCTTCCTAGGGCTGAGAGAGAGGGACTGGCCCAAGGTCACCCAACTGGCTTCATGCTTAAGGTAGGGCTAGAATGCACAGTCCCCAGTTTCTAGCCTGATACCTTAACCAGTATACCAAACTGGCTTTGAAAGACAAAGGCAAAATAGGAGCTGAGATTGTCTGTTTTCTCTTGAGCATCTATTAAGATGTCTCCATTTGGAGTAAGCAGTAATTCCATCACCTATCCTGTCTTCTCTTGCTAGGCTTAGCTTATTTTTCATCTTTATCTTCCTTTCCTAATTTCTATATTTCCAAGATGAAGCTGTGTAGATTCTCTTGAGTGTTAGTCCATCCTTCCTTCTGTAGTTTTAGTTCCTTCATGAGCTGCTTGTTTAACCACATTGGCTCCTTTGGATGTCTCCTGGTTTTCTTTCTCATTGGTGTTGTTTGAGATTGTGCTATCCTTAATATCCCTTTCTAGTAATTCAGCTGGCTACAATATTTTTGCTTTTAAGGCTTTTCCCCATGGCAACTTCCTTACTATTTTTTCTTTATTAACATTGGCCTTTCTAAAATCCATGGCTTGTGTTTGACTGCTTTTTTTTACAACCCTTTTTTAAAAGTGGTTCCCACCACTGTAATAACTTCTAACAACTCTTCCCAGTTAGTAAGAACAAAATCCAAGTTAACAGATCTCCTAGTGCCCACCTCAAACTCTTGAAAGGGAGAATCATCACCAACCTATCAAGAATTTATCTGACATACTATCTGGTAGATTATGTCTTCTAACAGATGTCTGGGTGGTTGAAATCTCCCATCACAACCACTTCATGGTTTTCATTTATGGGGGCTTCAGTTATCTGCTTTAATAAATCTTCATCAATCTCTTCTGCCTGGTTGGATAGTCTGTAGCAAACTCCTAGCAAGATAACTCTTCTGTTAGCTTGCCCTTTATTGTAACCCAGACACTTGTATTATCATCAGTAAAGTGAACCTTTGTACAGGTAAGTTCATTCCTGATATATAATGTTACACCATCTCCTCTCTTGTGTTGCCTGTTCCTTTGAAACAAGGTGTACCCATTATACCCAGTGTTCTACCTGTAGGATTCAGGGAAAAGCTGGTCAACTGGAATTGCCATTACATTACATTATATTACAGAGAAAAAGAAATGGAGTGGAGAGTCAAGTCTCCTTACTCATAGTCACAGGCACTTGTACTTATGTGAGATCAGACTTTATAGTTGAATGGATATTTTAAATACAGATTGATTCCCATTACTTCTTGAAGGGGTATAATCTTGTTTTTGTTTTTTTTTAAATCCTGGTATAGGCTTCCCTACTCAAGTAAGTTCCTTAGATCAGCTATCTCTCAGTTAGACCTATCTGTTGGGGATACAAGCTGTCCACAACCAAAAATGAACCAGCTCACTGAACCTCTATGTCAATCTAACTAAAAAGCCTTCAGATGAAATCCACATTCTGGGGATGAGGATAGGATAAACATGAACTAGTTTCCCAACTTAGAACAACTGGTGGGAGGCAAACATGCAAATTATGTTCCTTCCGAGACAGGGAAAAAAATTTCTTTCAGATCAGCTGGAATTTGGGGGGTTGATTGCAGTGAGATGATGATGATGATGATGATGATGATGATGATGATGATGATGATGATGATGATGGGTCACAAACTTTGTAGCTATGGATTATTTTCATGTATTGTCCTTGATTTTGCTTTATGTTTGTGGTTTGGTGCAGTTAGAACAACTGAATTGTTTTGAAAATCTACAAAGTGGAGAGCTATGGTCAACTGGAACTAAATTTATACTGATTATGATGGGTACCTCTGCCAGGCAAACCTCTAGATGTTCTGTTGGATATACAAAAAAGTATCTGTAACCTAATTTTTTTCTATCTCTAGTAGAAGCCCAAGAGAGCCAAAGGCCTTAGTTATTGAACAAACACAACTCTTTTTCTTGAGATTAAGTAGCCAGAAGGAGCTTGCTAGAGGGTTTTGTTCTTGAGTCTTCCTGAGAACAGCACAGCTGTGGAATGAGACAGTGCCCACTCCAGGATGGAGTGAGGTCTTCCAGAATTGTAGGAAAGACAATCCAATGCACTTCTTTATGTAATATTTAACTATATAACAAGTGTGTTATTTTATTTTGGATATGCTTAAAACCTTGCCTGATTCCTATCACACCTGTTTTTTCTTAGGCCCATTGCTCATTATGGATGAGGCTACCTATTGTTCCTTTGTTTATGGTTACCCTTGGAATCTAAGCTCTTTTTTCAAAGCCTTTTTTCTGTGTTTCCCTTAAAGCTGTTTTCAAATAGAGATAAATATTATTTTAAATGGACAAGTTTGTTTCTTGGAGGTTGTAATCTGGTAACATAACTCAGAAGGCCAAAGCTTCTGCAGATTGGTTACCAGTTACTGGGCTTAAACTGCCATTGGGTTTTCAGTTAACAGATAGGAGAGGGCATTTTCCTTCCATTTAGCCTGTTCAGTTGAAGAAAGGAAAAGAAGGCAATGGCAGTAGTAAACACATCAGTGTTGCATTGTTCTTGGTTGTCCTGATTTGGGTGAGCAAGTCCATTGGTAGGGTGGGTGAAGGGATATATAATGTAATAGCTAAGGGACTAAGCTATAAATTAACAAGCTTCAAATTCAAGTCTCGTTAGTGGGTTTTAGGCTAGCCATTATAGTTTCCATCTCAACACCACCAACACAATAGAAATAACAATACTTGTTAGTTTGTTGAACTTTTAAAATTTTACTTATTCTGCTACACATTTAAAAAAATTATATTTAGCATAAATATGAAATATGGGAATGTGGAAATGTGGAAATGCATTCATTAAGAGAGCTGCAATAGAACAGTAGGCTGAACATTGTGAAATATACTTCAAATAAACAAGGAATTGGATCTAAGTGTCACAACTGTGTATTTTTATGGATGTGTTAAGATGATGGACTCAGATGACCCATGTTTGTTATTTGACTGGGTAACTTTTGACCAATCATTGTGTCTCTGCTCAACTTAGGGTTTTTTTATGGGATTAAACTGAGGGGAGGATGATTAAATTACTGCAATACTTCAGTCATACTTTGTTTTTCATTGGAGCACATGGATTTTTTGTTCTCTTCCCTGTTCAGCTCTGATAAAGTTCCACGTTTTGAATACTCTTCAGTGTTCTGAAGCCATCATGAGTGGGGCTGTCTTTGAGACACTGGAAGGCAATACAATTGAAATTGGGTGCGATGGTGAAAGCTTGACAATCAATGGAGTCAAAATGGTAAACCGAAAAGACATTGTGACAAGTAATGGTGTCGTTCATCTCATAGATCAAGTGCTTATTCCTGACTCTGGTGAGTGAAGCAGGAGTAAATTCAGCTCATCGTCTTTTCATTTAATTGACCACCAGACTGGACCAACAACTGATCTAATTTTTCTCTCAATTAAAAAAAGACATGATTATAGCCTAAATTAATAACTATAATTCCTTAAATTTTATATGGAATATTTATCTGTGAAATAAGAATTTTGAAGCAAACCAAACCTCTATTAACCATTTCATTTTCAATTTCAGCTAAACAAGTTACTGAACTTGCAGGCCCCCAGCAAGCTACCTTCAAAGACCTGGTGGCTCAGCTTGGCTTGGCTGCATCTCTACGGCCAGAAGAAGAGTACACCCTGCTAGCTCCATTGAATGGGGCTTTTTCTGGTGAGTGGGCCATATTAAAATTGTGTAAGGATTTTAAAGATAGAATTATTAAGGCTCTTGTTTTGTTGCAATCAGGAATCAATTTTTAATATTTTTATCTACTGTTTTCTACTTCCCTCACACTCTTGACTTTATAGTTATCAGCCACTGATATATCATGGTATCAGAATGAGGATATTTTTTTTTTAGATTTTTTAAATCCCAACTTCATTATTTTTATAAATAACTCAAGGTGGCGAACATACCTAATACCCTTCCTCCTCCTGTTTTCCCCACAACAACAACTCTGTGAGGGGAGTTGGGCTGAGAGAGAATGACTGGCCCAAAGTCCCCCAGCTGGCTTTCATGCCTAAGGTGGGACTAGAACTCACAGTCTCCTGGTTTCTAGCCTGGTACCTGAACCACTAGACCAAACTGGCTCTTGGCTAAAAGAAAAAAAACCCCAGCTCTTAGGGGTAGGATACCAACAAGTTGCCCATCCAAATTTCAATAGGAGCATGCCTTTGCAGCCACTAGAAGAAGCAGAATAGTAGTTCACTTAAATTAATATTGGAAATGAAAAAAAGCGTCCTTATTTCACTCACACACATACATGCTCATGCATGCAAACACAGCTGAACTGAGGTGTCATCTCTAGTTTCTGGGGTCACTGTATTTTAAAAAGCAAAAGACATTTAAACTTTAAGCAGCCCATATGAAAGTACAAGTTACTAGTTAACAGGGATATGCATAATAATTTTCTGTTGCAACATTCTGTGTTGTCTCTGTTTGGTGGTTAGATAGGTTAAGTAGCAGCAGCATGAACTGACATCTGATCTACTTAGTGAGTTCAAGTAATAGTTTTGCCTCTACTTGCTCTTTTGCAACCTGTCTGCTTCATGGAGAGCCCAACATCTTCAAGAAGACAAGCTGGAAGTTGTTAGAGAAGTGGTTTTGCATTATTTCTTGTGAGAATCATGACCTGGCACTGCTTTTGCCAACAGTGCATTGTGACCCTGAAGCAGTCCTCAGTGTGTCTTCCTTCCACTAAGAGAGAGAACAGAGAGAGCAAACAGAAGTTTGACACGTGAACTCAGCTGAATGCAAAAGAGGGGGAAAGAAGAAGATAATTGAAGAACCAAGGAGGTGAAGAAATTGGTTGTTTCCTGACTGTTGGTGACTGATGACTGAGTTCTGCTAATTATGCTTTGGGCTGGTACTTGCTGCTAATTATCCATTGTGTGTGATTAGAGAATTGCTTGCTACATTAGCTGAGACAACTTCAGAGGACATGTAAGGAAGGAAGCTACCTCCCTAGACAGTGCACTTACTTTGCAAACAACAACAACAAAGGTGCAAACGGAAGTTTGACAAGGGGGATCCATTTTTTTGTTGCCTGCTATTTATTAGGTAAATATGGAGGTGGAGGGAAATTGTTCTCACGATCTGCAGGGGATAAGTTTGTTTACCTCCCTGGGAGACTACAAGAATCATGCATGCTATAGATGCAGGCTGGTTGACCTCTTGGAAGAGATGGATTAAAGATCTAGAGGCAAAATTGTTCATGCCCCAACTGATCAGGAAAGATGGAAATATCTTCAGTCAGACACAGGAAGTGCTTGTGGAGGGACAACAGCTTCAATGAAACTCCCAGAAGACAGAAGAAAGCCAAGGGGAGGGGATGAAGAGATGAAAGTCTGTGGCATAAAGACCTGTCAAGATGAACTCTCATGCTCCAGAGCTTCAGAACAGATTACAGGGCCTTAGGATTGATGTTGTTTCTGGAGCCTTGGCTGAAGAGAGCTGCTACAAGTGTAAAAAAATGAGGAAAACAACTCGAAGCTCTGCAAAGAAAAGAATTCTTGTCTCTCTCTTGAAAAGTTCCACCTTGAAGCAATGGATGTTAGTTATGGGAGAATCCCTACTGAGAGAGGATCAAACAACAATCTGTGGGTTAGAAAGCCAAACAAAAGTAGTGTGCTGTCTTCCTGGAATATACATTTAAGATGCAACAGAAGGATTTTCAGTACCCTTTAAGCCAGTGTTGTCCAAACTTGGCCACTTTAAGATGAGTGGACCAACTCCCAGAATTCCCCAGTCCACTCATCTTAAAGTGGCCAAGTTTGGACAACACTGCTTTAAGCCAATTGACAAATACCCCTTTCTATTGATTAATGTGGGAAGAAATGCCACAACTAGATTGATTGTGTGCTATCAAGTCATTTTTGACTCTTAGCGACCACATAGATAGGTTTTCTCAGAGATGATCTATCCCTAAACCTGTTCTTTGAAGTCTCCCAATGGTGCAGTCATCATCACCATAACTGAGTGCAACTGACCTTACTGTTGGTCATCTTCTTCTTCTCCTCTTTCCTTCCACCTTTCCCAGCATTAGAGCCTTTTCCAGAGTGCTGGGTCTTCGCATAATGTGTCCAAAGTAGGATAATTTGAACCTGGTCATTTATGCCTCAAGTGAGAACTCTGGGTTGATTTGTTCAATAATCCATTGGTTTGTTTTCTTGGCTGTCCACAATATTCCCAGGAGTTTTCTCAACACCAAAGTTCAAAGGCATCAATATTCTTCCTATCCTAAAGTCCAACTTCCACTTCCATAGAGGCCATTCCATAGACAATGTTATAAATCTCTGCAAGGGACTATGAAGTGCTGGGTAGGTGGGTAAAGGAGCTGGGTGCAGAGGTACTGATTTCTTTAACTGATTTATCAGATGGCACCAACAGAAATACTTTGAAATATTTAACAGTGGAGTGGGTTTCTGTGATGCAGGACTCATAAGAACTGGGAAAATGTGTTTAGAAGGTACCATGCAAACCTGTTCCAAAGAGCTTTAAGCTAACTCCTGTGTTAGAAAGGAAGAAGACAGTTCATAAAATACAGTAGTGCAATATGAAGTACTGGGAATGGGTCTGGTAGGGTTATGCAGCAGCACTCAGAAATGAACATGTAAAGAACAGAGCATGGGGAACAAGCAGGAAGAAATCTTAAAGCAGGAAAGCAAATGTGATTACTGAATTACTGAAATCTGGTAAGTGGAATGCAGAAATTGAAGTATCCAGTTTATTCAAAAGGAACTGTCCAGGAACGGGGAGGAGGTGGCATTGCATATGAACGAACTGTGCACATGCATTAAGATCCAGGAATATAAGAATAAGAGTCCAGTCAAGAGCATTTGAGTAAGAATGCAAGGGAGAGGAACCAATGAAGATATTATTGTGAGGGTGTGCCATACACTTTTAAACTAGGAAGAAGACACTGGGTTCTTGGTATTCTGTGGACTTGGTGGTTTTTCTGAAGAAGTTTCATTAGCAGGCTAGGTACATGGGGGAGTGAAGTTTGCTGATTGTTTATGTAGAGTAGCTTGCCCTGCCAGTCTTGATTGGGGGTGTGGTTTCTTTCTTGATAGTTCCTTGATTAAGGTATTGTTTCCTCCCTGGTTACCTGGTGCTGTTTTCTGCTTAGCGAAGTATTGCTGTGCTCTGGATTGCTTGTTTCCCTTGACTTTTGGTTATCTATATACTACTAAAACTCTCAGTGTTTGTCTGATTATAACCTTCAAATGGTTGAAACAGTGTGTCACAGGGCAACAGTTTTTGAATCCATGTATCTCAAATGGGCTAACTTAAAGAATGCATCCAAAATCCAGGACCCATTACTCCTGTGGGATTGAAATTTGGCAAAGTTGTGGCCGCTTCAGTCCCACTGCACCTTCCAACTACACTTCCCAGAAACCCGCAGGTTACGTGGTATAAGGGAAGATGAGATGGGTGTATCCCCACCCTCTTTCCTGCCTCCCTCTGGCCCTTCCATCCAATTGGCTGCTAGCAAGGCCTGACAGGTGAGTGATGATTGGCTGCTTTGGAACCGAGACTGAAATCTGAAATCTCTTAACAGCAGTGGGCGGCAAGGGAAGAACTAGGGACCGACTCGGATGCCTGCTGGCAAGGTAGGGCTGGCTGGGGGCCGCAGGTAGTTGGCAAGAGGGAGGAGGCACTTGGAGACACGCTGGGATGGGGAGTGGGAGTGCAGTTTTCCTTGCAGTCCGTGGCTCCCTTTGTTCCCCCTCACCCCCGCAAAGTAGCAGGCAGTTCCATGGGTCAGCCAAAGAGGAGTGATTTCCAATGCTCCCTGCCAGCTTCCCACAAGCTAAGTCAATGGGGAAGCTGGCAGGAAGTCAGAAGTCACTCCCACTCCCACTGGTTTTTTGCCCATCTGTAGTCATTTCTTTGTTCCCCCTTCCCCCAACAAAGCAGCAGGCAGTTCTGCAGGTCAGGTGAGGAGGAGGAAGAGTGATTTTCTGGAATATGTTAATAAAGGATTTATTTTATGATTTATTTTATTTAATCAACTTATATGCTGTCTCAATCAGGGAGACAACTTTAGGTGGCTCACATATTAGGATTAAAAAAAGATATTAAGAATAAGAATAAATACAAACCATAAACAATATCCATAATATTATAACATCCTTTCTCACCCCTTTGGGTGGTATGTGTCTTCCTCAATCTCAGGTCCTCTACCAGAGGCCTGGAAGTTTGAGGATTCTGAGCAGTATCTTAGCTGTTCCTAGCACTGCGCTCTTCTGGACAGAGAGCTCTGATGTTGTTCCTAGGATCTGTTGGAGCCACTCTCCCTGCTTAGGAATCACAGCCCCAAGTGCTCCTACCACCACTGGGACCACTTTGGCCTTTACTTTCCACATCCTCTCTAGTTCTTTCTCCAGCTTCTCATACTCCTTCTTCCAGATGTTGCTGTCACTTGACACTGCTACATCTATCACCACCACATCTTCTGATCCTTGTCTACTACCATGATGTTTGGTTGATTGGCCAATACCTGCCTGTCCATCTGGATCTGGAACTCCCACAGGATCTTAGCCCTGTTATTCTCCACAACCTTCTGTGGAATCTCCCATCTGGACTTGGGAGGGTCTAGCCTGTACACTGTGCAGATGTTCCTGTACACAATGCCAGCTACTTGGTTGTGCCGTTCAGTGTAAGCTGTTCCTGCCTGTATCTTAACACCCTGCCACTATGTGTTGCATTGTCTCTGAGGCCTCTCGGCACAATCTGCACCTTGGGTCCTGTCTAGTGTGGTAGACCTCTGCTTCTATGGATGTGGTGCTTGGTGCCTGTTCTTGTGCTGCTACGATCAGTGCCTCAGTGCTGTCTTTTAGTCCAGCCCTTTCCAGCCACTGGTAGGATTTCCCAGTGTCAGCCACTCAGCTTTCGACAGATGGTACATCCCATGCAGGGTCTTGTCTTGTCATGGCACTTCCTCCACTTGAACTTCCTCCCATGTCTGCTGCTGCTTCAGGCATTCTCTCAGCAGCTCATCTTTAGGTGATATTTTACTGATGTAGTCCTGGAAGCTTTAGGTTTCATCCAGGACAGTGTCTTTGACACTCACCAGACCCTGCCTGCCCTCTTTCTGGCTGGTGTCCAGTTTCTGGGTGTTGGGGTAGAAGCTTCTATACATTATGAGGAGCTTCCGGGTCTTCACATCGGCAGCCTCCATGTCCTCCTTTGGCCAGCTCACTATACTGGCAGGGTATCTGATGACTGGCAGGGTGTACATGTTGATGGTGTAGATCTTGTTCTTCCCATTGAGCTGGCTCTTCAAGACCTGTCTTATCCTTTGGTGGTACTTGGATGTTGCTGTCTTCTTTGCCTCCTCACTGTGGTTCCCATGTGACTGTGGGATACTGTGATGGAATGGTTTGATGAAGGGTGTGCTCGGGGAGATAAGCATTTCCTTAGCCCCCAGCAGGAGCATGGGAAGGTTAAGAAGATGAGACTGGCACCACCCTAAGGAATTCATGGAGTTTTGGCTTGCTGGCTTGGGAAGTTTAGATTCAGTCTGGAGAGATTCTGTCTTGGAGGTGGAAGCTAATAAATGCAACAGAACTGTATCTGTACTGTCTCATGGAGTTCTTTGGGCTGAAGCTGACAGATACCAAAGTACTTGTAGCTGGTCTCTATGTCTGCTATGTGGCCCACTGGTGATTCCACCCCATTGGTCTTAACTACCTTCCCTCTCTTTGCTATCATCTGGCCACATTTCTCCAGTCCAAATGACATCCCAATATCCTCACTGTAGATCCGTGTCAGGTGGATCAGTGAGTCGATGTCTCGTTCACTCTTGGCATACAGCTTGATGTCATCTATGTAGAGGAGGTGGCAGATGGTGATTCCACTGGTGGTAGTAGGGCTCTATTAGTTCTTCTATATAGTAGTCCTCATGAGGTCTCTATTGGTTCTTCTAGCATACTATCTGATGGTACTTCTCCACTGAGCCTTGGTAATCAGTCTCAAGGGTTGACTGTAGCAAGTTTATCCATGGTCTCATATCAGCTGCTGTGCTCTGTTCTGGAGGGGGTGGCAGTGACATTCCAGCTTCAGGTGTTGGCTGCACATCCAGTTGTTCTTCCAGGTCTGCTTGAGTCTGGGTTGTAATGTGTAGCTGGTCTATCTCAAGTTGTGAGAGCAGCTTCCTCTTCACTATGTTGTAACTAGTTGTTTCTCAGCGTGTATGTAGATTTCTGTCCATCCATAGTTCCCTCATATGTTTCATATATCCTCTCTCATCAGGTCTACTGTTTAGCTTTCCATGAATTCCAAGTTCTCTTTTCTCGTCCCTGTATGGTTTGTTCTACTAGCCCACTTATCATCAGATTGTCCTGGTTCCCCAACATTTGATGCGGAGCTTGTTAATCCGGACGACATCCGAGCTGGCATGACTCTCTTAGTTCGTGTCACTCTCATATTTGAGGTAGGGAGGTGAAGCGTTAGGGGGTCTTTGCCCAAGGACCCCTACCAGCCGGGATTTGAACTCTGGTCTCCCACGTCAAAGGCGGTGCTCTAACCACTATGCTATCCAGCTGCTTCATATATATATTCACATACATACATACATACATACATATAGAATAGTACATTTTCTAAGCAGATAGTTATCAAACAATCATCATTCTGATGGCCCCATTACTTCTCCTATACTCATTTATCTTGTTTCCATTCATCCATTTATGTAATCTAAAATATTTGTTTCCCTGGATCATATTTATTCAGCATATTGCCCAAAATATTCATTCCTGGTTCTTCCATTATCAATTTTAACTGGATTATAACATGCAACGATCACTAGCCTATGGATTCTTATCTTAATGAACACTCATAATCCCTAGACAATACCAGTTCATACTTTCTGAAATACATTTTAGCCCTTTCATTTGTAATTAAACTTAGGCCTTCATCTTTTTCCATATATTCATTAAGACCACTCCACAAGATCAGATTACAGGTGGTCCTTGTATAACAACCACACTTTCAGCAACTGTTTGAATGGCACTGAATGAGTTATGACCGGTCCCTGTACTTACAGCTGTTGTAGCATTCCTGCAGTCATGTGATTGCGATCTGTGACCTTCCCTACTGGCTTCCAACAAGCATAGTCGATGGGGAGGCTGGCAGGAACTCACAAGTTGCAGTCACTTTAAGAGGTCCTCTCTTAAAGACCTGCACGGTCCTCGCTTAATGATGGCAACCAGGACTGCCGTCACTAAGTGGCTTGGTTACATGTTTTTTTTTACTTACAACCGTATTGCTTAATAACAGAGTTTCCAGTCCCAATTAGCATTGTTAACCGAGGACTACCTGTAACTTCATTCAGATCTATTATTTTGTTCCTTTTCTTTTAGCTTCAGATACACAACCTTCCTTCCTTCCTTCCTTCCTTCCTTCCTTCCTTCCTTCCTTCCTTCCTTCCTTCCTTCCTTCCTTCCTTCCTGCCTGCCTGCCTGCCTGCCTGCCTGCCTGCCTGCCTGCCTGCCTGCCTGCCACCATATACTCTCTTTACATTCCAAAACACAATTTTCCATATGCTGTGGTCATATGCTGTGTCTTTTTTCACTGAATGTTCTGAAATGCAATCCAGGAGGGCATTATCTAGATCCTGGCTTGTCAGATCATTGTTATTTTCCTTTCTTTCTATTCTTACCCGAGCTCTCTCAACTGGATCCTCATGGTCAGATTTTTGGATGTGTGCCATTCCTTCACATCTAATGCTGCTCCGCTTTCCCTTTTGTCTAGACTCTTCCTTTCGAAAAAGTTTTCCCCTTCAATCAATGCATTCTGCTCATGAATTTCATCCTACTGGTTTTCACTAATGCCTTTTAAATCTTATTTGCCTTTCAGCCAGTGACATCTGCAAGGGGTTTGTTTTGGTCAGCCTGATGAAAACAGCATAACATGATCTTGCCACAAGCACCACCTTTTTTGTAAATGTATTACAACATCACGTGCACATTGAGGAAGGGTGGAACAAAATACTATTTTGTGCCATTTTTACTAAAGCAGCCAGAGCTGTGGAATCCATGCTTCCAGAATTAAGGGGTTTAATTTTTCCTGTTTGTTCTGATGTAAAAGGATAACTTGACTTGCTTCTCCCTTGTTCTCATTATTTGCTGCCTTCACATTTGGGTATCATTCTCAGCCCTATTCCCAGTACTTGGCATCACACTATTTTAGGTTTGTTATGATAATACAGCAATGTGCATTAGATTTCAGTGAACTTAAAAGAAAAAGGAACTAAGTAAGAAAAATATAGCTTTCCATGAATTCCAAGTTCTCTTTTCTGTATGTATGGTTTGTTCTAGTAGCCCACTTATCGTCAGATTGTCCTGGTTCCCCAACATCTGACATGGACCTTGTTAATCCAGGTGACATCCGAGCCGGCATGACTCTCTTAGTTCATGTCACTCTCATATTCGAGGTAGGCAGGTGAAGATTTAGGGGGTCTTCGCCCAAGGACCCCTACTGGTAAGGTAGGTAGCAGCCGGGATTCAGACCCAAGTCTCCTGCATCAAAGGGTGGTGCTCTAACCACTACGCTATCCAGCTGCTATAATATTATGTAATAGTATTCTGGGAAAACAACAAGGATAACCTATGTGATCATAAGCAGTTTTTGAGCAACACAGCTGATGCTGAAAAACCTGGACTGATGCCTGCATTTTTGTATGTTTGGCCCCACTTTCTCATGAAGGTATGGTTGGAATTTGGCTACCCTGATAGCAGGCTCTCAAACTATGCACATAATAGACATGCTCAACTTGTTTGCCATGCTATAAAGCAACTTATTCCTGGCTCTGCACCACAAGATGTGGTGGTCCTTCCAGCACCAAGTGTCCTCTTAGCCTTAACTTAGCCCCACCATACATGATGAATGAAAGGTTGGCAGCTGCTTTTCTTGACCTTCATCCTGAACTCCTGGTTGCTATCAGTTGCCCAGCTGACTTGGCAAAGAGAACCCTACCATCTTTTCTGTTTTCATTGGGGAGGAAGAGCTCTACCAGCATTGGGGATTGTCTCACCAACTACAATGCCAGCTAGTAGCACTACTGTTGGCACAGAAGGAGCACCATGTTGTTATTCCTTCCCTCACCCTTGACTAGGAGACTGGATACTAGCTGCTGCTCAACCTTTTCCAAGCATGCATCCTTCCAGGGAGCATGTTTTTTAAACAGGGTAGAAGGTAGCAAATGTTTTAAAATAAAAATCTGTTATTAACAAATATGTGGCAAGGAACACAGCAGTACTATGAAGAATTAATTTTTCCCTGAAATAAGCAAACCTTCTTTAGGGGCCAAAGGATCACCTGGGGCAAAGAGAAACATCCTTTGAACTTTAAAGAAGGATGAATTGAAAAACAGAAAACAGACTCTCCCTCCTCCTCCGCCTCCTCCTCCTCCTCTTCCTCCTCCTCCTCTCCTCTTTTCTAATCTGCCAGTGCATACAATGTATTACTTCAACTGGTGTCTATGAAAAGACTACTAAAATAAATTGTGTGAGAGGGGTTGGTTGAGGCACAGCCAGTTACTCATCAGTGAAGCTCCAGCAGTAGTAGCAAGCAGGCCAGTTGCAACTGGTAAATCACAACAGTCTTGGGCCTCTGCCTGCAAGAGGAGGTAAAAATCTACTATGTGCTTAAATAACTGTGGTTGCTGACGCTTCATCATTGCGAGTCTAACAGCGCAATCAGTCCCTGCTCCTCTATTGGCTAAACTGGGAAAACAAAACAAAACAACACAACAGGAACAAAAAACCTAGTCACAAACGGCAACAGCAGTCTAATCCCAGTACTATTCCAGACCTCTCAAAATGTGCCCATACTGAAAAGATGCCAAAGGCAGAACAGAACCCTCAAAGCGTGTGTGTTTTTTTCAGACTTAGAACACTTGAAACATTAGTTTGAACTTTTAAAATGTGTTTTTTTCCCCTCAGTGTGTTTTGCATCCCTTCATGGTCAAGGCTTGTGGAAGGGAGGGAAGGCGGAAGGGCACTGGAAGAGGGGCTTTGTTAGATTTTGGCTGATGAAACTGACTAGGTTATAAAATGTCCTGTGAACATTTTAAAATCTCTGTTTAAGTCTGATGATATAAATGTTAGAGAAGCTTTCCTGTGCACTGAGTGTTTCAAGTGGAGACTAGATGGCCATCTGTCATGGATGATTTAATTTGGATTCCTGGACTGAGGAATTCAGTGATGTAAATGACCTCTTCTGTGATTCTATGAAGTATTATATATAATCATGTACATGCAACTAGTATAAAATGATGGCATGTTATAATTGATGTGAAAAGCTGAGCCCAAAATTATGAGTATGTATAGATAGCATTTTCACTGCATTTAAAATTAATGTAATGCATTGTGTATATCAAATTATCTGAAAGAAAATTAATGTAGGCATTATGTGGTCTTTCAAAATTCCTAGATGATACTTTGAATATGGATCAGAGAATCCTTAAACTGATTCTGCAGAATCACATTTTGAAAGTGAAAGTTGGCTTGAATGATCTCTACAATGGACAGTTCTTGGAAACCCTGGGAGGAAAGAAGCTAAGAGTATTTGTGTATCGAACAGTAAGTAATATTAAAGATTTGAAAAAAAAATGTTATAGTAGGAGATGGTAAAACTTTAACTCTGTAGCCATGCTTCAGTTGAAGATTACTCCCTCTCGCCTATTAAAAAGATTAAGGGCATACACTGAGAGCTGAGAATAAATCCTTTGAACACACAGGGAAAATACAAGTAAACACAGATAGGATTGCTCTGCAAAGTAATGGATCTGACTGGGTACCAGATTGCAGTCTGTTCTACTTGAAACTGCTGTTTCCAACAACCTTATGTTTAACCATGCTGTGCAGTAAGTAGATGTAAATACTGGATTTGACCATTTTTCTGATTGGAATACATTTTCTGATATATACAGTGGGAGCAATTTTCCAGCTTTGGAAATGAAAGTAGAATATTGGTGTATTGATTAAAGATGGGATTTTTATCAGCTAAATCCAGTATCCAAACTCAGTATCATGTTCTGTTCAACTGATGTCCTTGCTCTACTTGGGTCTTTGGATGGGCATCGATTTCAATATGAGCAGGATCTGGTCCAAGAAAATCAGGAACAAAATGTGCTTCTTTTGTATCTGAAGGTAAATTTTGCAGAGAAATTCCTGAAAGAATGTAACTTTGGGGACAAAAGTATATTATCTAATATATGCATTATCAGTACAGTATAGTGAATTATTCACTTATTTTCTTGGAAATTAGTTTCATTTAAAAGATTGACAGCAGCTGAGAAAAATGATTTCTAGAATGAGAAGCGTCAGGCTAACAAGGGCTTGTATATCAATACAAATGTTTTAAGTTCAGAAACCAAGGATTCAGGCCAGCGATCGGATGTTAGTATGGATTTTGAAAGTTGTCTATACAGGTTTAACTTTGTTGTACCAAAGAGGAAATTTTACCATGTTGTTTCTCATCACTTCAAAGTATGATAGAAAGGCTGCAAGTCCTTTAAAATAATAAAGGTATTGTTCATGATTCTGGATTAAGTAGCCCTAGCAGGAGTCTAAGGATTTTGTTTCTGTGGAATTTGAAAGTTATTTAGATATGTCTTATAACTGTTCACACATTAAAATTCTTATGCTTGGCCCTCAATGACCTTTTTTTGCCCATTCAGGGAAAGGTTACTAAAATTGCTATGACGTCTTTTTCATGGCACCTTTTATTCAGCCATCAAAGAAAATGTTATATTTATTTTAACAGATTGCTTGCACAAGAACTGGATGGATAATATTTTATACCACATGAAATATTCCCATACAAAATGTTTTTATGTGTTTTCCAGTGAGATTTATCTCATACGCTGTTTGCCTTTTGTATTCCTAGGCTGTGTGTATTGAAAATTCATGCATGATTCGAGGAAGCAAAGAGGGAAGGAATGGATTTATCCACATATTCAGGCAAATAATCAAACCAGCAGAGAGAACTCTGCATGAAGTATTGCGATCTGACAAACGATTCAGGTATACCAAAACTTTTTAACTATTAGGATTTACCAAAAAATATGAGGCACACAACTATGAAAACAACAATGCCTTTCACATTTACATGTTACAAATACATTTATATTTTATGGCCACACTATTCAAATAGCATTGTCAAGTCTACAATGTCCAAATCCCAATCCAGAAGAATTCTCATGAAACCAGGCCTGATTCAGATAAAAACTCCTTTATTGAATGGTACATGCAGCTCTAAGCAAAGCATTGCTAAAACTAAAGCCCGCGTAACTTTCCGTCTACTTTTACCCCCTCTCGCCCCCTTCGTCTTTGGCGCCAGATTTTTTTCTCACCCAGTTGTGGCCTTGTGAATTCCTCACCCTGATAACACCTCTCCTTCCTGGCTTTCGAGATGGTACCGGCTCTATCTTCTTTCACCCCGCCCCCCGGTTACAAATGGCAGAATCAAAGCAAGCAAACCCAAGATTTATGATCCCCAATAAATCAGTCCTCTTTTGGCTATTCCTTCGATTGCTGCAGGTTCTGACAAGCATCCTTTCACATGTCAGGTACTATATTTTAAAATTACTTAAGTATAATTAAATAAATCAGTAGACATTACTATATAATGAAAAACATTACATATTGTTCCAGAAATATATTACCCTGGACTGGCTCAGTAATAGGCCAACTCAATTTAGCTATGGCTGTAGAAAATGATTGAGGAAAACCAAGTTTTGTTCTCAGTGGGGGCATTTTCCTTAGTCAAATCAAATCTTTAATACAGTCATAGACCAAGGTTAGTATGTGGAAGACTATATCAAAGCACTAGTATATAAAACTAGATGCTCATTAAGTCTAGTTTATGGCACAGGTCATCATCCGAAGAAATTTAAGTGCTGCTGCGCAGAACCTGGCAACATTATTGTAGCAGGGAGGTGTCTGAAAGCAGCAAGGAGGTATAGAATTCTCCTTGTGTCCTGGGTATTTATGCAGTAATGGTGAGATGAATTTAGTATGGATGTCTCTGTAATACAGGCACTGGATAAGCACATGCTCTGTTGTTTCCATGTGTCCAGAGTCTCAGGGGCATTGTTTCTCTTCCTGTATTGGCCTTCAAGGACAGCTGAGGGGAGGGCATAGCATTGTACCAGAGTAAAGGCCCTCCAGTGTTTAGGTACTTCAAGTTTAGTTAAGTATGCCGTAGAGGAGGCACAGTACCTGTTGGATTCACTGGCAATAATGGTTGGGGTCCTGGCTAGATCCAATTGGCGCTCTGTGTCTGCTACATGCTGTTTAATGAATGCTTTGGCCTGATCATATCCTATGCTGATTAGAAGACCTGGAGAAAAGCCCAAGGATGAGATTTTAGTTGCCACTGTCTGTTTCCATGTGGATTGAAAATCATCCCTCATAGTTAATGAGGCAAGGCCAAGGGGAAAGAAACTCTGAACCAGTACTTCAGTGCGGTCACCCACATGCTAGCCTCCACTTTCTTGAGGCCTGTCTCTAGCTGCAGGGTGAGACAGAGAGACATTTTGGGACTTGAAGGGCTGACCTTAGAAATTTGGATTGTACAAATTCTAATGGTGCAAACTTGGAGAAGGGGCCCAGCTGGGAAACTATAAAGAAGTTGTGCTATTGGCTTCACTTCGAATAATTTGAGTGCTGCAGATGTATAGTGGCCATCTTGTTTTAAGGAATTTAAGGATGGCAGATGAGCTCCTCTGTGCATTTTCAGCAATGTAGTCCCCGTGGGCTTTCCTACTGCTGGCAGAATGAAGGACTACCCACAGATATTTGAATCAGGAGACTGCTCAACCTTATGGCCATCCATGCTTCAGGAATAGCTCTTGGGCCTTTAGCAATGCCATGATTTTAGTTTTCTGATAATTGATAAATGCATTGGTGGTATAGTGGTGAGCCTTCCATTTTCTTTAGAATAATCCATTTCTCTTAGGGTTTACGTTTTTGCCCCCTCCCCTTTTAAACTGAGAGACAGTTGGTGTCCAGCCACAGCAATCCAATCCAATGGGGTCAGGTCCATTTTTATCCCTTCTCTCTTCAGTATTCAGCCTAATTTTCTATAGGAATTCCATACAGACAGTTCAAGTCTAAGACTACAAAAGCACCCAACTACAAGTCTACGCTAGACCTGCTCCAATAGAGTACAGGTAGTCCTTACTTACCAACTGCCTTGTTTAGTGGTTATTTGAAGTTACGACAGTTGAAAAAAAAACAGCTTTGCAACCTATCCTTGCATTTACAGCTGTCACAGTGTCCCATGGTCACATGATTGCCATTTGGGTACTTTACAACTGGCTTCCAATAAGCAGAATTAATGGAGAATGTGGAAGTGAAATTGCAAGTTGCAGTCATGTGATGTCTTGCTTAACGATCATGGTGTTTTGCTTAACAACAGAAGCAGAAGTGATGTTGTAAGTCCGGCCCAGTCATGTGATTTTTCACTTAGTGAAAAGTTGCTGGTCCCAGTTGTGGTTGGCAAGCAAGGACTACTTGTAGTAGAATTTGCTTGAGACAGAAGTAAGTAATGTTGTGCTTTCAAAACCCATCTTGACTTTCTCCCAACAAGTCCTTCAGATGGTAGTGACCTCAGATTTCAATTCTTAGCTTGAGTCTAGCTAAAACTATCAAATACATCTTATATTGTATATTTGTTATAAATTTATTTTTTGACCACGTTCTGCTAGTTCAGACCACTTTTAGCTTTCCAGTCATTCCCACTGATCCAATGTCTCTGCAGTATGACCCATCCTGATTCTCCTTAATCTCACCATTTGGTCCTATCCACATTATCTCATGCCCATCCAAAAGGTCAAAACTGAGGCAGTCAATGGTGATCTCACTGAGTGTGATTTGAGGACACACTTGCCAGTCACTGACTCTAATATTTTCTCTCCATTACCTCTTCCTTGCCTCAACACCAAATATAGCAAGTGCCAAGTTGTTTAAATTCCCCCATCTATTCTATTAAAATAGTTTTAAACACCCTTTATTAATAGTTTAAATTCCCCTCCATGTATGGACCATAGTGTCATTTGCAGCAGGGTGGAACTTTATGGACTAGGTGGATTAGTACCCTCTGCTCTGCCTCAGTCCCAGTTCTGGATTTGGGCTTTGTATCAAATCAGAGTACAGTTTACAGATAGCCAGATACATACACACATGCACATGACACACACACATATATTCACATACTGTGATGTTCTGTTTTCTCTCTGGATTGGACCCACAAATATTAAAAACAAGAATGAAAAACATTTAAATCACTCTTGATATGTCTGAAACATCACATTAGAATCCAACAATTTAATTGCTTAGGAAAGACTGATTTACAAGGGTATTAATTTTAATAGCTAATAAGGAGGTACTTACATCTGTTATTGCAAATGATAAATATAAATGAAATACTGCAGTGGCTACAGTGACTTGACAAATACTGTACTAAGATCACAAACTGTGGAATATTTGTTAGAGAGAAAATCTGATATAAGTGTCATCTTTCTTCCAAGGGAAGGACTGCTAGCAGAATTCTCAACATGCTTGCCTTACTGTAGAACTCTTTTTTATAGAAGCCACCTTCTGAGCTGGATTTATCAGAGCTCATTTAGATTTGTCTCCGAAACTTCTCTTACCTTGTTCAGAATGACCAGTCAGAATAAAATTCCTGATTGCAGAGATATTAATAGCTATGAGTATTTATCCTTCATTTTAACCCTAATTGCAGAATTAAAAGTTGGATATAGGTATTTAATAAAAAGAAAGATGATAAAGATTAAAAGAAATAAAATAATAGTTTATCCAGGAAATTCCTTTAAAAAGTCTTCCACTTACTACTTAGTCACACTTTCACTACCCTTTACTTATATTTTCTGCCATTTTTCTTTTCCTTGTCAACCGTACTATTTTCTTTTCTTTTCAAAATGTACTCATGCTTTTTGTTTATATCAAAATTATTGCTTTTCCAACTTTTGAATTGCATTTTGATTATTAGCCTTCTGCTTCCTTTACATTTTGTGAGTCAGGCACTTGATTGCTTTCATCTTTTTACACACATAACTCTTGTAATGGGAAAGAAAGATCTTGTTCTGAGCCAATAATTCATCTTCTTTTTCAATATGGGATCCACCTCATGTCAGTAAGGGTGCCATCATCAAATATGGTGTTTTTCAAGACCATAAAAAGTGGTTGAAATTGGATATACAATAAAAATGGGTCTGATATTGGGAATACATGTTTTCTATGTACAATTTCATTTTAATATCCTGTCACTGAGTGGTATATTGTATTGGATGTTGTTTTCATCTCCAGCATTTTCCTCAGTCTTGTGGAAGCTGCAGGCTTAGAAGAGGTTCTGTCCCAACCTGGTGATTGGACTTTCTTTGTCCCAACAAATGATGCTTTCAAAGGCTTGACTGAACAAGAGAAAGAGACTCTGATAAGTAAGTCATAAAATTATAGACAAGGGGAATGAATTATCTCATTTCTTCTTTTGCACTATATGAACTGTAATGCTATTTCTTTTGGTCATTTTAGTCTTTTAAAATGGTTTTTATGGTCCTAATATGATGCCACCAAAATTCAGCAACAAAATCTAATTTCCAATAATGCAATTATTTCCTTTCTCCTTCTTTTTGATAAAATAAATCCAATAGTAGTTGTATTAAACTTTGACTTTTTTAAAAAAAATGGCAAAACCCCTCCTCTAAATGAGCCAAAAGCCAATGCGACTGTCTTACGTTCTACAACCTTTGGAAGCTTCCTCCCAGATAAAATAAAGTGTGATTCCCATGGCTGAAAATGTTGGCTAGATGTATGATAACAAATACCAGATATTATTAACAAAATTGTCAAGTCCACAATGTCCAACTCTCAGTTCTGAAGCATTCTCACACAACCAGGCTTGGGTCAGATAAATACTTCTTTATTAAGAGGTACATGTAGCTTGTAAACAGAACATTGCTAAAACTAATGCCTTGGGTAAACCTCCCTCTATTCATCCCCCCTCTCCTTATTGCCTGGCGTCGTGACTCCTCTTCACCTGTTGTTGACCTCTCTCCTTCCTCCCCGAGCTTCTTCCTGGTTCTTTGGGCCCCAGCTGCCTGGCCGGCAATCAACCCGTCTAAATTGCCCATGTATGGTCAAGCTGCTTCCCAACTCCCCTTACAACCATTAACAGCCACCCCCCCTCCTTAGTTACAAGTGGCAGAAACAAATCAATCCAACTCCCAACGAATGCAATACAATGGAAAACAACAACAGTTGGGTGATGCAGGTTCTGACAAAAATACAAAAACAAATCAGCACTATTTGATGATATAGAATTCATATTTGCTTATGTTTTGTTTCTGATACCTTATAGGTATATTTTTATTGCTCTGGCCTTTGTAAAAAACAAAACAAATGTATTTCAAAGATGTATATTGTGCCTCCTGCTCCCTTAAGTGGCCATTTCATGCACAAATGTGAGATGTGACCCACAAAATTAGACATTGAGTTCAAGTAACAAAAAACTTTGTATGCACATCCATACCTAAATACATGCACACACATGCACACACAGATACATAAAATGCAATTCCCTTTCAAAGTAAGTAATACTATACAAAGTACAGAAAGAATAAGAAATAGTAAGGAAAAGAAATAGACAAAAGATAATAGCAAATAAATCTAAAACTGAAATGCTATTCCCATCATACATTCAATTTAGGGGATTACCCCCCCAAAGTTATTCCCTGTTTGCATGATTTGGATCAATTTTGCAGATTTAGTTTTGTTTTAAAGCAACTACTAACTGGTTTGATTTCAAATGGATCAAAAGTGCTGATAGATGGGTAGTTAACCCTTCCCTACATCCTCTATCAGATGGAAATCCCATTCCCAATTTCCATGCTCAAAGTTGCAATCCCTACTATTTGTACTAGATTTGTCCACTGTAAATATGTAAATGTTTATTGTAAATGAAAAACAAGACAAAGATGCAGCTTAAATACTCCACCTACCATCATCAATGTATTTGTCAAAACTGAATCTTACCATAAGAGTTTTAAAGCAAAACTAAAGATATTGAGATACATCATTTAGGAACTTTCACTTATACGGCTCTTGATACTTATATTTTTTTAAATAGGAAAAGTATTAATAGATTTCCACATTCTTTGATTATAATCTACAGTCCAGTGTACTTAATTCCCAGAAGCAGACTAGTCCTTGAGATATAACTGTACGGTCTGCTTGTTTTCATGAATGGTTTTAGTCAGATTTTCTCATAGACCTAATGGTAGGTCATATACAATTGCTGCAAAATAATTTAAAATACAAACTGTACTTCTTTCTTCTTTTAGCAAGGGCTAGGCTCTGCAAATCACTTGGGTTCTCAGAAAACAGTGTGTTATATGGAAACATAAAAAGATTCACATACCTTCACAATTTCCCAATACATTTCTAATATTACTACAAGCATTCTTTACACATTTATCCATGAATACATTAAACAAACCAAAGGACACTAAACTTCCTTTTTTGGTTTCATATATTTTGCAGGAGAGCAAAAATCTAGTCTACACACTAACTGCCTTGGATGCACTTCCCAAATTATGTCCACTGTCACCTCTTATATCCTTTCAATCAGTATCAAGAATCTTCCGAAGTGTAATCCTTCTGTAGTTTTTGCATTCAAAACCTTTTGTTTTGTATAAGGGAATAATAATGGCATTTTTCCGATTATAAGGCATAAATGCAATTGTCACACACGTTAACATTTCTCCAGTTATACCATCCACAGTTGCAGTCTTACCATTTTTCAGTGTTTTCATTTATGAGTTCATTTCCTTTGATATTTTTCTTGGATACTAACCTTTATAGCATTTGTTTCAATTCCACACTTTGATGTATCATAATGGGGGATCTTAAATACCCCACCATCTACTGGGAGACAAACTCTACCAAAGCTTGCTTCTTCCAGGAGATTCCTCATATCTTGCTGACAACATTATCTTTCAGACAGTTAAAATAAAGCACAAGAACACCAGCTATTCTTGATTTGATGCTAACTGATAGTCAGTGGTGAAATGTGAACCTTGAGGAAAAGTGACTGTGACAGTCTGGAGTTCTTGATTTTAAGAGAAACTGAAGCTTGTATGTCTATTGAACTTCAAAGTGTGCGTGTGCGTGTGTGCATGTTTAGTATTTAGAGCAATTATTGTAGGATAATGCAATCAAAAACTCACAGCTCCTGTATTCCTAGATAGACACATGGAAGGAGGCGGAGACTCTGTGAGGTCACTTCTGTTTCCTCCTTCTCCATGCTCTCAAGGGGAAAGCACATGTCTGAGCTTCTTAGCTCAGAGACTAATTATGGCTTAATTTTGTAATTTACTTAATACTTTAAATATGCTGTTTAATTGTTGCTACTGTAACTGCTATTCCTGAAAAAAGAAGAAGGAAAAACTCCTTCATGTGAGTAAATGTTAATTTTGTCTTATTTCACAAGAAAAACTGTGATCATTGTTTTTTGAGGGGATAAAAGGGGTAGCACCAGGTATAATGCCCACAAGTATAATATGATTCCATGGCAGGAGAAGTTCAATATAGACTTAAAAAATGTGATAGTGATAACAATCATAAATAATTTCCCAAAGAAGAAGAAGATAAAAGAAGTGAGAGTAGCTGGCCAAATAGTTTAGTAATGATCTGAAGGACACATATAAGAGATAGACACTGAGACAGGTCATCAAAAAAGAATACACCGATACTGTAGAGATGGTGTCAAAAAGCTAACAACAAAAACAAAAACAACAAAACCTTCAGATATGCTGAAAATAAAAGGAAGAAGAAAAGTACATTATCTGTTCAGTGAAAATGGAAAAATGCTAACAGTTCTACCCACCTGTTTTGGTTTAGTCTTATATGAGAAGAGTAATATGAGTTCCACTGGGCAATAGTGAATAGGATAAATGGGCAGGATTGAAGGACAACAGTTATTGTCAGGGAATACCTATTTATTATGAATATATTTGCATTTCCAAGATCAAATGAATTTTATTTTAGGATACTGAAGGATTTTGCTAATCGTTTGGCTGAACCTTTATAAAATGTCTTTTCAAAAAGGGAAGAGGACACACCAGTTGGACTTTCATTGATATCTAGAAAATTCTATAGTAGATATAAAACAACAAATGTATTGAAATATCAGAAGTCTGTAGGGATGTCTCAAGAACAAGTCTTACTAGATTGTAGAGAGGAGTGGGGGAGGGAGAGAGAGATAGATTGTGGTAGCTTCCCCATCGCTGAATATGTTTTCAGCTGGAGAACTACCTATTGTGGTTGATGTAGTTTGGATTTCTGTATGGAGTAGTAGATAGGACTTAAAGATATAAATAGCCACTTCTACCTATGATTCCCTTCCCTAACCTCCTCTTTCAAAAAACATGAAAGTTTGAATACTGAGATTTCTTCAGAAGCAAACATGATACTGCTTTTTGTTCTTCAGATAAGATTGTAGTAAATTAACTTAAGAATCTTTCCATTCTGCTTATGAGTCTCATTGGTCCTTAAGAAAGATACACATCCACCATAGACAACCAGAAGATAGACTGAATAAATTCATCCCCATGGGGCATGTTACACATCTACTTCACGTTTTCTTCTCTGTAGTGAGTTCATTGGTGCCTCCTGAGTTATCTACTTTGTTATCTGGAAGACTGCTGAAGTGGCAGGACAACTACTGTATTTATCTGGAAGGGAGAGTACTTTGTTGCCAAACAATTTACCTTTAAAATGGGAGTATTATCCTACATTACTTGAATAAACATTTTTCCTGCCTAATTTTCCATTCTTGTGTCATCCTATGACACTGACGTCCTCATTCTTTCTGGTACAGGAATTCTTTTTGGCTTATTCTCACTTGTGAATTAAACTCCATGGAGCACATTTAGGAGCAGTTTAAGGTTCTTACACCCAGTTAGTTAGATCCTAATAAAGGATTTATTTGCATAGAAGTTGCAAATTTAGTACATTTAATTCATTTTTGTTTTAAGATTCATGTTTTACTTCTTGTTTGTTGTTGGAAAATGTCCAGAGCAGGGATTACTTCCAGTTTATACTTGTTGGAAAATGTCCAGAGCAGGGACTCTTGCAACTTTCCCTTGGTATACAAAATCCAGATTGCAAACCCAAATTGAAAATCTCTGTGCTCTCTATGGAATTGTAAGATTTATTGTAGATATTACTGTCATTTATAGTATTTTCATTTCTATCAAGGTTTTGCTAAACTCTATCAAGCTCTTTGCTAAATTTCTTTGTCTTAACTTCAGGGTCTGATTCACTTGGAACCTAAAGAACCAGAGTATGGATGTAGGAGTGTGTGGGTTAAAGGAAAATGAGTTCCTTGTAGCACTTGTTCATTGAAGCAGGATAACCATTATTCCAACACTGTGCATACCTTTTGTATTTTTCCACCAGAAGACCAAAATGCTCTAAGGAATATTTTGCTTTATCATTTGACACGAGGAATTATCATTGCAAGTGGAATTGAACCTGGTGTGACTAACATTCTTAAAACTATTCAAGGTGGCAAACTATATTTGAAAATGGTAAGTAGATAGAGTAGCTTTAAAAAAAAAAACCCCTTTAATTATTGTTAATTAACTGATCATTAGATATACAAACTGGCAATGGGGAATACACTTGCAGAAACTATGCATTTCTGCTCGTTAAAATTCTGTCAGCTTTTAAAAATTTACCAAAATCCCCAAATTTCTCTAGTATTGGAGATGAACAAATGTCTTTCACTAATTGTTGATTATTTTCTTATTTTAATTTTTGTTGATTATTGCTTAGGTAAATGACACTCTTCTGGTAAATGAACTGAAATCAACAGAATCTGATCTCATGGCAACTAATGGTGTGATTCATGTCATAGACAAGCTTCTGTATCCTGCAGGTGAGTTAAGAATTATTACAATGTATTCATGAATCTTATTTAGACCCTTGCCCTGCTTGTAAGTGTAATCAAAACTTAGTTTCTGTAGCAACCAGCTATGAGATATTTTTTTTACCAATTTTTTCTAGATGTTCACATCATCATAGAGAGGTAAACATAATATTTGTGTGCAATTGTTAAGCAGTGATCATGGTGTGAAAAGGACCCTTGGTTGGCATTTTTGAGTGGTTTCAGAAGAAGGGTGACTTGGGGTAGCATTGTGTAAGTCCTTACTCTTGAAACAACTTCCAGTAGGGATTGGGATCTTACTCAATTGTCCTGCAGTGCCTAATATTGTGTTCCACCATTCACTCTGCATAAGCTGTTATTACCACTACAACTAAACAGTAGGAAATTTGAGAAAGCAGAGATATCATAATAAATCTTCAAATATGCTGCCAGACACCAGTGACAATCTGATTCTTGCTTACAGTCCATATGATCAGTATAGGAAATTTGCAGGCAGCAATGTGATACATATTGACAATAAGATTCCCTGAATTGAGATTTAAATGTGTGAATGTCTTGGAGGAGAGGAGACATAGTTTAGCCTATGATTAGCCTCTTTGCCCAGTTTCTTTTACTGTAAATGGGAGAACAAGCACTTATTTTTTAAAAAATACATTTCAGAATTGTTCTCACTTATATTCAGAAGTTATTGTAAGCCCAAAATATATAAAACAGTGTTGATTGTAAAAAAAAAAAAAAAAAATCACAGCTAACAATTTGTTGTGCTATGTTGGTTGGTCTTGTTAAAATTACAGTGGTACCTTGGGATACGAACTTAATCCGTTCCGTGACTCTGGTTGCAACTCGAGTTGGTCTCAAGTCGAGGTAAAGTTTCCCATAGGGTTCAATGTAAACCCGGTTAATCTGTTCCGCCCTCCGAATTTGGTCGCAACCCGAGGCGAATTTCCCCATAGAGTTCAATGTAAATCCGATTAATCCGTTCCGCCCTCCGCCCGAATTTGGTCGCAACCCGAGGCAATTTTCTCTTCAGAGCCTGACTCCCACCAAGCCTGCTCTGCATTTTCTTTGGAGCCATGCTAACACGCACACCAAAAACCTTCGCAAAACACCGCAAAACACACCACAAGCCTCACTGAACGTCTCCTTGCTACCGCGACCTCGCCCACAGGAAGCCGTGACTGCGTGGCAGCAGGGAAAGTGGCCGCGGATCCGGTTCGTAAGTAGAGGCAAGTTCGTAACCCGAGGTAAAATTTCCCTGCTGAAGCTGGTCGTAACCCGAAATGTTCGTTAGCGGAGGCGTTTGTATCCCGAGGTACCACTGTATTTCAGAACTATAAAGCTGAAACATAATTATATTCCAGAAATATATCCTGTTTATGGTATTCCAGCAAAATATCTGTGGCATTTTGAGAATAGAATTCTAAGCCATTGGTCTGATCCACCAGAGCTCTTATGAAGCATTTAATATAGAGTTACCTTAACACAAGCAAGGAGAGGTTAGTAGAACAATGTGTGACCCCAGCTGTGGTCTCCAAGCACTGTGGCAAGCTTGAGTCAAGGAGAGAATCGGTTAACTGCCTGCAGTGAGGCAGTTAGCTGGGAACAAGTATAAGAAATCATCCGCCTTTGGACTTACTGGCAAGTCACCCCAAAGGAAGGGCAACTAGAAGAGGCATGTACCTTTAGGGAGACATTTGAGGTTGAGGGCATCCTACTTTTATCAGATTGTCGTGCTAAATAAGAACTGTTAGGAAAAGGTAGTTGTGAGAAAGATTCACCTGGGATGACAACCCTGATGTGAAAGCACTGCCAGTCTCCTGGAAGATCTTTTGTGATAGAAACCACAAGGTGGAGAAATGTGAAAATGAATTCCTGGTGAGAACAGACTCAGAATAAGAGGGGTGTTTTATTGTTTTGTGGGGGGGGGGTGAGCAGGGATTTACACATGAGGAAAGTGAGATACGTAGTGGCAGTTCCTCACTTTTCCCAACTCCACAAACATCAAGTCTTGTGTTGCTGTATTAATTTCAGCTCCCACCTCGTTTAATTTTGATATAAACTGTATGGTTGGTCTCTTGGATTCCCCAGACTTTCATGTGCTAAAGATTGTGGGTTGCAAGGTGTCCATACTACTTTATGCAGGTGACGCTACAATTATTTCTTCCACACGAGTGGTAAGAACCATGGTTCACTATTGCACTCAAAACAGATTGGTTACAAGCTACCAGAAATCTAAAATCATGGTTTTCACCAAGAAACCAAAACAGCAAGCCTGGATAACTGAGCAGAACAAAATCAAATGGGTACACTGTTTTAAATATCTGGTGGTAATCTTCCATGATAGGGGATCCTGACTTAATGACTGCCCTGTTTAGAGACTGTTTGAAGTTATGATGGCGCTGAAAAAGTAACTTTATGACTGGTCCTTGCACTTACGACTGTCGCAGCATCCCTGCAGTCATGTGATCAAAATTTGGGCACTTCGCAACTGGTGGGTGTTTACAACTGTTGCAGTGTCCTGTGGTCATGTGATCACCATTTGCATGCTTCACAGCCAGCTTCTGACAAACAAAGTCAATGAAGAAGCCAGCAGTAAAATCGCAAGTTGCAGTCACATGATGTCTCATTTAACTACCGCATCACTTAGTGACAGAGTTGCCGGTCCCAATTGTGGCTGTTAATCAAGGGTTACTTATATTATGCAAGTGGCATCAAAATCTATAATGGCCATGAAAAGGTTTTTCTACTTCCAAGGAGGTGAACTGATACCAGCAGCAGTGAAGCTTTTTGAAGCTAAATGTTAGCTCAAATATGTGGTACAGGTTGTGCATGAAGAGGAATGCCTTAGAGACAATACATATTTTAAATTTCTAAGGTCCCTATTTGCTGGACCCCAGGGCATCCCCAATGCAGTACTCAGACCTGAGTCTGGGATGCCTTAAATTGAATTTAGGGCATGGAAACTAGTTGTGGTATATTGGTTAAAGATTAGATTCTTTCCCACTGGACTGCTTCTGCTAGTTCTTTCAGTATGGACACTGGCAGTAGAGCAAACACTACAAACTGTTGGATTGCCTGCAGACTCTGATAGCTCTGGACTGTGCTCAGGCCAAAAAGCTAGTGCTGGAAAGATTGAGTGATATAGAGCATCAACCTGAAGTCAGCTCACTCTCTTGAAGCTCTGGAATCCTACTAGATACAAGTTCCTGGGAATCAGGAAACTTCTTACACACACTCACTTCCTCTAAGTTGCGGAAAGGATTTTTTAGAGCTAGGCACAATGCACTCCCATTGGTGTTTCTGTATGGCAGGTATGCTAGGATCATTGTTCCTCAGGGTACATACCCTTGTGATTCCAGGGAAATTGAAACAATCCAACATGTTCTCTACAAGGATCTTTGAAACAACATTATAACTCCCTTTTTACTTTAAGTCCTGGGGAGAGTGGACGATTTCTATACCCACTACCTCCTTTCAGACTCAAATCATGACATCACCCATATGGAGCTAAATTTATCAATGCAGCAGTTAACTTCAGACTCAACCTGATAGCTCAACGTCCTTGGACTATTTTATTTTTTCCCCCTTCTTTCTCTCTCATCTCTCGCACCCTAAATTATGATTATAATAAACAACTAAGTATTAAGTAAGCATACTGTAATTAATTATGCTCAAAATATTCCAGGTAGAACTTTATTATTTAGTGTGCACTTCAGCATTTTATTACCACATTTTTAATTATCTAAGTGTTTTAATGTATTAGTATTTTAATATTCTACCACACTGTTACAGAGCAATACAGCTTTGTACACACTTAACAGTTAACCATTTCTGACAATTTTTGCTGCCTTACCTACTTTATATATGGTCTGGTGCTACTGTTTTTACTTTTCCTCTTTTTTCCTCTGTTTTGTGTAAATCACTCAGCTATCTTTATCCCACTCTCTTTCCCCCTTGTAATATTGTTACTGAATTGGACCTACATCTGGTCATTGACTATAATAAAGAATTTGCATTGTATTTGTATAGTAATTTCTCTTCTCACCTCATGGCACCTGAGTACCTGGCTAATCCAGAACATGGTAGCATTTATCCATGCTATGACCATGTATGAAAAGGGTAAACTACTTTGCATCATTAAGAGCTGGGTAGCTGAGGTGGGAAAGCAAGCCTGACCCAGTTCTGCCGAGCCAGGCTGAAATAATCAGGGAAGGGGTTTTAGTAATTTATCTGAACTCTACTTATCTCACTCAGAAGCCATTTGAAAGCTGACTGTTGAGGGGGGGGGGGCGGATCTTTGTGTTGGTCAAAGAGAAATAGCAGATATTATCTTGGAAATAAAGGAGTGGTCTCTGTGGTGGAAAAGTCAATATCATACTAAGACTATCCAGGACTTTCAATCCTGGGATTTTCTCAGAGCATCATAAGCCCAATAGCTATTGTAGTGCATACTTTTGATCTATTTTTTAGGGCGCCATGTTTAAAATAATTGGTGGCATGCAGATTCTCTCCATTGTTATGGACATTTCCTGATAAAATTTGAACTAACTGTGGCTGGCCTGTCCTGAAAGGACAGAAAGCCAACTAAGATGGTCTAGCCTCAACAATTAAATGGAATCTAGGGAATTTCTGAATATTCTGGGGGATTTTCAAGTGCAGTGGCTGGAGTGCAATTCTGCTGAGACTCTCCTTTGACTGTACGATGAACAGTGAGATTAAAAAGTAAATTGATAATATCACTTCCCTGTTTACAGGGAAACCAGAATGTCCATTAATTACTGTGTCACACCAAACAATAAAACAAGTTGACATATGCCTAGTGTGCAATTGGTACAAATATTTTAATAAATATGACACATCAGAACACATAATTGCATCAACTGACAGTAGTGGAAATGAAGAGGGCTTACTTCTCTGCCATCATTCTATCCCCAGAAAACCGACTTATAAGACATGCCCGTTGCCCAGGAATATTTAGGCTAACAATGACTCCAAACCAGATTTTATTTTGATAGATTGCTAGTTACAATTGCTTTATATTTGTTTAAATTAATTAATAAATAAATCTTGTTTTAGATATGCCTGTTGGAAATGATCAGCTCCTTGCAATTCTCAGAAAATTGATTAAGTACTTTCAAATCAAGGTATGATTACTTGGTTGTGCTTTGAGAATGAATGCAGATCATATTCTTTTTTTGTTTTAATCCATTCAATCGTGTCCAATTCTCAGAGACTGCCTGGACATGTCCCTGCAGTTTTCTTGGCAAGGTTTTTCAGAAGTGGTTTGCTATTGCCTGCTTCCTAGGGCTGACAGAGAGGGACTGGCCTAAGGTCACCCAGCTGACTTTGTGCCTAGGTGGGACTAGAACTCATAGTCTCCTAGTTTCTAACACTCAGCATCACCTGGAAAAAACTTTTCAGAACATGTGGGGCTTGGTTAGGGGATGCAGGGAATTCCTTCCCATTTTATCCCATGTCCTTCTAATGATCCAATGGATAGTCAGCTGTGATAAGGTTTTTTTTTCACAGAATCAGTAATTTTCTGGAACAGTGATAGTCCTGTCAAAAGAAAAGAAAACAAGAAAACATCCCCCTTCCTCCCCTTTCATAATATTCACATTAGTTTCTTCCTTGGTGTGAAAAAACACCAGATTAAAAAAAAGATGATTCTATAAATCTCTGTGTTTCCACAATAAAATGAATATAATGGGCATTTACTTCCCAATCCATGATTATTCTGATCCTAGGCATGTTTACTCAGATAAGTCTCATCATTAATACAAATATACTTACTCATGAATAAAAGTATTGATTTTGGGGGGAGGGTTGACACAAGATCTTAAATAATTCTGTGTCAAAAAAAGAGCCCCTTTCTCCTCTTTCTTAATATTCAGAATTATTTCTGCTTCTTCCTTGTGGATTGTAATGCAACTTTGTAGAGCAATGAGTGAGACCTCCTCAGATGCAAGTCATTTGCAGTTTACAATGCTCTGAAAGAAGGTGCTAATGATTGCAGTCTTGAGACCATACCTTGGAGCTGAGTGAATCTGCTCCTCTTAAGACAACAGTGGAACTTGCTTGCTTGCTTGCTTGAACCCCGGCCCTTCCACTGAGAAGGGCCACTAACAACTCAGCCAGGATATGGGATTGTGGGTTTTATTATTTTTTACACAAAGAATATCAGTCCCCTGGGAGATCAAAACTGCTGTGTGAAAAAAGAGAAAGCTGTCTTGACAGAGTTTGAATGCAGAGGGAGAGAGCTCTTCATCCTGTGCTCTCCTACACCCAGTTGGCCACTCAGCTGAATTTTTTTCTCCCAGAGATCAATAGTCCAGTGTCAAACAAAGATATCCTTACTGAAAGCTGTTAAAAGAAAGGCAAGGTTCAGAAATGGACTAGCTGGCAGCCATGCATCCCTATGGTAGAGATAATCACACAGTAGCTCAAAATATTGCTGACTGCTCCATTCCTTAAGTCTGAGTGCATGATCCAGAGTGGCACTACTATTAAGGACTTGGAAAAACTTCCAGAAGCCATTCTTTGCATGATTTCTCTACCTTGTTTATTTTCAGATTTTCATTAAGCTTTTTGTGTAATAGAATTGTTCTGTTTAATGCACTGTAAACAGTTTTTTATTTTCTTGTTTCTTATAATACATTTGATTGAACTTTTTTTAAAAATTGTTTCACAGTTTATCCGTGGTAGCACTTTTAAAGAAATTCCACTAACATTTTACAGTAAGTATTTTAAAAGGTAACATGGACAATTGCAAATATTTACAGGCATGGAAAATCACTTGGAGGGTTTGATAGAGGAGTTCATTGACCTACTTTGCATTATCAAATGGCAGAATTATCAGATGTCTATGAGGTAAGGATAGGTACTACCACATACATTTCATGGAGTCACCACAAGATATGCACATGCAGAGAGAGAACCTCAGTTCATTCTCCTGATGAAATAATATGAATGAGAGCAAATAAATGGAACAATATTTAGTGAAACGACCCCAAAGCATCAGCAATTTATTGAAATACAATGAAATGAAACTGTTGAAGGTATAAAGACCACATTAGAGATGTTACAAAAAATTATCTAGTGTAAAAATCTAAATGGTAGAACGATGTCAATCCAATTAAAAAAAGAACCAGTTAAGTTTAGAACAGCCAAATCACTTTTAATTTCATATTCTTTTCCCACTGAGACTCAAGTGCACCTCACTGTGATCTTAAAGTCTTCCTCATCCTCTCCCTACCTGTAATGCCACCCGCACTTTTCAAAAGATATGGAGCAAGAGGGGGAATTGATCTCAAACATTTGGTCTTAATTCTGGAGTAAGCATTCCACACATCTAAAATTCATGATAAATAAAATAAAAGCATTCCAATAAGACACAACTAGCATCTACATTATGAAACAAGCTCTGGTTCATTCCATGATAACAATCTAGGAGTATAAGATCCACTTGTGAAACTTCATTGGCCTTATCTAAACTCATGAATATGGTTCATGAATAGTACCAGGAAGTCTCACACTCCTGGATGCACTTCTGCATTTTTGTATGTTTGTAGCAGCTTCTACTTGTGCTGTGCTGTACATGGCAACATCACTGTGATCTTGCATTTGCTTCAAATGTATAAATTCCCACATGTATAGATTTTACCTCTATACATGTGGGGAAGGAAGGAGCAAGGAAGAATAATGGGGAAGTGACGATGGCATTTATGGCCCAAATTCCCTCAGTTCTAAACTATCTTGAGATAATCTCAAGACAAGCTCAAATGAGTTTAGATAAGGCCAATGAAGTTCCACAGGTGGATCTTATACTCCTAGATTTTTATCATGGAATGAACCAGAGCTTGTTTCATAATGTAGATGCTAGTTGTGTCTTATTGGAATGCTTTTAGTTCCGGAGGAGCTCTCTCAAAACTAGATCTTTAGATAATTTGAGTTGAATTCATAATATTTTAATAAAACAGATTATTTGTTTGCAGACTTTCTTAACCTTGATCACCTAGTAAGAAATCATTACTCAGTAATGTGAGGCTAGAAAAATTAATCTAAACGAATACAGCTGAAATAAGCACAGAAAATAGTCAGTAGTAATTACTTCCTTGGGCAGCCAACACATCTTGGATGCCAGACTAGTAATCTGGCTGCATCCCAGATGAAGGTTTCTTGCTGATGATTCAACAACAGTCCTCTTCTTTATATGGCAAGCTTTTATTTATTCAGCAGTTTTTATAACCTTCCCCAAACCATGTAGCAGCATACAACAAAGTAAGAATACAAGATGGAAAAAAAAACATATAATTAATAGAAATCCCCCAGATGGTGGCTATAAACATTTAATCCTGCTTAAAAGCATGATGGAATAGTGTTGTTTTAATAATTTTATAAAACGCCAGGAGTGGGAAAGCTGCACGAACCTTCATAGTTCCAAAGCACAGAGGCCACAACAGAGAAGACCCATGGCCAGGTCCTCACTTCAGTAGAGTGGAGATTCTAAGCAGACATTCTCATTATATTTTTATGTATTTATCAGAATGACAGATTCAACCTAGGGAAGGTGGTGCCTGAGATAATTTGAATTGGACCTGGAAGCCTACTGATAACCAGTGCAATGACTTTAGTAGTGGTGCTACATGGCTATGACAGAATTGTCCCATCAGTAATTAACTGCCACATTTTGGACTTGCTGCACTTCTTCCGTCATCTCCAAAGACAGTCCCATATAGAGTGTGTTTTAGATCCAGCTGAATGATAGTCAGAGCATAAACTACTATTGTCAAGGCATCTGGTTTAGGTTTAGGTAGGGTTATAAGTCTTTTTTCAAATGATAAATTATGATGAAATTAACAAAAATAAAAATAAGCAATGGTAGTCCATTCAGAAACATATTTCTCCATCTTTGTATTTGTAGAATATAAATACATTTAAAAATAGACAAAGAACATATCTCTTTGAGTCCAGTCTTTGACATTGGAATGTTGTTTTTTTTCCACTTGTGGGGAATAATTCTTTTAACCAAACCCATCTTGATAAAGCTAGGATTCTTCATAGTGTCTTCAAGAATGTAATTTTTGGAATGTAATTCAGCATCCTGTTTACTTACTGTATTTTCCCCCAAGGTTGTATTGATGTCTGTGACCAAAAGAGAGTTAGAACAGTACTACATCTTATAAATTAGAGAACCTTCAAATTTGTTACAGCACTAACAGAAAAATATCTGATATTCATCCCTTTTAAAATATTCTGTGGGAAGTCTAATAGACATGGAGATTTGTTGATGAATTAACTTCATCCCTTCATCATAAGAAGTATATTTAATATTTCTTATAACATTGATTTTTTTAAGACTGGATCCTCCATTTTTTTTATTCCTTTCATCACAATTTTAGTTTTGTATAAAATTGAATTGTTGGCTTCACTTCAAGTACAACATGTCTTAAATGTTCAAGTATTCAAATTCCTCTGAAACTGTTAAAGCATCTGGGCCATGTTGCTTTAACAATACAGTACATGTTTTAATTTTATATACTGCCAAGCAGATGATTCAGATGAATTATATTTGAAACATAACCTTTTTTCATGCTTAACCCTGTTTGTCTGTCTTAATCCTTAAAACAACCATTACTCATACATTGATTCAAGGTATTAATCCATTTTTGGTCCAGGATTACCAATAAAACAATTTCCAGTCTGTCTTCAGATTAAGATTACTCAATAATGACAATTTCCCATGTGAATATGAGTCAAAATTTACCTGCTTCACAATTAATGCCCAGATATTTCTACCAGTTCCCAGAATGGAAAGTCTGACTTTCCTTACGGTAAATTGGCCAAGAAGTTGCCAGGATATCAAAGGAATCACACAGTGATTCTCTGAATGATCCCAAAGGAGGTAATAATTTTAAAAAGTTTTCATTCCACATAAATACAGATTATCATTGGATTTTATTTTAATATCTGTAAAGTAAAAAGTTAATTTTACTTTTTTAGTCCCCTTTTTCATTTTATTACAATAATACCAAAACCAGAGAACACTCTAGCAAATGTGAAAGTTATAGACCAATGTTGTTGCCAAGGTATTAACTGCAACATTAATTAAGAGATTGCTGAATGTAGTACCATCTATCATTTATCCAGCTCAATCAGGATTTATAAAAAACTGACAGGGTTCTAGCGTTTACTTGGTGACTGACATTTTGGAAACTGCAGCTAATAAACTGGATTTAGCTCTTTTAGCCTTGCTGGATGCTGAAAAGGCCTTTTACATGATACAGGTTAAATGTGTGTTTAAAAAGATTTGGTTTTTCCACTGCCTTTTATGCTTTGGGTTACAACCTGATATTAAAAGACCTACAGCTAGAGTTTATCCTATAGTTAGAATTTGGATTTCTTTCCACATCAATTAAGCTACATCATAGCTTGTACTTGACAAGGATACTCACTACCCCTTTTATTTCTACTCTGGTTCTTAAACCTTTTGCTCTTCTTATTAGATAATCACAAGATATTACTGGTGTTGCAGTGGGCACTAAAAATAAGCTTTTCTTATATGCTTATGATATTTTGATTATTTTGGATAATTACTTAATATAATTACTAGAGCTTGTTAAAAGTGTGCAATGATATGGCATATGTTCAGGGTATAATTTCAGGTGGTAAAAATTTAATTTGCTTTCGTGAGGGTCAAAAATATAAAAAATATTTATTACTGTCAGAAGTTGTGTTTCACAATTGCTTGGATTGTATATAATATTTTCCCCAAATATCTCAATATATGTTGAATTAAATGGCAAACTGCATAGGTAGGGTTGTAACTGGCACACTAGTTGAAGCTGGGAAAAGAACGCCAGCCATGGCCTCAACCTGCTGCTTTAAGCAGTTCATATGAGTCCAGGAGGAACACCTGATCATGAACCAATTCCTTCATGAGAAGCATAATCCCATCTAGAGTTCCTGATGTTCCTGGATATTTATTGACAAAAAACAACTTGTTCTATGAGGGATTCAGTTTAAGATTTTTCAAATCCAGACCTTGACAGTTTCCATATACAGGTAGTCCTTGCTTAACAACTGTTTAATGACAGTTCAAAGTTACAGTGGCCTTGGAAAGGGTGCTTTATGGCCTGTAAAGCATTTCCAGACATTGTAAAATGTTGTGTCGCCCTCCCACCACAGTCACATGGCTCGCATTTATGACTGGTTGCCAAGTGCCCCGCGATCATGGGATTACCATTTACAATCTTCTCTGCTGGCTTCCCCAGAAAGTCAGTGGGGAAGCTGGCAGGAAAGGTTGCAAGTGGAGGCGGAGGAGGGGAGCTGAAATCCTGTTGGCTGGAGGAATGGAGCTCAAATCTTCAGGATCTGAGCTCTATTCTTGGAGCTCCATGAAAGATTCCCCCCCCCCTGCTGTGCATGGAGGGGAGGGGAAACCTCTCAGTGGTCTGCAGGAACGGAGCTCAAATCCTGAAGATTTAAGCTTCGTTCCTCCAGCCCCACAAAGGATTTCCCCTCTGTGCACAGAGGGGAAGGGAAACCCTTCAGTGGGCTACAGGAGCATTTGAGAGCTAAAAGGCTACTTGCTGAGAGGATTTCAGCTCCATGTGGGCCTCAAATCCTTTAGCAGGCAGCCCTTTCACTCTGTCCGCTTAATGACCTGGGAGTTTGCTTAACGACCGCAACTGGGAGTGCCCAGATTGCAGTCGTTGAGCAAAACAGTCACATGGGCATCTCACTTAACAACCGGTTCACTCAACGATCGAGATTCTGGTCCCAGTTGTGGCCATTAACTGAGGACTACCTGTACTCATTCAAGCTTTTCATGGCATCATCAGTCTGCCTAGAGTTTTTTGGGGGGGAGGGAGAGGGTGCCTTCAGGTCAGTATTGATTCCTGGCACTGCTTGGAGAAGTCCCTGCAGTTTTCTTGGCAAGATTTCAGAAGTGGTTTGTCCTTGCCTTCTTCCTAGGGCTGAGAGAGCCCCAACTCACCCAGCTGGCTTTGTGCCTAATATGGGACTCATGGTCTTCCAATTTCTACACCAAACTGGCCTGGAGTAGCAATGTATAATTGAGTGTTATCCTTATATTGATGACATTTCACTCTAATCTGCCAGACCTCTCCCAGTGACTTCATATAGATGTTAAATAATATAGGGAAGAGCACTGGGCCTTGTAATATCCTGCATTGGAGCAACCATGGCTTTGAGTACTTCCCTACCCCCACCGCCCATGATTGCAGACTGAAACTCACCATTTAGATAGGAGCAGAAGCACAGTACCTCAAACTTCCAGCTTTTCTGGGGAGTCAACAAGATACCATAGTTAATGGTTTCAAATGCTGTCAAGTGGTCTGATAGGACCAAGAGAGGCACACTTCCTCATCAATGTCCAGATGAAGCTTTCTGTCCATGATTGGGTCTGAATCCTGACTGGCAGGAATCCAGATAATCTGTTTCTTCTGAGACTCTGGAACTCAGTCATTGCCACCTTCTCATCTACCTTCCCTAAAAAGGGAAGGCTGGAGATTGATCAAAAGTTAAAAAAAGCTAGGTCAAGGGAGGGCTTCTACCAGAGAGGGTAGAATATATGTGCAAACTTCAAGTCAACTGTGGAAATGTGCTGGACATATTCTGATCATTTGTGGAAAAGAAAGCCTTCAGTTTTTTTTCCTAAACTTTAGGGTAAGAAAGAGCATAATGGAAATTTTAAATAAAACTTTGATATTTTTTTTCTTCTCATATTCTGTACACTTTCAATAAAGGAAGATAAAATCATAGCAAAATTAGTTAGGTTAAATGTGTTAAGGTTAAGAGGCAATCCACAAGTGAACAAATCTATTTCTTCCCACAGATGTTAAAAAAATTACAAGAGTAGTTGGTGGGTCCACAGTTCGAAAGGAGATTGAAGGTAAGCTGTGTGAAAGAGAACAAATAGCAACCTCTCCAGTATCCCCATTGAAAATAACAAGCTTTATTGGAATAGCTTTCAGTGACAGTTTGTTCCTATAATCAATTATGTTTTAATAAGGACTTTCACGAAATCTGTAAATTTACTCAATACTGCAGAAAAACCACATAGCCGGAGAGGAAGGGTGAATCTACATTTTTGAATAGGTTCTCAAAGCAGAGTTCCTGTACTTAATTTGAGTTTGGGGACAGAAGAGATGCTGTGCTTAGTGGTAATATCACCCCATCATATGAGCAGTGCTTACCCAAAAGGCAACAGAAACCTAAATGGGAGCAATATTTCCTTCCCTACGATAGTAATATATATTGTTTTGTTGTTGTTGTTCATTACTGTTTTCTGCTTGTTTTATTGTTTTAAAATGTTGTACATTGCCTAGAGTTGCTTGGACATTTGAGATGGCTTATAAACAAATGACAAACAAATAACTAAAAAGGTCAAAGGTCAAAATGGCAAGTGGGAATTATTATTTGTTATATTTATATCAAAGAGCTGTGAATTTCTGAATCTGCCCATGCTTGCTTGCTAACAGACATCTATGATATTTTTGCTTACATAATATACATTATATCAGAATAAATAAATACCAATGTATGTTAAAATATATGTCAATAACTTTTTATATTGCAAATCTGGCTACCCAGTTTGGAACCTCAGGTCAAAGTCTTTAATGCTATACTCCTATCATGGTATGCTGGCATCAAGCTGAATACATTCTGCTAAGCTCAGAAGCTTGAGAATAGGCTCTGCAGTTTAAGGAATATTTTCCTCTCAGATATTTTGAAACTTATATAAAATGTACATCATTTTCATAACACATTTCATGATGTTTTAACAATGCTTTGCAGTGCCATCCATTACAAAGTTCACCAAAGTGATTGAAGGGGAGCCAGAATTTAAGCTGGTCAGGGAAGGAGAGACAATAACTAAAGTGATTCGTGGAGGTGAATATATTTTGTGGTCTGGGCAGTACTAACTAGAATGATTTGGAAAAGAGTTCCAAATAACAGATCCAGAGTTTAGATGCAAGTGGGAAGATCAAGAGTCTTGGAGCTATAGATTTGCTTTTAGCATGTTTTAATCATATATATTGCATCACAAAATTAAATATTTACCTTTCATTTCTTTCTTATTAATGCAAATAAAAGAAACCACTTTTTGCATTGCATGCTAAAATGTTACTGAACTGTAGACCTAAGATGAAATGTACAAATAACAGTTTGCCAATTCTATTAATTTCTTAATTATTCAATGTTTGGTACATTTTTATGACTCCAACTGCAGAAATATTGAGAAACATGATATTCTTATTATATAGAGCTGTCAATAAAATTATAAGCCAACAAGCAAAAAATTCAATATAAGTTTTAAAATAACTCTAAATATTTTTATTCAGTTAAAAAAAAAACCCAATAATTTTCAGTTTGAGATTGTGAGTATTTGGCTTTGGCAAAACTGGCATGCTTTTAGTCTTTTTTCATGACATTGTAGTATCTCTATAATCTAGTGAAAACCTTTGAATTAACTATTTCTAACATCTGTCCCACATTCCAAATGTAAAATACAAAAACAGTCCAGTGCATTGGAATGATCTTGTCTCTAACCATTTAAAAACATTTTTTATAGAGCCTAAAATAAAAAAATACACAAAAATAATTGATGGGCATCCTGTGGAAGTAACTGAAAAAGAGGTGACTGAAGAAAGAATTATTCAAGGTAAAATTCACTTAACATATGTTCAGACTTAAAAATTCAAATTTTATACTGACCTGGGGGGAATAATATGCGCTATTTTAAATTTTCCTATAAGTTCTGATTTTAGGGCATTTATGTTTAGTTTTGGCAACAAAAATAGTCTCTCTGCTGTACAGTCATAGTTTCTTAAGAAAACTCTTAAGAGAAAAAACTTCAATCATCCAATTAAAATATCTTGGATGAGACCTGTACTCTCTGTACAAAAAGATCTACTTTTATGCTCAAAGTTTTCATTACGTCTATGTGCTCCACTTAAGTACTGGTTTTTATTTTATTGCACACTTATTATATTTATAGTTTCAAACAGCACATTCAAATCCCAGTGAAGTCAATAGAAGATTAATCTTTTATAAAAAATATGATAATGAATTCTGTGTGGACTTCTTTCTCCAGTTCATTTACTTAGTTGTCACAGATGTTCATCTATCTTCTCAAGCCTCACTGTTTTCTTTCTGCATATGACATGCCAACTACCAAACATATTATCATATCATCTTATGTTATATTATAATCATATGACATTAAGGAAGATCCTGATAATCACAATGTAACATTAAGAGTACAAAAAAGAAATTGTAGGACTTCCAAGTAAAAATTTCTGAATCCTTTTCAGGCCCTGAACTGAAATATACCCGAATCACTGCTGGTGGAGAAGCAGATGATGAAGAGACTCTTAAGAAATTGCTACAGGAAGGTTAGTATCAGCTTGTCTGAGAAGATCTATGGATTGTGTTGAAGCATACTCATTATTTGAGTTTATGAAAACTGAATAGTACACATAGAATAGCACCTGAATTCTAAACTCAATTTAAAAGGATTCAGGCAATAATAAGGAAGTTTAAGCATGTTTAATTTGTTTGTTTGTTTATTTTATGGTACTTATATACTGCCTGGCCCATATGATATGTACAGTTTATAAATAATAAGATTAGAAGAGTGACTCGGATGTGTGGATTTGAATGCAGAAGAGTGACTTGGATAACTTTTTTATGTTGGACTTGTGAAGGAATTTCTGGGAGGAGACTAAGAAAAAATGATAAGAAATTAATTTGTGGGATATTATTTGAAGGGTTTAAAGATTAAGATTTTCTGGTAGCTCTTAATTGAATTTTTTTTTATTAAGTTTGAACAACGAGCTTTTATAAGGTTTGCTTATAAGATAAAATATGGGTAGAAGAGATTTTTGTTGTTGTAGTAGTTAAGTTACCGTGTATAGTAAAGGAAACGAAATGAAATTGATTTATTTGTTTAATGTTTTATATAGATTGTTATTTCTGGTAACTCTTAATAGACTTCTGGTGATTAAGATTGAATGATGAGGTTTTATTATTTACTGATAGATAAAAGATGAGATACGGGATGGAGAAATCTTTGGTTGAAATGTTAGAGAAGGTGATAAGTTACTGAAATTGTATTGCTGAAGGGGGAAGTCATTTCTTTATATATTCTTTTTTCTTTATATATTTGTTTTTTTCCCTCCCTCCCCCCTTTTTTTCTTCTTTTCCTTTGGTGCTTTTTATTCTTTCTTTTTTTTTCTTTTAATATTTTTCTTAGTTTCCATTAGTTTTTTATCTCCGTATTTTTAAACTTTAATGAAAAAAAAATTAAAAAATAAGATTAGAAAATACAAAAGCAATTTCTTAACATCACTTACTATACTGAATGTTGGCAGTTTCAGAATGGAAATCTTTATAACATAAACATTTCAGCATTCAATAGAGATATTCAAATAGTCTTGCTATCAAGTTTTACAGAAGTCAATTATCTTCAGTTGAATTTACTTCAAAGTTAGTATCTCTGTACTAAAACCAAATACAGTATTTAGCCAAATACTGATTTCTTGTAATAAATGAAATAATTATAAAATAAGTTTAGTACATTTGCTATAGTTATATTTCTTCCATGTTGTCCTATAAAATAATTTCATGCCATAAATATATGTCCTGTCAGAGGTTACCAAGGTGACCAAACTCATTGAAGGTGATGGTCATTTACTGGAAGATGAAGAAATCAAACGACTCCTTCAGGGAGGTTAGTGAGTACAAGAAAACTATCTTCATCATAATGAGCTTTAAGAGTTGACAGACTGATCTCTTAACTTTTTAAAGACTGATTCAAGTAAATAAAAAATCTATGGACCAAACTTCAAGGATTGCATATGAAAACAAGATATTTGGATATTCTGTTTACTTCCACAAACCCATACTGAGGGAAAATAAAGTTTCTGTGTATGCTCAGTCTTTAAACAGTTTCAGGTGAGCACTGAATATTTTTTTCTCATATAACACAATACATTTGGAACTCCGAGAAATATTTACAAAAACATTGGAAAAAATCCAAATCTTTTGCATTACTAATTAACAGTGAATATTCATTGCTCATAAGTTAACAAAGGCATGTTTAACATTCTTTTCAATCAAAGCACCTTCTATGCTTTAAACCTTAATTATAATTCTTTGCATATGTAAAGTACCTCTTAATACTGAGCATGTTGATATCAGCTTTTTTTCCCAGCTAATTAATGAGAGGAGCTTCAAGGTTCCAGTCCTTTCATTTATAACAGCTCATTGCAATAAACACAGTGCTGTTATGCCTTGGCACCATGGCTCAACAAAGCCAAGGCCTTCAGGGCAATGCTCAGTACAGCTGGGGCAGCACCAAGGGTTGCTGCCAGATATACATAGCAGTACCATGAAAACTGTTAGGTGACCCAAAGACTGTATGTGAATGAAGAATGATTTACAAAACTGAAGAATGATTCATGCATATATCCTGAAAACATGTGGACTAACTCCAGAGGAAGCTACTTTGAAATTATGAGAACCCCATGTTTTGAGTAATGGGTTTCCAACTCACAGCAAAGATTTGGTATTATTGCCTCTCAAAGGATGCTGTGATAGTACATACTGCTCCATTCCCAGCCAGGCATACAAGGAGGATTTCACCTCCATTTCATTGTCAGCTTCGTTAGTATTCTGCATCTGAGAATATTAGCCATATAAGGGTGCCAGAAATGAGGTTCAGTCTCTTCATCTTAAGTCTTAGTTATACCAACTAATAACTAAGTGAACTGCAACTTTTAAATCTATAATGATTACTTCATTCATAAAGTAGTGTATAACATTCATTATTTATTTATAAATTAAAATTCTTTATATACTTTCCGTCTCTCAAGATTCCTGGTGGTTTGCAGCATTAAATTACATTTTTAAACACACAGTGTATGTGCATATGTATAGCACGTAACTTCTTAAATTTAAAAAGTTGAAATGGCTAATCATCTACATGTAACCATCAATAGACCAGAATTATAAACAATGCAACGTTTTAGTTGCAAAACTAAATCTATTAACAAAGATATAGTCATAGAAACAAACATGTTCAGATACAGTATATCTTCCAAATCATTAATTTACTTTCCTTGCCACTGCCTAAAGAAAAAGTCCATTGATGAAAATGTCCTTGTTTTTTTCCTGTAATAAACATTTACCATAAATTGACCAGACCTAAGTAATGAAGCCAATAGTGAATTATGAGTTGTAACATAACAATGACAGTATTCCTCTGCTTCCACCCCCTGATCTTTACTAGGGCAAGAGAATGTCAGTATGTCTTTCCAGTAGGATAGGACAAGAATGAATCATTATGTAATGTATATGTATGATACTGGTTTTTTAAGAGTCTTAAGTACCAAAACACATGGGATTCCACAGATTAATGACAATTCTGCATTTAAATGTGTGAATAAATTCTTGTTGCATCTGGAGAACTAAAAACAGTCTAGGCTGCAGGCTATGAATCTATTAACAGACAGATTTTAATATAACTGCACTGTCTGCCTCCCCCCATTACTAAAATGCTCCTGCTAATAATTCCATTTTCATGTACTGAAATGATTGTTATAGCTTACAATGATTGTTATAGCTTATTCAAACTCATTATGCTATAAAATACAAAAATCAACAAAACAATCTCTAATGTACCACAAATCCAATCCCAGACTCTATTCCTTAATGGCTGCATTCATGCTTTGCATGTAAAAGATTTCAGACTTCCCTACCTAAGTCATAGGTAGAATTTTTGCTGCCATCTAGAAGCTTTCCTCTTTTATGCAACTCAAGTCTGTATTTCTAATTAGAGATTCATGCAGCAGTTTAGAATCTCATTTGGCCCAGATGCTGCAATAATTATAGCAATGTCCTATAGACATTTGATATAGTATCCAGAATTTTTCAGGCCAAAATACCATGCAACAAATTATTCTTTGTGTATCACAACATAAACTTTGCAAACTGTGAGAAGAACCTGTGTACTCCTTGCATATTTTATGAATATGCCAGATCATGGGCATGCTTTTTTGGGGGGGTTGTTTTTGTGCCTTCAAGTCAGCGTTGACTCTTGGAAACTGCCTGGACTAGTCCCTGCAGTTTTCTTGGCAAGGTTTTTCAGAAGTGGTTTGCCCTTGCCTGCTTCCTAGGGCTGAGGGAGAGTGACTGGCCCAAGGTCCCCCAGTTGGCTTTGAGCCTAAGGCAGAACTAGAACTCACAGTCTCCTGATTTCCAGCTTAACCACTACACCAAACTCTATGCTTAATTACCAGCCCTAGAATAGAATAGAAGTCTCAGTGGTCACTTCTAAGAAAATGTTTAGGAATTTGTCACACCTGCATCCATCTACAGCTCCTTAAGATTTCAGCATTTCATGCCTGCATCATTCTTTTGTCAAAAATATTCTCCATATATTAACCATTGTTTTTAATGCTTATCATAGCTGGATCTGAGTACACTAAAGTTACTAAAAGAATTGAGGGAGAGCCACAGATTATTGAAACAGAAATAAAGAAAATTCATCTGGAAGGTTAGTCATATAATAAATGGAATAATCCTTGTATCCAATGGTTGCATTAATTATTTGTGTGGAAAGTGGTTATGGTGAGAGCTAGAGAAAACAGTATTTCTGACAAGATTGTTGACTAGAATGATAAAAAATGTTTGAAACTTCCCTATGTTCTCACCTACTCCAAGTGAAAGACTCTAGAAATAGTTTCACATTGTGTGTGTGTGTCATATAGCTATACTGATGTAATGCTTCAATATGTATCCTGCAATAAATTCATTTATTTATTTGGTAATTAAAAGCATTGTTTTCATATTTTATCTTTTTCCAAAGTATGGATTAAATCTTTTAAATCTGGATTAAATAAACATCTTAAATTTTGTCTGGTTGAAATGCTGACTCAAAATTTTTAGCACCGTTGGCAGAATCCAGAGAACTAATCATTTACTGTTGTGTTCCTAAGGATGATGATGGTGGTGGTGTGTTTATGTTCCTTAAACACCAGATTTCCATGTAAAATGTTTACTGTATACAATAGTTACTGTGGTTCTTTAGATCCCAGCTTGTGTTCGTACTTGTTGGCCCAGAGCTCCCTGTTGTGATATATGTTACCAAATGTAGGTTGTGGATGTGGATGTGTAACATGATTAAATGTTGCTTGAACTTTTTCCCTTATACTGTATAGTCAGAAAATTGAACTTTTGAGTCTGTGTTACTATTATTCATCAAATGGTTACAATAGATGATATTGGTTTCAACTTTTCTTTTAGACATCCCAGTAAGAAAAGTACAATCATCTAGAAAGACACAAGGTAAAGAGGTTTCTAACATTAACACATGTTCAATACAGCAATTATTTCTAACTGTGCTTAACTAAAATGTTTAAATGTGTTCTAGTTCAAAAATGGTGGTGAGATTCTTCATGTGAATTAATTTATAAAATATAATACTATTAAATATTTAGAGAGAAATTTGTTAAAGCCATTTACACAGTTTATGAACTTGGAGTATACTGGCTTCAGCACATACTATCAAAGAATGAAACAATAAAGCACTAAAGAAAAAGTTAACAGTTCTGAATCCACATTCTTTGCTTGCTGATTCTTCTTGATGATGGATATTGATGGAAGAATACCTACTTTTGAACTGCTACGTGTCCTAATTTTTTATGTGAATTATTATTTTTATTATAATCATGTTTTTATTTTAAGCAATAGTAATAATAATGATTATGTATTTTTTGCTATATTTTTATGAATATTTAACTGATAAACACAATAAACAAAATAACCTTATTTGACTTATTTTTGGATTAACAGGATCACTACGGAGAAGAACAAGGCTTGTCCGTCCTGGCACAAGAAGGCAGAGTCCACAGAAAGAGAACTGAAAAAACTTTGAAAAATGTAAAACAAAATAAAAAAATTTAACAAGGAAAATCATGTGATCACATTAGGAATTGCGCATAGTACTCACTATCCAATAAAATCTCACAAAATTTTAGGTTTTAGAAGGAATTAATTCAGAATTTATCTGTTTTCTATGAATAACTGATAACAGTAGATGTTCTGGAAGTATGCAAACACAGGTAAGCTCCATTGATTTTGGTGGGTCTTATTCCTGAGCCATTGTATTAAATATCCTGAATAGAATATATATGTATATGTATATGTATATGTATGTATCTCCATCATATCCTTTATGTACAGAAGACAACTATAAGGTTTATGAAACATTTGCCTTAAAAACAAAAAGCAATCTTATTTGAATAATTACTTCTGTTGGGAAGTAATATAAAATTTAGAATTGAGTTGAAAATGCTTATCTATAATACTTTGCTATTAATCATTATTAACATGGATTGTTTGTAAATTGTCATTTTTAATAACTAGTTTATTTGCTTTTTCTTCCATATTTCTATGTTACCTATGCAAGAAACCTTGTAAATGAAATAACCAAATTTAGTCAAGGTGCCTTAATTCTGCTGTGCTTTGTCAAAAAGAATTCAGGGTTCCCTTTATACTTCTAGTTTGAGAAAAATCTTTCAATAAAGGTGTGTGAATTACAATTTTTAGTAATGAATCCTTTGTGAGGGAAAACATGTGAGGCTTTCTGGATGGCCAAAGATGGGGGTTGGGAGGACTGTTATTGCTCTGATTCCTTGTATATACTTTCAAGCTATGTTTCCAGAAAGACTGGGATTCTTCAGTGAGATCAGAAGCAGTCTACTAGGCACAGAATGGCATTAGGTATGTTTCAAGGAGCACTCCCAGATGAAGGGACAATGGTGAGACCTAGAAAGGCACTGAGACCCAGCACCGTAGGAATGTGCCCTGGAGGATACGCTAGGATCCTCTGCAGCTTATGAAATGCTCTGGAAGTAAGACCAAACTACATTATTTATTGATTTGATTTATGCCCTGCCTTTCCATTTAGTTAGGATAATCTAACACAGCGAATAAAGGTTCCAAAAACAACTCCTTTCCTGATATTTTTAACATGCATACATGTCCATCATGCTATTACTTCCTCATGCAAGCAACTTTACAAAGAGTGCAGAAAAGATTCAACTTTCAACTTTCAATCTTCATTCTTGTTGCTTTACTACATACACATAAATAATTCATTCCCACTTGTCAGCGCTTTGATCAAGATCAAGAAACAGGCATACAGGAATTCCAGGAATGCTCTTTATAAGATAGAATAACAAATTTTGAAAGCCTGTTCAAGTTTCTCTCTGCCCATCTTATACTAAATAAAATCAAGGTAGGGTTATTTTGATTTTTTCCCTTCATGCTTTCCTCTTTCTCAGGACTCAGTAATCTTTTTCTCAAAGTCCCACCATAAAGGTTCACTTATTCCTTCTCTATCCCCAAGGTCAGCTCTACATTCCTTCATACCACCTCCCACATCAGAATCACTCCCTCCTCTTGTGCATGAAGATAGACCAGGCAATTTGTCAAGAGCAACAGACACAGAATCACTCTCTCCAACTTTGCTTGACAGTGGGCCTTACCAAGATCAGCAGAGGTGTATGGCAGAGAGGAATTAGATGGAGCTAGAAAATGCCCTTTTTCCTCCTGTTGCACAGTAACTGCCATCAGAGCTCTACCTTTGAAGGAAGCTAAGAGCTTCTGTTGTCCTAGGGTTTGCTGTATTTGATAGTGGCAGCAGGTCGTGGGGATGGGTATTCTGTGGGAATTTCAGATAGTATTGGCAGACAAATTGTGGTGCAAGGACATTTATTACCCTCTTCCATGACTGATTCAATTCAGGGTAACCCAGTGAATAAGATATTTTAAGCATCCCCTCATGTGTCTAGAATCCAAAAAAACATTCCATTTATACTAGAACTGGGGGGGAGGGGAGTGGGAAGGGGGAATCAGGAGCCAAACACAAGGGACATTGTAGCACAAACAAGGAGTGACCAGTGAAATACCAGATGAATCTTCATTGAAGCAGACAACTGTAGATGGAAGGCCACTGGGTTAACCTGATGTGTATCTGGGAAAGAACCAATACATTTTGAACCCAGCTTCTTGAAGGAAGGTACAAATCTAGTGGAAAGTGACACCAAATCCCAAACCTTGATCTTTATGTGATATGTCTATTTGCATCTATGGCATACCTGTATACAACATTGGTCAGATCTAACTATTCCTTTAAAAGGAGCTGAGCAGCCTGTTTCTCCTGGACAAAGTCAGAAGCTCAAGGCAGAAGCCTTGGAGAGCAACACATGAGAATGGTAGCTATAGACCACATGAAAGGGATGTGACAGAGGAATACAGTGAGTTATTCTTTTGAAATTCAGCAAAAGACAATAATTTAGTCCAATTGTCCCACTGGTAAGAGACAGCAGTGTGAATTCTGCTCAAGTAATGCATTCGTCTTCTCTGATTGTCCATTCAGTGCCAGATGATGACAGAATGACGAATATGAATGTCCAGTAATTGGAAAAGGGCTTTCCAAAACGGGTGTAAACTGAGAGCCAGAATGTGAGATCACATGATTGACTAAGCCCATGTACTGAAAAACATGATCTAGAAAAAGCTGAGCAGTCTCCTGAGCTGATGGTAATCTCATGCAAGGAAATAAAATGAGTCATCTTGGTAAATAAATTCATTACCACCAAAATGGCCTTGTAGACTTCTACAGTTGGAAGATCAGAAATAAAATCCAGGGAAACAATGTCCCAGATACAAGTAAATTTAGTTTTACTTCTACTCTATTTCTTTTATCCAGATAAGCTTCCTGTTACAATTTTATCTCATAGGTGTCAGATTCAGCCTAGTACAGCCAGTGCCACTGTTCAGTTTCACCACCACTAATCAATTTCACCACCTCAGGCATAGGCGGTCACGGAAGGAAAACAAGGCAAACCGCAAGCTAATTGCCGGCAATTAACTCATGGCTGAGAGTAAATTGGAACCGGCAACATTGTAGCGCAGGCAGCTCCCCAGATGCCCCAGGCAATGCCGATTACAATATTTTGGGAACACAGTGATCTGGAGGCAATCAGCGACCAGTTGAAACCTGACTTAAGAAACCCCATTTTCATCCGCACGAGAAAAGCCCCACGAGTACACTGACAACGCGGACAAAAGATGAAGATCATGAAGACAATGAAACCTGACTGAATCTGCCATTAAGGAGAGGGGAGGGCGATCATGACAAGGAGAGGGGTGACCCTGGACAAGGATAGGGATGGAACCCAGGGGTACTACAGGTCAAGGGGGGAACCCTATAAAACACTGTAAGGAACTGCGCCAAGCCAATCCTGGCTTTGTAACCGCTATGCATTACGCCTGAATAAACTAACTTTCGGCAGAGCCTGTGTCTCGCAAGGGTTTTTTTCAGCGCTGAATGCAGCAGTCCTTACAATAGGGACCATTCATGTACAGCAAGTGCACTGTAGCCACTTTAATTGCTGCTCATCATCAAAAATTTTTATAATATTCAGATCACTTTCAAAAGCAGCCTATTAAAATGAACACAGAATAGAGGAATGGACAGAATGGTGGAAATGTAATCAAGATTAAATAGCTTTTTGTCAATCTTCATATGAAAGCCTGATGCACTTAATGCTAATGAGTTATGGAAGTACAATGTGCCATCAAAACTGGATTATTATTTAGGTTATATTCAGAAATTGACTAGTTGGACAGAATGTTCTCATTGGATCAGTACAGATGACTACAGAGTTGTACATTCTTTGGAAAAAAGGAAGTGTGAATGAGTGATTCATTTCAAAGAACTTTTAAAGTTGCTAATTCCAGAAATATTGTCTAGCATATTTAGCCTTGATACACCCACAACCACTGAATATATCCATTATGTATATTAAATGATGAAAACCTTCCCTTTCTAAAAAAGCCAGTGGAATTATAATAAAAGGGAGGCCAAGGCTGTGAAAAACAGAGTGCTGGAAGTACTGGTTTACAAATTCCTGCTGTTGTATAAACTAAACAATAAATACAGACTTCGGCAATTCTACTCTACTAGTTTTGTAATGTTACAAGATCAAATGTAAGAAGAACAATAGTGGCTAGTAATACCATGTTCTCTTTTGTATGGCCTAAAACAAGAGATCTACTAACCAAAGGCTCTTGTGTACAGTCAGTCGCATCTGTAATTATTAAAATAATATTTGCCTTATAGACAGAATCAGAAGTTGCTAAACTATCATTTAGTTTCTTTGCCATAACACTGCACTGGGTATTCCTGCAGGTCTGCCTTTGCAACTGAAGAGGCTTTGAGTAGTTTCACTGTGATTCGATAGATACTAGTAAAATGTTTGCTCATTTTAGTGCTACTTCATGACATGCAGGTTATACCATTTTATATGGCATTCATACTGCGCCAGTGTTTTCTCACTATGAACATTTCATTTATAGAGGAAACTGAATGTCCTAAGCACTCAAGGCCACACTTGACTACACATGCCCATAGTTCTCTCAGGTAGTAACTGATATATCCTTAATTGTTTAGTGATATATATTTTCTCATTATCCCTTATTATGGGAAAAACTGCTGTACTCCTGCATGTGTAAAATGTGAGCCAACTCTTAATTCAGGGACCTGGATGAAGTGGTTTAATATAGATATGTGTGTGTGGGTATGTGTTTAAACTCTCAGAGTTGTTTAAAACCTGAGATAGCCAACCTTAGTGAGGAAGGAAAATGGAGAAATTGATACTGGAATTGCCCTCCCACTCATATTGGAGCAACATTCAGACCTTGGAAGAGGAAATCTGACTTTTCAGCATGAGATTACAGCAGAGATCAGCAACCTTTTCAGCAATTTAGCAAGATTTCTATGTTTTTGCCCCTTGGATCTCATGCAATATTGTACTTCAATGCAAAAAAGTATATGTTCTTGTCTGAAATCTCACGAGATTTCGGTATTCTTGCTTAAAATGTCATGGGATCTCATGCTAGAATACAAAATTCCCGAAGAGTTGGTGATCTTGTAAGATTTCTGCCATTCTATTCTAAGGTTCTGACGATGCCATCTATGGATATTGTGAAAATCTTTGGTGCCTGAGAGTCCTGAGTTGCCAATCCCTGGATTATAGCCAAGAATAAATCTAAATATAAATATGTTAGGCCTGCAGTTCATTTTATAAAAGAGTTATTCCTTTCTTTTGCATACATAGTTAAAATAGTTATTTCTACATACATAAGGAACCTATTTGGTCATTTCTCAAATAGTGATCTTTATCCTCTCTGTATCAAACATAAGCATTTCATTTGCCCATGATGAAAATAAAGTGCTGTAGCATACAGTATCTGAGAATGAATTACTTTGTTTAATTCTGTCAGCCATGGGATCTATTCTTTTTTTTTACTTTTTTCCACACTAATCTTGCATTTGGAAGAACCAGCACTCATTATAATGAAGACAATATCTAAAGTTTCCATGTTCCTAAATATAATCTCATAAAGTCAAAAAGACAATGAGGCTAAAAAAAAAAAGGCATAAAGTGACAATGAAATGTAAAACTTATTTCTAAGAAAAGAAAATATTTTTCTTTTTCTATGTCTATTTAAGTTCACTGAAATCTAATGCACATTCCTGTATTATCATAACAAACCTAAAATAGTGTGATGCCAAGTACTGGGAATAGGGCTGAGAATGATACCCAAATGTGAAGGCAGCAAATAATGAGAACAAGGGAGAAGCAAGTCAAGTTATCCTTTTACATCAGAACAAACAGGAAAAATTAAACCCCTTAATTCTGGAAGCATGGATTCCACAGCTCTGGCTGCTTTAGTAAAAATGGCACAAAATAGTATTTTGTTCCACCCTTCCTCAATGTGCACGTGATGTTGTAATACATTTACAAAAAAGGTGGTGCTTGTGGCAAGATCATGTTATGCTGTTTTCATCAGGCTGACCAAAACAAACCCCTTGCAGATGTCACTGGCTGAAAGGCAAATAAGATTTAAAAGGCATTAGTGAAAACCAGTAGGATGAAATTCATGAGCAGAATGCATTGATTGAAGGGGAAAACTTTTTCGAAAGGAAGAGTCTAGACAAAAGGGAAAGCGGAGCAGCATTAGATGTGAAGGAATGGCACACATCCAGAAATCTGACCATGAGGATCCAGTTGAGAGAGCTTGGGTAAGAATAGAAAGAAAGGAAAATAACAATGATCTGACAAGCCAGGATCTAGATAATGCCCTCCTGGATTGCATTTCAGAACATTCAGTGAAAAAAGACACAGCATATGACCACAGCATATGGAAAATTGTGTTTTGGAATGTAAGGAGAGTATGTGGTGGCAGGCAGGCAGGCAGGCAGGCAGGCAGGCAGGCAGGCAGGCAGGCAGGCAGGCAGGCAGGAAGGAAGGAAGGAAGGAAGGAAGGAAGGAAGGAAGGAAGGAAGGAAGGAAGGAAGGAAGGAAGGAAGGTTGTGAATCTGAAGCTAAAAGAAAAGGAACAAAATAATAGATCTGAATGAAGTTACAGGTAGTCCTCGGTTAACAATGCTAATTGGGACTGGAAACTCTGTTATTAAGCAATACGGTTGTAAGTAAAAAAAAACATGTAACCAAGCCACTTAGTGACGGCAGTCCTGGTTGCCATCATTAAGTGAGGACCGTGCAGGTCTTTAAGAGAGGACCTCTTAAAATGACTGCAACTTGTGACTTCCTGCCAGCCTCCCCATCGACTATGCTTGTTGGAAGCCAGTAGGGAAGGTCACAGATCACGATCACATGACTGCAGGAATGCTACAACAGCTGTAAGTACAGGGACCGGTCATAACTACCATTCATTTAGTGCCATCATAAGTTCAAACAGTTGCTGAAAGTGGGTTGTTATACAAGGACCACCTGTTCAGTTCAGTTCAGTTCAGTTCAGTTCAGTTCAGTTCAGTTCAGTTCAGTTCAGTTCAATCTTTACTACAGTCATAGTACAAAGACATGAATTTATAAAACAAACATAGTCATACTTAAAATATTGATAGGCATATATATTAAAATACACTTGTTACCTATTCAACTCAACAAATGAGGTCTAGGATGTAGCCTATATTATCTATCTTAACTATGTGCGGATTAAAAGTATATTAAATGTGAAGTAAAGTGGTACCTCGGGTCACGAACTTAATTCGTTCCACGACTCTGGTTGCGACCCGAATTGGTCGCGACCTGAATCAAATTTTCCCATAAGGTTCAATGTAAATATGATTAATCTGTTCTGACCCCTACGAATTTGGTCGCCAACCGATTTTGGTTGCAACCTGAATCAAATTTTCCCATAAGGTTCAATGTAAATACGGTTAATCCGTTCTGAACCATATGTATTTTTTTTTTAAAACCACAAAAATATGAAACAAAATACAGTACAGTACAGTATGAAGAGAGAGAATGCTGACCTTGCTTGAGGCGACTTCTGGCATGGAGGACAGGAAGGCGGGTGGGGAGGTGGTTATTGTTTGGAGGGAGAGTCCTCCTCCCTACAGGAAGCCACGACCACGTGTCACAGCAGGGAAAATGGCCGCGGATCCTGTTCGTCACCCGATGCGGAGTTCGTGAACGGAAGCAAAATTTTGCGAACGGTGCTGTTCGTGACCCGAATTGTTCGTGAACAGAAGCGTTTGTGACCCAAGGTACCACTGTATAATATTTGACATCTAAGAATGCTGGTTTATTTCAGAATAATTATGTTCCACTCTGGACAGATATTAAAAAAGATTTAGACTAATGAGAAAAGTTACAATTGTCATTATTAGGAAGAATATCAGTGATTAAAATGAATATTTTGCCGCAAATTCTATATCTTTTCCAGACAATTCCAGTATTGACTTCAGAAGCACCCTTTAAACAATGGCAACACAACATTTCTAAGTTTATATGGCAAGGGAAAAAAACAAGAATAAAATACAAAGTTTTGCAAGATGTGAAAGAAAGAGGCAGTTTGGGTCTTCCTGATTTGAAATTGTACTATGTAGCTTGCTGTTTAGAGAATGGATTACCTTGAGAAATGAAAAATTACTGAATTTGGAAAGTTATAATCTGAGATTTGGATGGCACGGATATTTGTGGTATGATAAAGTTAATGTGGACTTTAAAAACCACTATATTAGAAGATCTTTATTAAAAGTTTGGACTAAATGCAGACCACTTTTATGCCCTAAGATGCCGATGTGGACCTCTATACAAGAAGCTTTCTATAGAACTGAAACAAGAGATAAAAATAAATGGACGAGATACAAAGACTTATTAGAAAAAGAACAAGGAGAATATAAAACCAAATCAAGAGTAATTGATTTTAGAAGGACATACTTTTCAATGGCTTTCTTATATGCAATATAAAGAAAAATTTAAAATCAGTAAAAAAGAATTTGGATTTGAACAGAATAAATCGGAATTTGAAATTCAATTATGTGAAACAGATGAATACTTAATAGCAAAAATGTATAAATTATTCTTGAGTGTCTCCATACTTTTATCCTTATCTCCTACCTGCGATTTATACAGGTGGTAAGCAGAAGTAAGAGCTTTCTTGGCCTCCACACACTCTTTGTTGAACCAAGGCTTTGATGCATTTATAGATCTTTTAGCTGGAGATGTGCAATCATAAGCCAGTAAGGAATGTAAGTTTTGTATTACGGTTTTATATAAGTTCAGAGGGTCTTGGGTGAACCTGGTTGTTATAAGAGCTGCTCAGCAAGTCTGCATATTCTCTTCTGCAAGCATCTTTTTCAGCTTTTGGTCAAGTTATAGAGTCCATTTGGCCTGGCATCTTGCTTGCCAAATTTCAGGGGTACACTGGGTTTCAAGATGTGTCCCCTGACTTGGAGACTTCAGGTTTAGACAAAGTGGCAGATGGTCACTGTCAAAATAGGGCAGAACTTTAAAATTCTCCACAAGTGGTAATACATTTCTATTGACTGACAAATAGTCTATGGTACTTGTTTTTGTACCTGCCATGAATGTGAATTCACCGGGATGGTCTCCTTGAGTGGAACCATTTAATGTGAGTAAATTGAATTTGTTCAACATCTTTGCGAGACATAAGTCTGCGTAATTAGGCTTATTGTCTTTAAACAATCGCACATAGTGAGTACAGATTAAGTTATTTTCTTGTGCTGGTGGGTATCGGTGGAATTTTGTGTATAATGTAAGATCATCTGGACCCAGCCTGGCATTAAAGTCACCTCCCAGTATTACCATTGCACTGGGGTGCATTAGTAGAAGATCCTGTATATATTGTTCCAATTTTGTCCAGACCACACTGGTCTCATCTCTTCTTTGTGTTGGGGCCAGGTAAACATTAATAAGTAACAGAGGAACTAGTTCCAAATCTAATAAAATGATCAGGGCCAATTGGTCCATTGTAGATATAAGCTTAGGTTCTGCTCTTAAGGAAGTAGAAATAAGGGTGCCCAATCCTCCTTTCTGTCTTCCTGGGCCTCTTCCCGGGGTTGCTCCCAATTGAAAAGAGTAATAGCCATCAAGTAGAAGATCATCGGCTGTCCAAGTTTCCTACAACATCAATATGTCTTTGCCATATAGGGGACTGGAGGGACTAAGCTCTCTGTTATGATACCAGCCCGCTATATTCCAAGATAGAATTTTTAAACTGTTTTGGTCTGATCCGCAAAGAACCAAATCGTGGCAGATGTTACTTCCTCTGTCCAGGATGAATTATATGGGCTAACTGGTTATAAGCTGTGGATTTGGGGAGTCATTGTGTTTCTACATCCGATGTAATGTTATCGATACTTCCCTGGAATATACAGTTGTTATGCAGTTCAACTCTCTTTTCCCTCGGTTGTAGATGCTGCATTCCGCTATCGTGGCTGTCAGCTTTCAAGGAGCTCTGGTTTGACTCTGATGCCTCCACATCTGTAAATTCAGCAGCTGCTGTTATTGGCAGTAGACTCTGACTTTCCCTTACGTCTCCTATTTGTTGGTCGTGTATATCGCCAGAGACAGGCTGGTAGTCAGTGTCCATGGGCTGCTCCGACTCTAAGCTCCTACTAGTATTGGTCGCATGCTATGATGGATGATCAACAGCGAGTGGAGTGTCTTCTTGCTGGATAAAGTCAATATTAGAGTCCATATTATGGTGCACTTGCAGGAGTGTTTCTAGAGCTTGCCTAGGGTGCCTCTTGGGCGGCAGTGGTTTTAAATCACCCCCTGAGGGTCCGTTCCCAGAATAGTTATTTAGGTGTTGTATTACATTGACCGGTTGGTTAGCCTTTTCTGTTTTACAAGCCTGCCCCGAGCTGTTACGCCTTCTTTTTTTTTTTGTTGGAAGTTTTATACTCTCGGGGCTAGGGGTTAACAGCATTCCTACAGAGGTGCAGCTAGTGGGGAATAAGGAGCCTAGGAGTTGCCTCAGTGGCCAATAGGAGCATTGTTTTAACTATTTCCAGTTTATTCAAAATCGATTGCTGTTCCTCAGACGTGAGGGTGGCAAACAATTGGATCATCTCTTCCTCATCTTTCATTAAAGTATCCAGCACCTGAGTTTTTGAGGTAGATTCTTCCCTTTGTGTGTCATGTTCTGGCCTTGGTGGAGGAGGAGTTTTTCTCTCTGCAGATAAGGGCTCGCTATCATTAGTGGTTCCAAGGCTTATGCTTGCTTCCCTCTCATACTTGGCTCTCCTCCCGGTGTTTAACAGGCTGAATACAGTTATTATGGAACACACGTACCAGGAAGATATGATATTGCCATAGCTGCTTCTTGAGCTTGAAGAGCATTGCTGGTAAAGTGGGTTGCACGAAAGTTAGAAGTATTCTTTTTACTCTATATCTACTAGGCAGCCAAGAAATTTCCATAAGCTCATTTGAATATACCCTGCAATGGATTAATTGAGCAAGCGACTTTAATATTGCTCCTCTGTTGTGGTACCTGTTCAGGGGCGTGTCAGTAACCTGCAACAAGATTTTATGCCTCTGCAGTACCAGCCTGTTCTTTGCCTCATCTTTGCCAGTTTCTCTGCTCCTTCTGCAGCTGCCTAGACTGCATGTCAGGGATAAACTTTAAGGTATTCATGTTGTTATCCAATTCCTTAACCGGTTTAGAGATAAGGTTTTCCATTAAACTTTTTAGTTCATCTATTTTTTTGTTAGCATCTAGGAGGTGGTCAAATATTGCGATTACTGTTTGTGCTGTTAGGAGGCAGTTCTTAGCAGCCAAATCAAAATCACCTTTAAAGTTTGTTCTAGTGTGGACAATATCCTCCCCTCTATCACTTTTGACTGCCTTGTTTTCGGAATTAGAGCACTCTTCCACATCCCAATCTAATGAAGAGTAGAGGTTATTATCAGGGGATACAGGAATCGAAGGTGAAGGAAGATAGGACTTACGTTTAGCACCCTTGGGCTGAAATAAATCGCTTATCTTTGGCTGTCTGGTGGTCATCTCCACCTTGCCTTGCTTGGTTTTCCTAGATGAGTTGTGAGTGCCTCGTTTTGATCTTTTTTCTCAAGGTCCTTTTCATTTCTGCTTTATGTTTCCGCATCCTTGTTTAACATTAAAATTATGCTGATACCCCCAGGAAGTAGAATAAACTATAAGTAGAATAAACTATGAGAGAGCTCTTCACAGCAGCTGCTACCCTGACGCCATCTTGGACCGCCCCCCCACATACACATACCCAATAGTACCACTGAGGGGAGTGTATCCAAACATGCCTATGTGAAGGCCATCCTGTGAGATGGGACTAGCAGATGACAAAGGTTTTGGGGAATTGTAAAAGGGCTGTGCATGAGCTCATTGTAGCAGAGATGAAAAGTGTTGGTTCTATCTAAAATTCTCTGCTTGAACTCTTTCCAGGCTTCATCCAAGCCTAGCATGGATATGGACAAAGTTTAAATGCTGCAGGCATGTTTGGCCTAGTGGTTAAAGCACCAGGCTAGAAAGCAGGAGACTGTGAGTTCTAGTCCCACCTTAGGCATGAAAGCTGGCTGGGTGACTTTGGGTCAATCACTCTCTCTCACCCCAACCTACCTCACAAGGTTGTTGTTGGGAAAATAGGAGGAGGAAAGAGTATCATGTATGCTTACCACAGACAAGATTACAACATAATTAGCATATAGCAGAATGGAGATTTGTTTCCTGGCTAGAGAAGGTGGATGAGATTTGGCTTTGATAAGAGGTTGAACAATATCATTGATATAAAACAATAAATAATAGAGGGACTAGGATACAACCCTGTTTAACTCTGTTAGAAGTTGGAATGGGGTCAGTCAGTTGTCCATTATTTGAGCACTCGACCTGCATTGTAGTCCTTTCATGCAACATGATAATTATTTGCAGGAGCTGGCAGTTGATGGAGGAAGCTGTTAGTTTTTGCCACAACCTCCCTTGACAGCCTGAATGAAATGCTGCTTTCAGCTCTATGGAAGCAACATAGAGAGCACCTCCAGGAGAGATAATATACTTCACAGAGAGGTAGTACAGAGGATATATTGATCAGCAATTGAAAAACCTGATCTAAAACTAGCTCACGATTCTTTCTTGGACCATCCAATCAGTAAGCTTATAAAAAAGATGCTTAGCATAGAATTATACATAGTAAGCTGATAGGTTGGTAGTTAGGTGGATTGGTTTTGTCACCTTTTTTGTATTTTGGTATTATAAAGGAATTGGTCTATTCCTTGGGGATCTGCATGGAGGTTTTAATGTTAGTTAATAAGGGGGCTAAAATCCACCAATCAGGATTTTATTTTAGTATTTCTGGGAGGATCAAATCCCCTCCCAGAGTTTTGCCACTTTTAAGGAAGAATTAAGTTCATTAACTCTGGTTTGGAGACTGGGGGAGAGAATTAGGGATTGTTGGATTTATGTCGGAATCCCTGACTGTGGCTTGGAACATGAATATCCAGGTCTCACACGATATTTGATTATCCATTCTAGGTCTGGGAATTGTAGACACAGAAGAAACAAGGCACCAGAACATGGTGTTATTTTTGGTTAAGGCTGATTGAATCAGTCTGTCCTATTCTGTGAATTGACTTGCCTGCTTCTTTTTATTCAGGAGAACCTTGTAGTTCTGTTTCTGGAAATAAAAGGTTTCCTGGGAGCAGGGATCATTACTATCCATAGTAGCTTTGTGGGCGATGATCACTAAGGCTACGGCACTCTTGGTCAAACCAGGGCTTGGAGAATTTAGTGCGGGCTCTTTATGCTGGCTCAGAAGTAGACTTTATGCATTGCTGCACTGATCTAATAATATCTTGGAAATTATAAGAAATGGTCTGTGTTAGATTGGGTTCAATCATAGCCTGTTCCAGCTGATGGGCTCTGGTTGAATTTAGAATGTGCTACATACGTGTTCTAGATTATGTGACCATTAGGAGCAGAAAATTTCTCAGTTGTTGAAATTTCTGATACATTTACAGTCAGAGCCTTAACTTTTAAGGGAATGATAAAAGACCCTTGTAGAGGGAAATGGTCACTGTCAGGGAGGGAGGAGACACAAAAATTTATGGAGCAAGCAATAAATTTGCTAGTAATTAACCTAGTGTCCTTTCCCTTTCCAGAAAGTGAGTTATTGCTCTACGTCTTCAGGAGCTGAGCCATTTAAGACTGAGACCAAATTTAATGGCTAGTTGTGCCAATGTCCACCCCCTATATTAATGCCTTGTCTTTGGAGTGATGCAAACCAAATAAGTGGCAACTGGCTGAATATAAGTACAGGTTATTGAAGTGGGAGGGGAGAGCTTTGTTGTCAGAACCCATCCTGGCACTGAAGTCTCCTGCTAAGATCATCTCTGAATTTGGGAACTGGATTGTCAGTTCTAGTAGCCACTCTTCAAGTGTGTCCCAAATTCTGTTGATTTGTGGGACAAGCCTTCAGGGAGGGAGATATATATTAATCAGTAGTACATTTTATAATGCACTTTTTAATTCAGTAGCCAGTGCAAGTGTGTTGAGGAAAATGGGGCATGATACAGTTGTACAAAGTTTTGAAAAAATAAATGTAGCAATACCCCCATGAGCATGACCACCCTTCAGGCTAGGTGTCACTATAAAGAAAACAGCTGTGTAGTTGTTCAATTCTATGAGGTTGAGCTCCCATCTTTCTTGGAGAAATTCAAACTGTTCTAAAGATGAAAGAAAAGTAGTGTTGTCAGATATAGCACACAATCTGGCTATAATCCAGGAAAACAGATGGATGGACTGCTAGGATGGCAAATGATAATTGAAACCAATCTGGTGAGATTTGTGACTCCTTGATTAGAACTGGAACGTATAACTAGTTTGTTTTCAAAAGCTGAAGTGTTAGATTATTAGATCCTTGTTGGACAAAGATTTCATTGAAGTGGGCTTAGTTGACTTTGTCTCAGTGTTTCTGTAACATGGCTCATTAATGGAAAGTGAGCTGAGTGTAAAGTGGGGGGGAGGGGTCTGCTCCTGCTCTAGAAGAAGGTCCAGGGATTTTAACTGAAGATGGATGGGATGAGGGTATAATGAGTTTATTTGAAGCTGTGGAAGCAGTGATTTTGGCAGCTTGAGGTTGAAGGAGCAGATTCTTTACAGCTTTTTCAGAGTATTAGGAGTTGGTGTCATAATACTCAGATTAGCTTTGAGATATAAAGTAATAAAAGCTTGTTTTAAATTGTCCAGCCTTTCCATAATAGTGGTCTGTTTTTTACTTGGGAACTGTGAAAAAGCTCTGAGGTTTCTTCTGGTAAAAATATTGGAGTTGAAAGGTTTTCTGATCTTAGTTTATGTGGAAGTAGAAAATAATTCTTGACCATCTTCCCTAAGCCATTCCTTTATGTGCCTGAACACTGATACCATCTTCTTTTGTCTGGACTTAATATCCACAGTTCCTTCAGCCTGTCCTCATTGAACATGGCCTCAAGTCCCTGCATCATCTTTGTGACCCTCTTCTGGACCTGTTTTAATCTGTCAATATCCTTCTGTAAATGTGGTGCCCAGAATCAAACACAGTATTCCAGGTGTGGTCTCACAAGTGCAGAGTACAGAGGAATAAGGACTTCATGCACTTCTCATAAAATGCTTCTTTTAATGCAGCCAACAACTGTGTTTGTTCTTCTAGCAGTTGACTCACACTGCTGGCTCACATTCAGCTTCTTGTCAATGACCGCACCCAGGTCCTTCTCCAATGTAGTGTTCTCAGACACGAATCCCCCATTTTGTATGAGTGTCCTGTATTTTTCTTCCCTAGAAAGTTTTAGATAGCTGCTGTTATTTCATGCTCTGTCTTATAACATGCCCTATGGTAGTTTTATATATACTTTTAACTATTGTTTTAACTTTATTGCTGCTTTAAGTTTTTGTTAGTCATTTGTTGATAGAAAAGATGGAATATAAATCCTGGAACTAAATATAATACAATAGCTGCAACCATTTTCAATTACTGTCTATGTGTCAATCGGATTCAACCAGTAAGGTTTTAAAGACTGTTTAAAAGTAGTCAGTAAGCAAGCAACACACTTTATACGGCTACCATTGAGAGCCCCTGATGGATCTTACTACAGGCAAATGGACAGAGCCCTCTTGCTACTGATTTCAAAGGTAATAATACTTGAAACTGAACCTGGAAAGACACTAGCAACTGGTATCTGGAACAGAACTGATGTTGCAAAAAGCTTCTGAATTATTTTCAAAGGCGGCTTCAAGAGATCACCAATATATGAATCAGTTTGGCAGATTCTGATCTCCCCAGGTCAAAGGGAAGCTGGCAAATCAGCCACAACTGGAAAAAACTTTCCTCCCCATGCACAACATATTCTCCACATATACCAGGTATAGTTAATTAAAGACTTAAGGACATGATTTTATCTGCTCTTTTCAAAAATACTCTATGAGACAAACTTTTTGATTGTTCCTTTCTTTTCCTATAATTCAAGAGGATTATGTGATTTACAAGTAACCATATGGGGGTAGATAATTTCAGTTGGAAATCCCAGGTATTGGGGTAGACAGCTCATACCAACAACACTTCTTCTATACTGAAAAGTGGTTATCTGGCCAAATTTTTAAAAACTGCAAGCATCAGCAAGATACTTATTCTTATGTAGCAATGCCATTTTGGAAGTTCTAGAGCCACCTTTTGATCCTAAATGGATTATGATTAACAATATCATGACCCATAAAGAATAAAGGCCAGTTGAACCAGGCTCCCTTTGATAATTTATGGAAAAGGTGTTTTACATTCTCTGAACCCAAACCCACAAGGCAGTTACAAACAAACATTATAAATCAAGGGAGATTAAAATAGAATAAAATAATTGAAATATTGGAATACTTCTAAAACAACAAAAAGAGAATAAATCAATGGGCTTACCCTAAAGCTTTCAAAACAGTTTTCATTAAATACTTAGAAGACATCAGTGAAAAGACCAGAAGAAGGTCTAGGGAAGGTAGGAATTGTAGATGATGGGTTCTGAGACTGAAACTGGAATCATGTTGTTTGGCTCTGCACAGTTGCTTGTAAAAATAAATCAACAGAGGGTGGAGACTGTGGATTAGGAGCATGGCATGATGGGGATTTAGTTCTATGCCCCGATCAAGATCATGATTTAGCTCAACTCTCCAGCAAGCAATCATGCAAGGCTAAGTAATATGAATAACATCCATCTAGTTTGACAATCCTGATCTTAGTAGCTACCAACTTAGCTTCTTATAGCTGTGGCACTGAGAGCAGGGTCTTCAAAGCATATTTAATTGTGCACTTTGACTCATATGAGATCATTGATACACAGAAATATCCTGGTTCCCAGAGTATTCATTTAAATGCAGTAATAGCTTCTTGAAACTGACAAAGTATGGGAAATCAGAATTATTTCTACACATACTTAACTTCTGCTACAGTTGATATATTTTAAAAGAAAAGACAGGAGGGGGGAGACAGTACACTTTTGCTGTAACTAATAGTTCCCATGTGCACTTAATGTGCAATTTTAATAAAACTATGCCATGGCAGGAAAGGAGGTGAGGGAATAACTTATGGGAAATCCTTTGTAATGGAAAAAGAGACAAATTGCCTCATGTTGTTTCTGGCCAAGAGGAAGATTCATGGCTCTCTTACAGCAAGCTAAGCCATTTTTTCCACAATCAGTCTGTACTGCAGAAAGACTGACAATACAACCCTATCCTAAAAAAAATCCTTTACACTTGCACAATTCCTCAAACAGCTTTCTCAAAGGTTTCCACCAGTCAATTGTTTTAAACACAAGTCCAATATTAACAATTATATCATGAATACATTAAAAAGACTTTCTTTCAAAGCAATTTTCAGCTCAGAGAATAATGGACATTCATAACCAATATGACAGATCTTCTTATCTGAATCATTTAGATTTTATATCAAAGATACATTTCTGCCTATCTGTCAAACATCGTCATAATCATAAATAAACTTAATAAATAATTTATATGCCACCCAATTCCCAGTGACTCTGGGTGGTTATTATGCCAGTTTCTGTTTAAATGCCTAGTTTTGTCTGATCTATTACTGGATTAAACTAGAAGTTAATTCCACGAATGTAGTTAATATGCACAATTGGTTATTAAAATAATGACAGTGAAGGGTTTTTTTGGCATGCTGTGGATGCCCGTATCCTGAGATGTCAAGAGGGTGGGGGCCTGGAAGCAGGCTTCCTTGGTTGAAGCCTCCTCATGTTGCAACAGCTTGTTTCCTAAGGCCAGGATGTTTCCTTCTCTCATTAACACTCAGGAGGGCCATGAAGAGCTTTGGGGGCATAAGGATGGTCAGGCTTTTGTGGGAGCTGTTCAGTAGGTATCTGGTTCAAGGTTTGATTTTTATTGCTGGTTGATGTCAGATATATGGTTTATTCTGAGATTTTATGATGCAATATTTTTAGGAGGGAATTTTCATTGTTTTTAGTATTTTTATTGTTCTATTATTTTTATGCTTGTGAGCCTCTTCAAGTCTTGGATGGAGGCATCATACAAATAATGGAATGAGAGAGAGAAAGAGAGAGGAGGGGGGATGCATTTGTATAAACTTTCTCATCCCATCCCCATCAGAACAATATTTTATATATAAAAATAATAAAATCCAAAATTAAATATTTACTACTGTAATTGTTTTATGCATTCCATGCCATTAGAACAATAAATGTTAACATAAATTTGCTGGTCAAGAATATTTTCCAATAGAAACTTTGAGCACTAAGGAGCTAGGGAAGAGTGAATCTCCTGCCCAATGAGGTCCCATTTTAGATATTTACCACTGTATTTCCTATTCACATTTTTCTTTTTCAGTTGCTTGTTGTGTGATCACAGTTCCACTTAGCACATTGGACTCACAGTTGGTAAATGCATTTGAGAGCTGCTCATTGTTCTCAGTTCTTTTAATATTAGTATTTATGTTGCTATTTGTATGATCACTCATAGGCTTCAATGAACCAGTCTGCAGCCATTAATCCATTTTGGAGAACTAAATGACAGGCAGTAAATGGGGGAACTGATGCTGGCCAGCTGACTGGAGAAGGTGGGGAATGCTGGATTTAATTTCAGCTTTTAAATCCAGTCTATTACTGATAGTAGACATTGCTCAAGGGTATTGACTGTTTCCTTGGAGTTGTATAGTAGGGAGCAGTACAGCTGGATGTCATCAGCATACTGATCGCACTCCATTCAAAGTCTAAATGATCTCCCCCAGCATTTTTATGGAAATGCTAAACAAACATACTAGACAAGATAAAATCAGAACTATAGTCAAGGAGTAGTCTTTCTGGACACATTCAAACAGGAACGTCTGGGACCATTATGAAACCTCTCACTCTTTTTCTGTGTTTTATCCCAAAAGGAATCACACAATGAAATGCATCTATCATATCTCTCTCTCTCTCTCTCTCTCTCTCTCTCTCTCTCTCTCTCTCTCTCTCTCTCGCTACTTTGTAATAAAAAGGAGTCACATTTATTTAATCACTTCAAATAGTATTGTAATACTGTAGCTTATTTTGGCCAGTAACTTACTGGTCCAGAGAAATCCTGCATGGGGGAAAGCTTCAGCAGTGCAATCATGATGCTCCATAGCAATAGAGAGTTGAAGATGAATCTAGACAGTAATGTTGTTCTCCCTTCATAGTCTACTCCTGTCCAATACAATACATTACAACATTTACATAGGTCACATCTCTTTAAAGTAATTATGGAAAGTATTTAATTCATTCAAAATCTTTTGACACAATCTATTAATGTACACTAGTTATCCTATTATGCTACTAGACTGTTAGCCTTGAGAAGTGAACTTCCAGAATTTTTATAGAACACATACTAACACATGTGATACAGTTTCAATTTTGCTGTAGAAAGAAAGAAAATAAATCTGTGCTGATTGACATTAACTTAATGATCTCTCATTTTATCCTTCTATGTACTTAACATTTTCCACATCCCCACTTCAAATGCTATATATATATATATATATATATATATATATATATATATATATATATGCTATAATGACTCTGACATATATATATAATGACATATATATGCTATAATGACTCTGACATTAATTGCCACTCTTTTCCTTCCTTCAGTGTAATTCTTCTCACTTTCATTTGGAAAGTTAGAGACCATTCATTTACATATCAGACTTAATTATATTCTTCTTTTCATTCTCATATAGACTTTCTAAATGAATAGAAGCAGACATATTATCTCAGCAGTGGTCCACATACTGATATTTAGTTGAGTTTAATAATGGAACATAACCATACAAAAAATGTAGGCCTCTCAGTCTGTATGTATACCTGCAAAAGTGTTCTTTCATACACATCTGACAGCATGCTGGAATTCTGGAAAGGGCACTGCCTTGGTGGTGCAGCACTGTTGAAGTAAAGGGCTATCGCCCTCTGACCAAAAACAAATGCTGTTTATATTTCTTCATTACTGTGAGCAGCTGCTGGAAAGCTCAAGTTTCTCTAAATATAATGTTTGGCCAGAAATATTTTTTCACCCAACTTTTAAGATGTAGAATAGTATGCAAAATGCGGAATAAGTAACATCTGAGTTCTTTGGATGGAAAACAACTTATTTTTCTGTTGGCATGAAAACCTGTTGTTCTATGTAACAAACATGCCAAAGTGTGCCCACATCACTAAAGGAAAATATGAGAACTGCCCTGCAATATAGAGGACACAAACATTATCCCCTCAGCACAATCCATTGCAAATGCTTAGAGTCTGAGACTTGAACACTAAGGGAATTTTGTGTCATCCACAAATCTGATAAACATTATTTTCAAGTCATCATCCAAATTATTAATAAAAACATTGAAGAGTTCTAGCCCAGGGAGCTAGCCAGTGGAACCCCATTCGATAAATATATTCTGGCAAAGATTTAGTCTTGGGAAATTCATGCTTTACCTATTAATTACATTTATATTATGTCCTTCTGTCCATATAACAGCTTACATCAGTAATCATTGCATTGTTTTCAAGGTGATTACAGATTAATTGCTTTATGATCTGTCCTAGAATCTTCCCAGGTATTCATTTTACAGACTGGTCTGAAGTTCTCAGTCAGGATATAGCTAGGCTGAGATGGGCTCCTGGCAAAGAAAATCGCATGGGTCCCTCATCCCCAAAAAAGCCTGAGGCCAAGAACTTATACAGAACATAATAATAAAACAAAGAATATCAAACTCAGCAGCCAGCCAAGCCAAAGCAGTAGCTTTTTTTGTGAGCAGGCTGAGGGCATATATGCACTTATTGTTTAACCCGCTCCTATCCTGCACTCATGCAGCTAAAGTTTAAATTGGCTTAGAAAATTCCATTCAAACTGAGGCTACTCAGCCTAGACTGCAGGTCATCACATCCTCCCATTAGGCAGTTCTCCTGCTGCCCTGTCCTGCCATCTTTCTGTTGCAGGAAAAGAGTGGCCAATCACTTTCCTTCATGGACAACACATATATTTTATAAATGGCTGTCTCTACCTGCACACACACACACACACACACACACGCATGCACACACACACACCAAATAAAGTTTAAGTTATATATACAAAATTAAAGCATCAAAATGCACATATATGCAGGCACAACAATCAGCTTTAAATTTTTTAGAAAAATCCTTTCTTTGCCAGCTATTTTGTACTCTAATGTCTATACCTTCCCTTGCTACCCATGCTAAAGTAGCACAGTGTGTAATCCCAGTGGAAATGTTTTTTAATTATTAGTTTCTTTTGGTCAGTCAGCTTGCTAGCTTTCCCTAACTATCCAAGGGCATTAAAAAAATAAATAAATGCAGGGTTCCATTATTTCACTGAAAGATGAAATGGTAGGATCCTGCAGTTATTTTTTTGAAATCTTTAATTAGCTAAAAAAAGCTAGTTAGCTAGCTAGCTGAAGAAAAATCTCAGTAATTAATTGAGAAAATTAAAACATATAAAATGTTTCTACCAACTGCTACATTCTAGACAAAGCTCTTAGCCACTGTATTACTTGTAATACTATAATACACATTATTACTCATGATAAAAGCAAGGTCTTAGAAGCTGTTACAGCAGATGAACTATTGTCCCAGTTGAGGGGGTATTCCTTTGGCTGTGAAGCAGCCAATGGACTTCTCTGGGGTTAGCCTGCAAGGAAGCAAAGTGCTCCAAGTGAAATAGACAAGAACATTCATGGCCACATATGAAGAAAAGACTATGTTCAAACTGCAGCAGGAAATGCACCTGGAGGTTGAATTTGCAATGAGGGAGGTGAGAAAAGACTCTCCAAAAATGGTTGCTGTCCCATTCTGGCAATGGAACAAGTAGGCAATGCAGATAAAGCCCTGCGACCAAGAGCTTGCAGAGAGTTCCCTAAAAATAAACAACACACTATTTCAACAAGTCAAAGCAAATCTTTAAAAACTAAAATAGAAATAAGAGGTATTATCCAAATTAGGAAACAACTGCTTCTGAGGGCAACTACCAGTTATACTCTGACTTTTCATCCTCTTCCTCTACCCTGTCTGGTTTGCTTGTCTGAGCCTTTCCTAGTGGGAAACTGTACTACAGTAACTTCATTTCCAAGCTGCAGCAGGACATATGCACCGATGGGGATGACAGCTGTACAGTAGAGGTAGCAGCCAGCAGGCACACAGGCAGAAAGAAGATGGTGAGCTACCCAGACCTACTGCTGAAGGTTATAAGCCATCTGCTTAAGCTGTTGGGCATCTGTCTCTTCCTTACAGAAAGAGGAAAACATTAACAAGTAGTTTACAAGAACCAAATTGAACTAGTTATAACCTGACAGCAGTAGGAATTTATCTTTCATTCAGACAGGCAGGCAATGGCATAAACAAATCTGTTGGCCCTCCTCTCTCCCTTCTCTTGTTATGTCTGGCTAGTTGATCTATATTACATGTGTGTGTTCAACCCTTATACAGTATGATCCAGACCGGTTAGACACTGAGGCCCAGCCACATCTCTGTGCAGGCGGAAACATGGCAACAAAGTTGCAAAGAGTCTCTGAACAGTTTTTTTCTTTTGTGGCTTGTCATTGGCAAATATACACTGAACAACCAGAGGAAACAGGAATTTGGCAGTGGAGATATTTGGTTGTGGTAGCTGTTGTTCACCAGAAGAATGGGGACTCATGGATCTGCAGGGGATGTTCCATATTTATTTTCATCCCTGAAGATAATAAGAAAATACATGCTACAAATGCAGGCTGATTGCTCTCCTGGAAGAGAAGGAGAAGGGGCTAGAGGGAAAATATCCACCTCACAGCTTATAAAAGAAGATGGGGATTTCTTGAATCAGAGACAGTGAGCACTTGCCTCCACAAGAGTACCAAGAAGTCCCTCAAACGAAAGCCAGGCAGAGGGAACAGAGAGATGGGGGAATCCCCAAATCCTAGTTTGTCAAGAATAGCCTTTATATTCTGCAGCTTCAGAATAAATTCCACAGCCTCTCCAGCAATTATGTTTCTGCTACAAGCCTCAGGGACTGAGGAAGAGGAGTCTACAGTTTCTGCAAAGGGAAAGATTCATGCCTCTGTTCTGAAGAGGACCACAGAATGGGTGAGAGGAGCTGAAGCAGCAATCAGTCATCCAGCAAGTCTACTAAGAGAAGTGTTTTGCCTCACTGGGCACATATTTCTGAGATGAGGGAAAGACTCCCAAGAATTATTAAGCCCAGTGAAAAATATTCCTTTGTACAAATATTCCTTTCTACTGATTCATGTAGGAATACATGATGTGGCCAGACACAGTCTTGAACACAGCACAAGGGGACATAAAATGCTGGGCAGAAGGATAAAGGAGCTGGGAAAACAGGTTGTATTTTCTTCCTGTCAAAGGACATGGCTCAGGAAGAAAGAGTAGAGTACTAGAAATGAGAAACTGGCTATGCCAATGGTGCCAACAGGAATTATTTAGATTTTTTGATAATGGGATACATTTCTGAGATGAAGGACTCCTGCAAAAGAAGTGCACCTCATGATCTGGAAAGAATGTGTTTGGAAGGAACCTTGTAAACGTGGCCTAGAGAGGCCTCTTAAAATGAATCTTTTTAGGGTGGGAGAAGAAAGCTCAGAAAAAAGTCAGATGCCAAGTCTTGGGAACAGAACTGGGAGGTTTATGCAGAATATGGAGGCATAAAAAAATGAACATGTAAACACTGGAAGGACTTTATTTAATACTGCACCTTATATAACCTGTTATATGAACCAAGGACTCTAGTGTCTTTACACAGATACACAGAGTATGAGAAACAAATAGGAAAAACAGAAGTCCAAGCTAGAGTTCTTCCAGAGAAGCAGGCTCTGGGAGCTTGTGATAAGAGTGCGTGAACAAGGAACAAACAGGTGAGTTTTGCAATGGAGTTTGGCAGAGGAAGAGCGCAAAGAGATTCCAAGCAACTCCAAGTAGTAGAGACAGTGAAGGAAGCTTTGTGGTGATCTGTAAGGTATCTGCAACAGCTTCTTGAGTCTATAACTGCTGGAAGTACAAGCTTGTGTCATTATTGGAGGAAAAAGTAAAAGGATGTGAGGAAAGAATTTCTATACTGCAACACATCAGGAAAGATAAGAAAAGAGGTGAAGTTGTCAGAGAAAGAAAGTAAACACTAGAGAACATGAAGAGGAAGAGAAGTGGAAACATGTAACCCAGAGAAGCAGCTAGTATCAGACTGTCACTTGAGAAGACAATCCATTGCAATCTGACCAAGCTTTGCCCAATCTGGCTTCACAGAACAAGGTGGAACTTGGACCCACTTTAAAGAGACACATTGTAGTAGTGGAAATTCTGTGTTGATAGAAAGTGAGATCTCATTATGCAAACCTAATATGATGTCATGGGAGGTATGTTGTTTTCCTTGTGCGTGTATCCAAGATCTGATGAATAGGTTGCTGAGATTCTTCAAGTCCACCTATAACTATCACTTCCCATTGATTCACATTTGCTGCCAGAAGAAATCTTGTACAGATTTCCAGAGATTATGTGGCCCTAGGCAGAAGGTGAGGGAACTGGGAGTACAAGTACAATCCTTTAATCAAGGGTTTGGGTTCCTTGACTATGGACTGTGCTACTTACATGAAGAACTCCCTGCAAGAGACAAGCTATATCTCACGAAAACTGGGAAGAGTGTTTTGGCAAGAACTTTACCAATCTCAAGCAGAGGACATTAAACTAGAATAAAAGGTGAAGGACAGCAAAAGCCCAGAACTAAACATGCTGCCAAGGACTGGGGCCAACAATGCAGGAAACAAAGGGAGAGGCATGAGTGGGGAGGGGGACCTAGAAACTGGCAGGAAACTACAATAGTGAAGCCAGTATGTGGGACCACTCACAATTTCAGATGTTTTCATAACAATGCTTAGAGTATGAGAAACTAACACATGCAATCCAAACACAGGAAAACAAATATGATGCAATAGGCATCACTGAAACTTGGTTGGAAGATACAATGACACGACATAATCCTGGAAGACAACACCTTATACAAAAAGGTAGGGGGTGTTGCACTTAAAAAAAAAAAAGCATATGCCTTTCACAGATTGGAGAATGGGAATTGTTGAAAATGCTTGGGTAAGAATAAAAGGAGAGAGAGAGAGAGAGAGAGAGAGAGAGAGAGAGAGAGAGAGAGAGAGAGAGAGAGAAAGTGATATTGTCATAAAATTTATTACAGACCTCTTTGACAGGCATATATGAATAGACTTTCTGCAATGGCATTCACAGGAGGGGTTAAAACTGAGAAAATGCTGTTGCCTTTCTGTTTCAGGTTATCAAACTTTCAAAGAGGCATGCAGTAATAAAAATGAGAGACTTTAACTATCCCAACACCTGCTGTCACTGCTATCTTGGGGTGCATTATCAAAAACATAGTATTCAGATCATAGGAAACCATTATTCCACTGCATCCATCTGGTCAAATCCCACTTGAAATATTGAGTCCAGTTCTGGATGCCACCATTCAAAAAGGATAGTGATAATTTGGAGCAAGTTCAGAGAAGGACTACCAAGATGATGAGAGGTGTGGAAACTAAGCCCTATGAGGAACAGTTAAATGATCATTTAGCCTACAGAAGAAACAACTTAGGGGAGTTATGAGAGTAGTCTTCAAATAGTTGAACAGGGGTAAGCTAGACATCATGTGGAACTCCACAACCATGTGAACTATCAGCCAGTGGAAAAGGCTGCCAAAAGAAATAGTGACTTCTCCTTCCCTGGTGGTTTTCAAACATGGGCTGTCAGAGATGTTTTAGTGGATCCTGCACTGAATAGAAGGTTGGACTACATGATTTCTAAAGTCACTTCCAACTGTATAATTCTATGACTCTATAATCAGCATTATTCTATGTGGTCAAGGTTTGGGTGTTTAAGAACTGAGGTTATATACTGTATAAAAATTCCCCTCTCTCCCCTATGGGTAGTATGTGTTTTCCTCAAACTTGGGTCCTCTGCCAAAGGCCTGGGAGTTTGAGGGTTCTGCGCAGTATGTTAGCTGTTCCTAGCACTGCACTCTTCTGGACAGAGAGGTCTGATGTTGTTCCTGGGATCTGTTGGAGCCACTCTCCCAGCTTAGGAGTCACAGCCCTGAGTGCTCCTACCACCGCTGGGACTACTTTGGCCTTTACTTTCCACACCCTCTCTAGTTCTTCCTCCAGCTTCTCATACTCCTTCTTCCTGACTTGGCACTGCTACATCTATCACCACCGCTGTCTTCTGGTCCTTGTCAATTACCACAATGTCTGGTTGATTGGCCATTACCTGCCTGTCCATCAGGATCTGGAAGTCTCACAGGATCTTAGCCCGGTTATTCTCCATGACATTCTGTGGAATCTCCCATCTGGACTTGGAAGGGTCTAGCCCATACACTGTGCAGATGTTCCTGTACACAATGCCAGCTACCTGGTTGTGCCGTTCAGTATATGCTGTTCCTGCCTGTATCTTACACCCTGCCACTATGTGTTGCACTGTCTCTGAGACCTCTCGGCATAATCTGCACCTTGGGTCCTGTCTAGTGTGGCAGACCATGCTTCTATGGATGTGATGCTTAGTGCCTGTTCTTGTGCTGCTACAATCAGTGCCTCAGTGGTGTCTTTTAGTCCAGCCCTTTCCAGCCACTGGTAGGATTTCCCAATGTCAGCCACTCAGCTATCGACAGATGGTACATCCCATGCAGGGTCTTGTCTTGTCATGGCACTTCCTCCACTTGAACTTCCTCCCATGTCTGCTGCTGCCTGAGGCATTCTCTCAGCAGCTCATCTTTGGGTGCCATCTTACTGATGTACTCCTGGATGCTCGGGGTTTCGTCCAGGACAGCGGCTTTGACACTCATCAGACCCCGCCTGCCCTTTTTGCAGCTGGTGTACAATCTCCGGAACCTGGGGATACACACACACACACACACACACACACATATATATATAATTTTATTTTATTTATTATTTTTATTTATTGGATTTCTCCCCCCGCCCATCTCCCCCACAATAGGGGACTCTGGGCGGGTTACAAAGACATTAAAACTATAAATATATATAAAATACATACTATATATACAATTAAAACAATACTAGAAACGGAAAAATCCAAGAAGATGGAAAATCAGGGCGGGGACAGCCGGCCACTATGGGGCTAGCCATCTCCCTGCTTGAGATGTTCCCTCCCCATCCCAGGCCAAGTGGCAGAACCGGGTCTTCAAGGTCCTTTGGAAGGCCAGGAGTGAGGGGGCCAATCGCACCTCCGGGGGCAGAATGTTCCAAAGAGCGGGGGCTATCGCAGAGAAGACCCGCCTTCTGGACCCTGCTAGATGGAGTTCTTTTACTGAGGGGGTCCGAAGCATGCCCTCTCTGTGTGACCAGGTGGGACGGGTTGAAGTCATAGGGGAGAGGCGGTCCCTTAGGTAACCTGGTCCCATGCCATGTAGGGCTTTAAAGGTAATAACCAACACTTTGAATTGGACCTGGAAGCAAACTGGTACCCAATGCAGCTCGTGGAGCAGTGGTGTTACATGGGCCCTTCTCGGGGTTCCAAAAATAGCCCGTGCAGCCGCATTCTGGACCATCTGTAGCTTCCGGATACTCTTCAAGGGTAGCCTTCAAGGGTAGCATTGCAGTAGTCTATCTAGGAGATAACAGGGGCGTGAGTGACTGTTCGGAGGGCTTCCCGATCCAGGAAAGGGCATAACTGATGCACAACCCGAAGTTGTGCAAAGGCCCTCCTTGCCATGGCTGCCACCTGCTCTTCAAGCAGGAGCCGTGAGTCTAGGAGGAACCCCAGATTATCCACTGGGTCTGTCTGGGGTAGTGCCACCTCATCAAGCACCAAAGATGACAAAATCCCGGATACAGAGGAGTCATTAACCCACAGCCACTCCGTCTTACCAGGGTTCAGCCGAAGCCTGTTGTTCCCCATCCAGACCCTTACAGCCTCCAGGCACCGAGAAAGGGTGGCCACGGCATCACTTACTTCACCAGGGATGGAGATGTATAATTGCGTATCATCAGCGTACTGATGATACCTCATCCCATGGTGACAGATGATCTCACCCAGCGGCTTCATGTAGATGTTGAAAAGGAGTGGAGAGAGAACCGAACTCTGTGGCACCCCACACAGGAGGGGCCAAGGATGGGACCTCTCACTCCTTATCAATACCGATTGGGATCGGCCCTGAAGAAAGGAGGCGAACCAGCACAATACTGTGCCGCCCACTCCCAATTCCCTGAGCCGTCCCAACAGGATACTGTGGTTGACAGTATCGAAAGCCGCTGAGAGATCAAGGAGAGCAAGGATGGTTGCACTTCCACCATCCCGCTCCCGCCAGAGATCATAAGTGCGACCAATGCCGTTTCCGTTCCATAACCGGGCCTGAAACCTGACTGGAAAGGGTCCAGATAATCCGTTTCCTCCAGGACCCTTTGGAGCTTTCTCAACCACCTTCCCCAAAAAGGGGAGGTGGGAGACTGGACAAAAATATGTGTGTGTGTGTGTGTGTGTGTATGTATGTATGTGTATGTGTGTGTGTGTGTGTATGTGTGTGTATATGTGTGTGTGTGTGTATGTGTGTGTATATGTGTGTGTGTGTGTGTGTGTGTGTGTGTGTGTGTATATATCCCAAGTTCCAGAGATATATCCAGAGATATATTGTATCCTCTGTGGATGGATGGATGGATGGATGGATGGATGGATGGATGGATGGATGAATATAATCTGTTTTATTATGTATTTCTTTTTCTTTTGTCCATTTTTGCCTTCTTTATTTTAAAACTTGTTTTTTGTTAGTATTTTTCTCCTCTTGTTTACATATTAAAAGCAATAACATTATTTTATTACAAAAGGAGTTCCTTCTTCTGACTAAGCAGGATGCCTTTCAGATTGCCTATATAGACAGAACAAAGTGTACTGTCCTTTTTATTTAGGAATGGGTCTGGATGCTGCCAACGGCCACCAGTTTCTCACCACTGATGTATCATATTCTAAAGAACTCTATTTATGTAATTACAGCAATATTTTATGCCATTCATTTTTTATGTCATTCAGGAACTTTTAGGAACATCAGAATATGTTTTGGATAGTGATGGTATTGTATAAGTATCATTATGGTTTCATGTTTAAAAGGAGGAAATTGGTCCCTTTATGAGGCATTGGTAGTTTCCAAACCAAAATATTTGCTGATTAAAAACTGGTGTTATATAAACACTATTATTAGGTAAAATATACAAAGATGACAAGTTGGAACATAAGTATCTGATTTCAGTAATTCCAGTTAGTAATTCAAATGAAAACTGAATATTTATTTCCACCCATATAAAATTTAATCCCCTTCAGAGATGTAAATGTAAATATGAGTTCTTTCATACGAATTTCTTGATAATGTCTTATATTTAAAGAACTATAATCATCATAACTACCAGATGTACAAGCTGGGTTTTGAAGAGGCAGAGGAACTAGAGATCAAATTGCCAACATTCACTAGATCATGGAGAAAGCACAAGAGTTCCAGAAAAACATCTACTTCTGCTTCATAGAGTATGCAAAAGCCTTTGATTGTGTGGATCACAACAAACTGTGGCAAATTCTTAAAGAGATGGAACCTTACCTGTCTCCTGAGAAATTTGTATGTGGGCCAAGAAGCAACAGTTAGAACCGGTCATGGAACAACCGATTGGTTCAAGATAGGGAAAGAAGTACGACAAGGCTGTATACTGTCACCCTGCTTATTTAACTTATATGCAGAGTACATCATGAGAAATGCCAGGCTGGAAGAATCACAAGCTGGAATTAAGATTACAGGGAGAAACATCAACAACCTCAGATATGCAGACGATACCACCCTAATGGCAGAAAGTGAAGAAGAACTAAAGAGCCTCTTGATGAGGGTGAAAGAGGAGAGTGCAAAAGCTGGCTTGAAACTCAACATTAAAAAAAACCTAAGATCATGGCATCTGGACCCATTAATTCCTGGCAAATAGAAAGGGTAGAAATGGAAGCAGTAACAGACTTCATTTATTTGGGCTCCAAGATCACTGCAGATGGAGACTGCAGCCATGAAATTAAAAGACGATTGCTCCTTGGGAGGAAAGCTATGGCAAACCTAGACAGCATATTAAAAAACAGAGACACCTTGCCAACAAAGATCCGCATAATCAAAGCTATGTTTTTCCAGTAGTAATGTACGGCTGTGAGAGCTGGACCATAAAGAAGGCTGAGTGCTGAAGAATTGATGCCTTTGAACTGTGGTGCTGGAGAAGAGTCTTAAGAGTCCCTTGGACTGCTAGGAAGTCAAACCAGTCAATCTTAAAGGAAATCAACCCTGATTGTTCATTGGAAGGATTGATAATGAAGCTCAAGCTCAGATACTTTGGTCACCTAATGCGAAGAGAGGACTCTTTGGAAAAGACCCTGATGCTGGGAAAGATTGAAGGCAAAAGGAGAAGAGGATGGCAGAGGATTAGATAGCATCACTGAAGCAATGAGCATGAACTGAGCAAACTCAGGGAGGCAGTGAAGGACAGGAAGGCCTGGCGCGATATGGTTCATGGGGTCATGAAGAGTCGGACATGACTTAATGACTGAACAACAAAGATAATCTTCATTCAAAGTTTGAACTCTGGGGAATGGCTTTGCAATTTTCTGGAAACTTTCAGAAATTGCACTTAGTATACTGTGTCCAGTTAAAGGCACTGCACTTTAACAAAAATTAAGAAGCTGTAGCAGGTTGAGAAGATAGTTCCCTTGATAATAAGGAATCTACAAACCAAGACCTACAAGGAATGGTTAAAGGACTTGTTCAGCAAAAGCAAAAAAGTAAAAGCAAAAGCAAAAGCAAAAGCAAAAGGAAAACACTTTGGGGAGATATTTAAAAAGCTGTCATACGCAAGAGGGAGTGGATCTTTATTAAACCAGTGTCAGGACAAGGACCATTAGGTTAAAATTAAATTAAAGGAGAGTCAGGGTGTGCACTAATGAGGAAGTTCCACTGTTAAGCAGTGGAACACTCTACCTAAAGCAATAATGGATGCTTCCTCAGTAGAGGGTTACAAACAGGGGTTGAATGGCTGGCTACCTATAATTTAGTAAATTCTTACATCAGCCATGGAGTTAGAATGAATGACCTGTAAGGACCTATAACTCATACATTATATAATTCTGCAAGAAATATCCAAATGAATCATTCCTATTTTTATTTTAATAATCACCTATGCTTTCTTCTGAATTCCAGGTCATCCATTGGAAAAATATGATTGATCTAGGACTTCATACTATTATGGCACATTCATAAAGATCTGGTTAGGTGAGATAAGAATACTGATTTTATTTCAGTTGTGGTTGGAAAAGTCAGAGTGGTAATCTCCTAGGTATGTTTGGGAAAGGATAGTGATTTTGTATGTATAACATTTGCCTTGCTCCCCAACTGTCTCCCTGCCTCAGTTGATAGAAATGTTCTCAGGAGCCCCTAGAACAATCCATATCACAGTCTTTTTCAGGAGTGACTCAGTTGCTAATGACTTTTATTAGAATTGTGAGCCTCCTCCAAAAAATTTCTGGACTCTCACATTCAGCTTCGTGGGCTCTTTCTTTAGTCTGGGTGATGTGGGGATTATTTGGGAGTGAAGTAACTAAATATAGTTCCTTTGTCATGGATTAGCTGAGCAGGATTAAATTTTGCAACCCCTCCCCCACACCCTCCCAGATCTACCTCAGGAGGCTGATGTCTCCAAATAATTTTCTTGGAGTATCTCATCTCACAAGCTTGCAACTCTGTGGAAGCTCTGGTGGACTGCAATATTTTAGGTGCAGTCTAACCAACATAGAATAGAGAGGAACAATAATTTCTCTTGATCTTGAAACAGTATTTCTGTTCATGCAGCCTAGGATAGCATTTACTTTTCCACAGCTGCATCATACTGGCTGGTTTCTGTCCATTATTCCAGATTGTCAAGATCCTCCTGAATCTTGAGAGCATTTAATTTATTTTGCTTACTACTTCTTATTCTTTTTCTGTGATTTGCATAATGTTGCATACTGTGAAAGAGAGTAGAATGTTTTGTCTCTGAATAAGTTGCATTGCATAAACCCTGAGAATTACATTATTTTCATTTTGTATATAACACAAATTGGACCTCATCTGGAACTATTCAGGTATTATTGATCAATTTGAAAGAATTCTAAATATTGTAATAAGGGTAATAAAATCTAGATGGCAATTTAGGATGGTATAGTAATGGGTGCAGTTTTTAAGTAAATGAAAAATAAATTCCTAAACTTAAGTCCCAGATCCAATAAATGATCACATCATTCTAAAAGGACCAATCACCCTGCATTTTTACATGGTGCTCAATATGAAAGAAACTTGGAAACAGTTGCTGCATAATTATTTAGGCTTTTGACAAGTGACAGTTGTCCCAAAACAAGCCGGTATTTATAAAATTGCAGTATGATCAACAGAATATTTTTATTAGACAAAACTATCTCATACAACAAAAATCTTTGTTCTAGTTCAAACCTGAGGCGCTATAAAGGGGTCTAAAATATTTGTGGACAAAGATGAAGAGAGTAAACTGTACAAGCTATCCGGGGACATTCTCTAAATATTCTGCAAAAAACACATTTGATCCTTTGCTTGTAGAGCCCTATCATAATATCTATAGGGTCCTTGTTGTGTCCAAGGTTGTGAAGTCTTTGCTTATCTCACATGTAGGCAAGCTTACTCAATGTATGTTTTTTCCATTTCCCTTTCACTGGTCTGCAGATTTCTTACCTACAAAGGGAGTAAAGTAACATACACCTAAGTAAAAATTCCCAAAGGCAAATGCTCCTGGGGAAAGAGCCAGGTTTTAAGGGCTGTTTGAAGGGTCAGAGCAACTTGAACCTTAGGAGGGATACTGTTCCAGATAGTAGGTGCTGCAACAGAGAAGTCCCACTACCTAGGTCTCATCAGATGGCTTTGTTTTAAGGAAGGGACCTGGAGGATGCCAACTCTGTCAGATCTTACTAAACTGGGAGAAAATATGGGAGAAAGATCCCTCAGAGAGCCAGGTCCTATGCCATGGAGGACCTTATAGGTCATAAGTAGCACCTTGAATTACATCTGGAAGCTTACTGGTAATCACTCTAGCTTGAGGTGTTACTGAGATGCACCATCACAGGATTTAAAAGCCAGTTGGCAGGTTAACAGTTTCAAGGATCCTGTCCACTTCCTCAGGAGTTACAGGATCAAACCTCTCCCAGATAAGATGACCCATTTCTCCATGACAGGAAATGGATCACTTTATATAAGACTGGATGGATACCTGCAGAAAAATTAACACATTTTGGGCAGAAAATAAGGGCAGAAAAATTAACACATTTTGCTGCTCTTAATGCCAGGATGTAATCCTTAATGTGGACTCTTACATGAAGTTGGTTGAATTCACTCTTTCTCATCCTGCAAAGGAGATTTAGATGTTGTTTCTATCATTTCATCTCTTGGAACACCTCAGAGACACATACCTCCACCCCCACCCCCCAGGATTGACAAGCAGGGAGAGGCCAGATAGGAGCAATCCAATCCAGAGTCTAATCGTGCCCATATTTTGCCATCCCTTATACTAGGATTTGGTGGGAGACTTTATCAAATGCTTTTCTGAAGTAAAGTAAATCCTGTGGATAAGATCCAAGTTTAGATCTGGAAAAAAGTATCCATATGCTATAACATCAAAACATCTGAAGATGTTTAATTTTTTGGCAGAATTGGATGAAAATTGAAGGGAGAGTAGATATTTTAGAAAATACTAAATCTGCTTAGTCTGAGCCAGCAAACCTCAAGGTTTTTACCTCAATAAAATCCCAAACTATTTCCTCATAACTCTTTTAGGGCAGAGAGACACATAGTAAGTCTCCAAATTCCCTAATTTTCTCAAAAAGCCTATAGAGAACTTATAGAACAAATGATCAGTTTAAAAATCAAACTTTCAAAAACTGTTTTTTTAATCCAAACTTTCAAAATTGATTTTTAAAAATTATCCCTTACATTTTTACTTGCTGTTCTGGGTGCCCCAAACTCGTGGTTTGTGGCCTCCAATCCTTTGATTTCTCTGGGCAAGCTAGGCCCCTCCCACAATATAACCAAGACTCAGAGTTGTATTTTGCTGGGAATATCCACATTAGTTAATAAGCAGAGGCAACAAAAGCAGGTTGACAAAGTGAGATACAATGCCACAGAGACAGGCACAGAGAAAGAGGTTGGCCCAGAACAGTGGCTTATTTCTTCTCCTTCTCAAAAGTAGTAAATGTTTGCCAGTATCTGTCAGTGTAAGCTTGGCACATTCACTAAAAATGACCCAGTTATGCAGGATGTAAAAGTTTGTTCCAATACACCATAATATACCATGATAGTCAGCCATGAGCCCATATTTAGAGTGCTGAGAGCTTAACTTGACTTTGCATAGGAATTAACAGTCTATTACTGTAGTATAAGAGAGTATAAAGTTATGCTAGCCACATTAAAGAAGCTGAGAGTGAGATAGTGAATGAAATTCTGCCAGCTCTGATGGAGAGTTGAATGAGGTGATAGTTTATTGGCCAATTGCTTCTTTCAGCCTCAGAGAGCCTGTCACACCACTCATTCCCACCCCTTACAGTATTCTCCAGAGATGAAATTGAAGTTACCACATTGTATGTAATCTGTTAGAACCTCAGAAGCAGAAATGCCGTCCAACCTCCAAAGTGCTCCAGAAAGTTTATGTACCCACCCAGCACCAAGTCCTGCACAATATCTATCTATCTATCTATCTATCTATCTATCTATCTATCTATCTATCTATCTATCTATCATCATCATCATCATCATCATCATCATCATCATCATCATCATCCTATCTAAACTTTCATTAATGTGGAATACTATGTGTCAGGATCTACGCAAACCAGAAACTTCAATTATTTTACTTTGCTTTTATTACTAACCATACTTTTGCTTTTATTGCTAACCATAGATCAATAGTGAAATGTTGGGAATGTTATTCTAACCGTTTGCTTGACCTGCCATAAAAAGGGGGGGAAAGAGGAGGCCAGGTGCCGTTATCTCTATCTTGAACCAGACATCCAAGGCCAGGAGGTGTGAGAACCGGAGCAAGGCACGAAGAGCTGCAAGCGGGAATAGAAACCTAGAAGGGGGGGAAGTTGGGCTTAAAAGGACAAGGCTTTGCTATGTTGAATCAGACTCAACAAACTATGATGCTGTATGCTTCTCCTGAATAAAGAAATCTCTGATAGAACTTTTAGTCTCCAGAGGATTTACTGAATTTTGGGATTGAGTGTACAGACTCTGACATTTTGTTGAGTCTGACACCACTTTACGAGGGTTTTACCGGGGAACCTACCACCGTGGAGAAATCCCTCAAAAAGCCGACCGCGGCTGCGGAAATGGAGGAGGAATGCCCCGTGGCCGGGGCCGTAGGTGGATCCGAAGGGGAGGAATCCCTGACCGGCGCCTACCCGACTCTCCCGCCGCCACGGAAACCTGACCGGCGCAAAACTAAGCTGTGGAGCATGGAAGAGCTGACTGGGGAGATGTCATTCCTAGACATGGCCCCTGATAAGCGCTGGGCCCTGACGACAGGGAGAACCGAATCCACCCGGAGGGGGACCCTGGAAGATTGCGTGCAGATCCTGCAATCGGAAAACACCTTGATCAAGAGGGAGCTGATGAGGATGAGCGAACTCGTCCGTCGTTCAGGTCTGTACCAAAGCCCGGGCATAGAGGGGGAGGGTGAAGAAGAAGGGCTAGAGGAATCGCTGATAGCCCCACCAACCACACCTGCCACCCCCCCAGCTCCGGCAGCACCGGGTCCTCCGGCCGGCCCAGCTCCACCACCTGCGCCCGCCCCGATGATACCTCGGAGGGTTGCCCCAATCCAAGCCCAGCAAGATGCCCTTTTAAAGCGCTGGGGATTGACCGAAAAATTTAGTGGGGACCCGAAGGAAGTACCCAACTTCATGGCTCAAATTACCATATGCATGGAGCAGACGGGGCATCTTTTTGCCTCCGACCGGGAGTGCGTACTCTACATCTGCAGAGCGTTCACTGGCAAAGCGGGGGAGTGGCTGATCCAGCTCTGAGCGGCACAAGCGCCAGAACTAAACCACCTGGGTGGGTTCCTAACCGCTCTTCGCAGGAGATTTGAGGACCCAGGAGTAGTCACCCGAGCCCGGGCGCAGCTGAGCACGCTGCGTCAGGGAAACCGTAGCCTTGGCGAGTACGCCCTGGAGTTTCGTGGCGTTGTGGGGCTGCTTCCTGATTGGCCGGAGCAGTTCAAAATTGACTGCTTCCAGCAAGGAATGCATCGCGATCTCTGGAAGTTGGCGTTCGCCCGGGGAGACCCAAATTCCCTAGATGGATGGATCCAGCACATGGGTAACGTCGAAGCCCAGTGGAAAAGAGTAGACCCGGACTTCGGTAGGAGACCCAGCGCCCTGGCGTCGACGTCCCGAAGACAACCATCGAGGGGAGGAGACGAGAGAATTCCTAGAGAGGTTGATCGCGTTTGCTTCCGCTGCAGGGAGCCGGGTCATCTGGCGCCTTCCTGTCCTAAACCGCCGCCTGCACGGGGGGGGAGGCGAAAAAGCCCGCTGGAGCAGCGCAAAAGCCCGGTGCGAAAGGGAAAAAAGGAACCGCTGCGGCAGGTACAGAATCGCCATTCCCAGACCTCGTCATCTACAAAAATGGATCGGTGGGAAAAGAACAAGAGGCAAGAGTCGAGGCCGACAAACCTGCTCACAAACCCAAGGTTGAACTGGAGGAGGAGGAAGACGACTCCAATGATGATGAGTCGGTGAGTGTTACCACCCTTAAAGTGACTATTTCAGCGCTCAGAACAGAATACAAAGCCACACTAACCGCGCTAATGGATACCGGCTGCTCACGCTGTTTGATCAGTCCCATACTGGTTAACGCGTTGGAGCTAAGGGTGAAAAAAATAAAGACCCCAATAGTGTTCACCCAGCTGGATGGTTCCAAAGCAGGGGGAGGGGCTGTGCTGTATCGCACGGAGCCTTTTGAGCTACAAGTAGGGACCCACAAAGAGACTCTTAAATGCTTAGTGGCTCCTTTAGGGAATTATGCCCTAATCCTCGGAGCGAACTGGGTGAAAAAGTGGGATCCCCGTGTTTTTTGGAAGATGGGGCAACTGCAATTTGCAGATGGAATTTATTTGGGACCTGAGCAGTCAGGAAAAACAGAAACTGCGGCAACAGCTAGCAGCATGAGCAAATCACTAGATTTGGACCCAGAGTCCCTTAAAAACATTCCTGAACCCTACAGGGATTTACAGGCTGTGTTCAGCAAAAAAGAAGCAGATACACTGCCTCCCCACAGAGACACTGACTGTGCTATAGAGATTCAGCCAGGAGCTAAATTCCCAAAAAAGAAAACTTATTCAATGACCCAGAAAGAGCTTGCCGCTCTGAGGGAATTTATTGACACCAATCTGGCAAGGGGATTTATACAGCCAGCTAAATCACACATGGCAGCTCCCGTTTTATTTCGGGAAAAAAAAGATGGAAGCTTGAGGCTGTGTACGGACTACAGGGGTCTCAATGCGATCTGCAAAGAAAATAAATATCCCCTCCCTTTGATGAAGGACCTGCTTGCTCAACTCTCAAAGGGGAAAATATTTACTAAATTGGACTTAAGGGAGGCATATTTCAGAGTAAGAATTCACAAAGGAGACGAGCATTTAACCACTTTTTCGACCCCCTTTGGATGCTATGAGTACAAGGTCCTCCCATTCGGGCTTTCGGGAGCGCCCGGGGTGTTTATGCAACTAATTAATGAAGTGCTACATGAGCATTTATATCAAGGAGTGCTGGTTTATTTAGATGACATCCTGATTTACTCAGACAACTTAAAGGACCATGTGAAATTGGTGCGGACTGTTCTAAAAAAATTGTTGAAAGCTCAATTATATGCCAAACTGTCAAAATGTGAGTTTCATAGAACACAAGTAGACTACCTGGGGTATCGCATTTCTAATGCAGGGATTGAAATGGACCCCTCAAAAGTGAAAGATGTTTTGGGTTGGGAACCACCTAAAGCTCGGAGGCAATTACAAAGTTTTTTGGGCTTTGCTAATTTTTATCGCCAATTCATTCCAAACTTTGCACAAGTGGCTTTGCCATTAACAGATTTACTAAAAACAAAAGGCAAAGTCGTAGCGAAAGCTCAAAAACCCGGGGCCCCGGTAACATGGACAGAGGAGTGCCAAAAAGCCTTTGAGGCTCTGAAAGCTTTATTTACAGCAGAGCCCATTTTGAAACACCCAGACCCTGACAAGCCATTTGTGATACAGGCCGATGCCTCGGACGTAGCAATTGGGGCTGTTTTGCTTCAAAAAGATGAAGAGGGTGTACTCAAACCCTGTGCTTATATTTCTCGCAAATTTACTGAGACAGAAAGAAGGTGGCTTGTTTGGGAAAAGGAGGCTTTTGCAGTACGCTGGGCCCTTATGACCTGGAGGCATCTCCTTGAGTCCCCCCCCCCAGCCTTTTGAGGTGTGGACAGACCACAAGAATTTGGAATCTCTCACAACTCCAAGGAAGTTATCTCCTAAACAAGTACGCTGGGCCCAATTCTTCAGTCGCTTTAACTTCACTCTAAAATTCATACCGGGAGGAAAAAACTTTTTAGCTGATGCATTATCAAGGTTGCCTCAGCATAACAGCCAAAGGGAACAGGTGGTTGCCCCGGTAATCCTTAAAACACCACCTCAAACAGAACCTGGCTCAGTGGCCCTAACCAGATCTCAAGCAAAACTTCAAAAACAAAAACCTACCAACGAACTGCTCCAAAAAATAAATGCTGCTTTAGATTCTGATGAATGGTTCCAGAATAATAAAAATACTCTAACCCATGAAGACCAAGCTTGGTGGATGGGAGACAAGCTTTATGTTCCACTTTCATTTCGTAAACAAATCCTAGAAAGGGGACATGATGATAAAACCTCGGGGCATTTTGAATTTATAAAAACCTTACACCTCTTGCGCAGACAATTTTGGTGGCCAACCATGAGAAAGGACATTTCCGACTATGTTTCTACCTGTCCTGTATGTGCAATGTCAAAGAAAAGAGGGGGGAAACCTCTCGGCCTTCTTCAATCTGTGGCATCTCCAAAAAAACCTTGGGAGGAAGTTTCTATGGACTTTATTGTGGATTTACCTCTAAGTAATCACAACACAGTGATTTGGGTTGTCGTGGATCTGTTTTCTAAACAAGCACATTTTGTTCCATGTTCATCAATTCCAAATGCTAAAAAATTAGCTAAACTGTTCAGTGCACATGTCTACCGCCTCCATGGCGCCCCCAAGCGGGTGATTTCAGATCGCGGCCCACAGGTCACCTCCAAATTTCGGAGGGAATTTCTTACATTACTTGGATCTACTCAAGCTTTGAGTTCCAGTTTTCATCCGGAGACGGACGGATCTACGGAGAAAATTAACTCTTTATTGGAACAATATTTAAGATGCTTCACTAATCATCAACAGGATGATTGGTCTATGTGACAACCCCAGCTCAGGGTGGATAGTGTAAAAGAAGATTTTTTTAAAAAAAGTGGGCTTTCAGCATTTTGTGCAAGATGTAGTATGTGGAAATGATCATACAAAGTACATAAAGATAGAAGAATGAACCCAGTGTTATGTTTTTTCTAAAATGCCCCTCAAAAAACATTAAAACATCACTGTTTGAAAATGATTAGCAGAGATTAAAATAGACTCAGTTACCAACGAACAAATGTTGTCTTACACTTCTTCATCCTGACAGTTTTTTTTATTTTTTGTCCATCCTGTCATAGGTAGCAATAGACTTAGGCTTGTCACTACCAGGTTGCAATTACTTTTAGGTGCAGGAAATTATTAAAAATGTTTAAAAATATTTTCGCACAAACTGTACTATACATATTTTTATGTCCTTACTCTTTCCACCATTACAGTGGTTACAATGGGGTAGCTATACATAATTTTCTATGCCTTTACAATCTAGTATTGATGTACTGGACTTGTTCCAGCTGCACACCTAGGTCAAACAGAACAGACTGGGGAAGGAGAGTAATAGACAAAGTCAGAGAGTAGCTATTCTTTCTAATTTTATGAACAAAGATATTTGCAAGTAGGACAGCCCTAGGAAAAACCTGGTTGTAAATGGAAACAGAATTCTGTCAAATGAGTGGTGGTCCGACCCTTTGCTCTGCAAAAGAATTTAACTAATAACATTCAGTTCTGGGATTGATTAGGGAGTGGACATCTGGGAATGGGAATGCAATCTTCTTTTCTGCTACATTCAGCAGTGGAAGGGATCAGACTTTATTCTGTAAAGTGAGCATTTTAAAAAAAAAGTTCAATGCCATCAAATAATGTGGGAAAGAAAGGGAAAAAGTATGTAGCTATGTCAAGCTTGGTTCTGCCAATTGCTTTTATAATTACAGGGGGTCTTTATCCAGAGGCCACTGAAGCCAATGGAAACATGCTGTCAGTTCTCATCAGCTTTGGAGGAGGCCCAGGATGTTCAACTGTCCTTTGCCAAGTCAACCATCTTAAGTATACTATATTATTGCATGCTTTTTGCATTAAAAGTCATGGCAGACTTTGAACTGAGTCTTATTTTTCCAGGTCATTTTTTCCTCTCTACAGCATAAGAGTCAATAAAGAATCAATGATGAAATGGTTGTCTGGTATATCTTTACTGATTTCAGAATTAAGCACATTGAAAACTAGGGTAGACACCCACATCCACTGCCACGTTTAGAAGAAGCAGTTTTCCCTGACCTGGATAATGCTGTTGCTGATTGGCTGTTGGCTAAGTTGAGCAACCTTCTTTCAATTGCAGCTTGCCAATACTCAAACCTAGGCAAGATCTGAGTGTGGGAGCAGCTCTTGAGACTAACCACTCAATAGGCTCACATGGAGCAGCAAAGCTGTGCAGCTTGGAAGGCAATTATCCCTAGAAATATATAGGTCCTAAGAAATCCCCTTTGTTCAATCCCCACTTTGGCAGGGCTGTTTTGGGCTGGCATTTTTTTAAAAGAGTTTTTCTAAAAAACCTAAACTTTATGATCAGACCAATCTTTTTCAGTCATTTTTGTTTGTGGTACAAGGTGACAGAGTGATTTCTTGATTTTTTTTAAAGTTTAAAATAAACTTGGTGTAGTAATGGCAGTCCTTTCTTTAAACTCTCCAGTGATTGTTGGATTCAATCAAAATTTAAAGGAATCTATCTCCAAAACACCTGTACTTCTTGCACTGAAACTAGGCAGACTTCATCTCTCAAACTGTCCCTGCAAATTGTATCCTATTAAAAATTTAGCTTTAGATATTTATATTGGTTTAAAAATATTAACAATGTTTAACCTCAAACATTTTTCAGTAATACAAGGGTTTCCAAAGCAACCAATACATCTGGTCCAAACATGCTTATGCCTTTTAGTAAAATTTATTAGTCTGAAATGGTGCTACCAGATTCTTTCTAATATTAACTTATATCTGTTATTTATCTTGAAGTCTCACACATATGGATACATAAGGTATGTTCTACTTTAGCTACTGATTCAGTGGCACAACAGTACAAAAAGACCAGGAAAAATAATTTCTCCCTCCCTCCCTCTTTCAAAATTTTAAGATGTTTGAAGAAGTTCAAGGGAACAGGAAACATAACTGTTGCCAAAACAATCAAATAAACAAACCACCAAAACCAGACCAAAAAATGCTACCTTGGTGTTATTACATCCTAGAACTATGTCCTTAATCTTCTATACGTCTGGGCCCTTTTCATAAATATGTAGGGACCAATTTTTTTTTTTTTTGTCTGCGCTCAGTCATTGCTGACCCTGCAGTGACTGCTTGGACGAGTCCTTGCAGTTTTCAAGGCAACTGTTTTTCGGAGGTGGTTTGCCAGAGCCTCCTTCCTAGGGCAGAGCCCAGCTGGCGAGCGCAGGAAGTGGGGTTTCCGTTGCTTCGCGCCCTTTTTGGGCGCGCACGGTTTTTCACACTTACCGGCAACTGCTCCCAACTCCTTTTTTGCAAGGCGCCGCCAGCATTTTTCCTCCCACGGGAGTGAGAGTCCCCATTTATCTACTCACGTAAGTTTTCGAACTGTTGGGTTGACAGGAACTGGGGAGGAAACAGGAGCTCACCCTGTTTAACGTGAAGGCTGGACTCGAACCGCTGAAGTGTCGACCATTTCTGGCGAGCAACTTTCAGCATCATTAGGCCAATTGTGGGAAATATGTGCTCCTTCTGATAGTGCTGAATTATTACCATTATCCATCACTGATCATGTTAGCTAGGGCTACTGGGAGTTGTAGTTCAGCAATATCTGGAGGGCCAGAGGTTTCTCACCACTATGCAGAATGCTGTGAAGGTCTCTAAAGGCCTACTTCATGAAAGTGAACTTGCAGAAGCTGGTAAATGAACTGTGGGGTTCTTAAAACAGAAATTCACCCTTGAATCAGATTTGTCCATGGAATTCCCGTGTTGTGTTTTGTTCCTCCTGATTTTATTCATAGTATTTTAATACAGGCTACAATATTTAATACACACTACAATATTTAATACACACTACAATATTTCACTGAAACCAGCAATTTATGCTGCCCAAACCAAGATTCAAGCTGACTGGGACATAGAATGCATTTCTTCTGCCCTCAGATGGTATGTTTACTTGGAAATACATATATGACTGGTTTGTTATAAGAAATAGAAAAGACTTGACTGGTTTGGCGAAGCAAAGCAGGACAATTACATTCTAGTAGACCTATTGTAATGCACACACTGACATCTAAAATTGGTCTAGTCACATATTTCTTCATTATGTGTTGATTTTTTAGCACTTTGTCATACAAAAAATATACTTCTGTTTTTATTGCCTAAAAAACTGAAAGACTAAATGAGAATCAATATTTATGCCTAATCCTTATTAAAGTATCATCACTGGTGGCAGCTCTTTTGGGGCTTTAAATCTGAACAGTGCCTGGCCTGTTTAGTACTTGGATGGGAGACCTTCAGGGAATACCAGGGTGGTAGGCTAGATTTGGAAATTTTAAAAAAATCCTGAAAGAAAGGAATTATTGCCAAAAAACCCTACATGAACAAGTGAGTGAAATTGCCAGGAGTTGAGCTTGATTAGCAGGAAGCTTTCTTTTTTTATTATTACTATTAAGAGCACTATAATTTGACTCTGAAGAGCCAGCATTGTGTATGATGTACTGTAATTGTCAATTAATGTAACTCATCTCTTTCATACTTTCACACTTAGATTAATAAACACATCCATTAATATTTCCAAATCTATTATTTTTCCTTTTATTTTGATCCTCACGAGAGTGATAGGAAGTAGGAATCCTGCCATGTTTCAAGTGACACAAATAACATAATATTAAAGCATAGAGTACTGCAGTGAAGAATTGTGGCCAATCATCTGGATACCTCCCTTAATCTGGGAGAGAGGGGGAAGGGGGTCATGTGCAACATAGACAAGAGTCACAAAATTGTTTTAGATCTGATCAGGCTTGTGCAGGCAAAGAAGCACTGTTAAAGTGCAGTCTGGGGTTTATTCCCTATTTTGCCTGCATAAGTCTGCAGCAGGTAGTTGTAGTACTACAAAGTTTGAGAAGCCCTATAAAACGTAATTATTAAAAGTAAATAGTATACTTATTTCTTGCCTAACCACAATGAAATCTTTATTCATGGGGATTGGGTAGCATAAATATATTTATAATTTTAAGGGTACCATAAAGTACTCCTGCTTTAACCTAGCAAGTATGGTACTTCCATCATGTAATCATAAAAAAAGTTGGACTATCTCTGCCATCACCTGCTTCTGCTTTCCCACCCCTCCACAATTTCAAACTGTCTGGAAAGCAGCCGCAGTCATTCTTTGGCTATGATAATTTACTCAAGAAGTAGGATTCCCTTCTTCTAAAGCAGGCTATGTGTCAGAACCTGCATCACCCAACTGTTGTTGTTTTCCATTATATTGTATTCGTTGGGAGTTGGAGTGATTTGTTTCTGCCACTTGTAACTAAGGAGGGGGGGGGGTTGCTGTAAATGGTTGTAATGGGAGCTGCGAAGCAGCTTAACCATATATGGGCAATTTAGACTGGTTTGATTGCCGGCAAGGCAGCTGGGGCCCAAAGAGCCAGGAAGGGGCTCGGGTAGGAGGGGGAGGAAGGAAAGAGGTCACCACCAGGTGGAGAAGAATCCAGACACCAGGCAATAAGGGGGGGGGATAAATAGAGGGAGGTTTACCCAAGGCTTTAGTTTTAGCAATGTTCTGTTTACAAGCTACATGTACCACGTAATAAAGAAGTATTTTTCTGAACCAAGCCTGGTTGCGTGAGAATGCTTCAGAACTGGGAGTTGGATATTGTGGACTTGACACTATGTACAGATGATGACAATGACTATGTCCATAATGATGGATGAAAAATCCAGAGTTCTCTAGTATTTATTTATTTATTTATTTATTTATTTATTTATTTATTTATTTAAGACCAGAGTTGGAGGATTGAGTACCTATAATTTTTGGAAGCAAAATAGGGCCACTCAAAAATAACATGCTGGTATCTATATAGTTAGAGGATTCCCACTTTATGCAGAAATCTAAAATAATCTGCCAAACTTTAAATATGTATGAAAAATCAATGAGGAAGGGAGATTAGGTTCCTCAAGTCTATAACAGTTTTAACTATTATTCTGAAGCACAGAATGATCTATGTGGTAAGAGTTAAAAGCTCTCTTTCCTGCTATTCTGGGGGATGCTTGCTTATTTATTTATTTAAGCCATGTGAGATAGGCAGGTCAAGAAACAAACACTGCAGGGATTCCAGGAATGGTGCTTTATTGTAGGAGGTATATTAACAGAATCCTGAAAGCCTCTCTCAAACATTCGCTGTTCCTTTTTAAGGATAATAAGGTCAAGGTGGAACTGTTCTCTTTCTCACACTTCTTTTACTTTCCCAGAGCTAAGTAATTGTTTCACCTCTCCCACTTCCTTCTCAAGGCCAGAGCTAAATTCTTCTACTGAACAAAAACATGAAATACAATTCCAGCAGATTCAATATACCACCATTCAAGGGTACCATGAGCTTACTTATCCCCAAATACTATCCCAAATAGCCATATTTTCATGGCTCTTCCCAAGCCATAATAGGGAAGGAGTGTCCAGATATATAGGGGACCATCACTAAGAAGGGTTGACCATGTGAGGCTGCAGATGGCATTCTCTTGCTAGTGGGACTTTTAGAGAGCCATCTGTCCCTGATCTCACTAGACAGGCAAATTCTGTCTCAAAAATATTAAGTCCCGAGTCATATAGAACTTTAAAGGTGACAACCAATGCTCAGAAACTCATCAATAGCCAGTACAGCTGCCATATTAGTGTTACATGGGCAAACCTTGGCATACCCATAACTATCTGGGCCATTGCACACTAAACAAGGTGAAGTTTATGAATATTCTTCAAGGTCAATCCTATGTACAACAAATTGTAATAGACAGCTGTGAGGAGAGAAGCATGTAAATGACTATATGGAAAGCCTCTTGTTCCAGAAATCACCACAGTTGGAACATATGTTACAATTTGCAAAGGCACACCAGACCAAAGCCTCCACAGTTGTTCAAGAAAGGGAGAGGGGAAAAAAACCCAACCCAGGACATTTTCTTCCTATTCAGCTTTCCAAAACCATTAACTGACCACCCAACACTCATACTTATGCAAACTCAGAGCTAAGACACATACAGTCAGGTCCAGAAATATTGGGACATCGACACAATTCTAACATCTTTGGCTCTATACACCACCACAATGGATTTGGAATGAAACAAACACAATGTGCGTTAACTGCAGACTGTCAGCTTTAATTTGAGGGTATGTACATCCAACTCAGGTGAACGGTGTAGGAATTACAACAGTTTGCATATGTGCCTCCCATTTGTTAAGGGACCAAAAGTAATGGGACAGAATAATAATCATACATCAAACTTTCCCTTTTTAATACTTGGTTGCAAATCCGTTGCAGTCAATCACAGCCTGAAGTCTGGAATGCATAGACATCACCAGATGCTGGGTTTCATCCCTGGTGATGCTCTGCCAGGCCTCTACTGCAACTGTCTTCAGTTCCTGCTTGTTCTTGGGGCATTTTCCCTTCAGTTTTGTCTTCAGCAAGTGAAATGCATGCTCAATGGGATTCAGGTCAGGTGATTGACTTGGCCATTGCATAACATTCCACTTCTGTCCCTTCAAACACTCTTTGGTTGCTTTTGCAGTATGCTTTGGGTCATTGTCCATCTGTACTGTGAAGCGCCGTCCAATGAGTTCTGCAGCATTTGGCTGAATGTGAGCAGATAATATTGCCCGAAACACTGCAGAATTCATCCTGCTGCTTTTGTCAGCAATCACATCATCAATAAATACAAGAGAACCAGTTCCATTGGCAGCCATACATGCCCACCCCATGACACTACCACCACCATGCTTCACTGATGAGGTGGTATGCTTAGGATCATGAGCAGTTCCTTTCCTTCTCCATACTCTTCTCTTCCCATCACTCTGGTACAAGTTGATCTTGGTCTCATCTGTCCATAGGATGTTGTTCCAGAACTGTGAAGGGTTTTTTAGATGTCGTTTGGCAAACTCTAATCTGGCCTTCCTGTTTTTGAGGCTCACCAATGGTTTACATCTTGTGGTGAACCCTCTGTATTCACTCTGGTGAAGTCTTCTTTTGATTGTTGACTTTGACACACATACACCTACCTCCTGGAGAGTGTTCTTGATCTGGCCAACTGTTGTGAAGGGTGTTTTCTTCACCAGGGAACGAATTCTTCGGTCATCCACTACGGTTGTTTTCCATTGTCTCCCGGGTCTTTTGGTGTTGGTGAGCTTACCGGTGCATTCCTTCTTTTTGAGAATGTTCCAAACAGTTGTTTTGGCCACGCCTAATGTTCTTGCTATCTCTCTGATGGGTTTGTTTTGTTTCTTCAGCCTAATGATGGCTTGCTTCACTGATAGTGACAGCTCTTTGGATCTCATCTTGAGAGTTGACAGCAACAGATTCCAAATGCAAATAGCACACTTGAAATGAACTCTGGGCCTTTTATCTGCACATTGTAATTGGGGTACTGAAGGGATATCACACACCTGGCCATGGAACAGCTGAGAAGCCAATTGTCCCATTACTTTTGGTCCCTTAACAAGTGGGAGGCACATATGCAAACTGTTGTAATTCCTACACCGTTCACTTGAGTTGGATGTACATACCCTCAAATTAAAGCTGACAGTCTGCAGTTAACGCACATTGTGTTTGTTTCATTTCAAATCCATTGTGGTGGTGTATAGAGCCAAAGATGTTAGAATTGTGTCGATGTCCCAATATTTCTGGACCTGACTGTAGAATGTTGACTATATCCCCAAATGCTTTAACTCTGATTCATTCTAGCAAGCAAAATTAACAGGGGTGAATGTATAATGCGTAGAATCACTGATGCTGGTGATGATGATGAAGATATTGCTTTCTAGCTGTAACCTCAGAATTGGGAGACAGAGTGAAGAGACTAAGGATTGTGTGGTCAGAGAGCTTTATTTAGGAACCAATGAACAAATCAATCTTTGAAAGAGGAAAGGATTTATTATTTTTACTTTCAACTCCTTTGCTACCTCACATTTTATATCTAAATTTCCATCTTGAATCCATGAGATAGCCTGGCTGCAAATATAACAAAGAAACCTGCACGGTTAATCTCTTGAGTGCTAGAAGAGCGGCAAGGATGGGTCAGGGATCATGGTGGCACAGAAAAGATACTGAACAGAAGGGATAATGTGGGCAGGCCCACTGAGACAGCAAGGGCAGGAGTGAGTAAGCAGAGCTGCTGATTGCACTGGACAAAAGGCCCCAAACCTCCCCATAAAGGCTTCTGAAAAAGAGAAGGTATGTTTACTTCCTCATAATTCAAGCACCATAGAAGATGTGAAATTGCAGGTATTTTGAAATTACTCCTTATCTACAGTATCTCTCCCTAGCAGTTTTATGATTCCCCGCTGTGGTGACTAAAACAAAGGACATGGAATATCCCTTTTATCAACTAACAAGAAAGTAAACATGGTGGTAAACATTCAAGACTGAAAAAACTCTGCATTTGCTTCCAACGGTTAGTTTTCTCTTCTTAAACACCTTTGGAAGCAAATGTAGGAGGAGATCAATTTTTGCTGGAGTTGCGTTTTAGAGTTCCTGCCTCTTTACTAAATATAGAAGTTCTTGACTTCATGTGGATTTTCAGTTTGGCAAAACAAAGCCTTCCATTTATATCTGGCAAACCAAATTGCCTGCGCAGCATATTAACATATGTCTATGCTATACACATAGCAGAATGAATGTGTTGGTGTAATCATGCATTGGACAGATGGACTGTATAATTTCAGATGTCAGGTAACAGAACTCAGATTAATGCTCCTTTGTACAAAAGCTCCCTGTGGGCAGAAAACATCAAAGAGTCAGCTATGTATACTGTACTCTCATTTTTGTTTTCTATTTTTCTAGAGGTTTTTATGTAGGAGAGTGTTCAAAAAGATTATTCCTGTGATTGAGTTTCCATGTGATACTTTCCAAATGATTAGTTCAGGATTTTACCATATCATCTGGCTAAATGTTTAACCAATAAGCCTATACAAAGTGGCTGCAATTTGCTTCAGTAAGATATTTCTCCAGGGATATCATATCTGGACTGTAGCAACCTGCATGATTTCTGGATGGCAGCAAAGAGATACAGAAAACGCTAACAGTTCGTGGCCAAGTGGTCAACAAGATTTTTGCAACCTACATATGGTACCCCTGATTTCATGCTGCAAATGTTGCAATGTCACAGCAATTGCATTGCTGTTTGCAATGGCATAGCAATGATGAGGTTTGCCTGATCAAGGACCCCTTCACATTGCTCTCATTGGACTGCAACCCTACAGTATATTTATGCTAAGAGTTAAAGGACACTTGGATGAAAGGTGTTTTGGCTGCATCTTCACCTCTTCACATTCTGTACACTTCTGAAAATGTTGCCAAAAAGACTAACTAAAAGGTGCACACACATAATTGCAAAATCTTTCCATGCGTGGGTAGAATTGAGATATTGAGAAATTTTAATCATACTTGCTCAAGTGTTTGGGGTTCTATAGGATGAGCCACTGTTTAATGTCTCTTATTTTCATGTTCAAATGTTGTTTGTACTAGCAATACTGAATCAAGAAAAGATGAATCTTAGTTAAACCATCACTTTCTTTTTCTAATGTAATAAATATTTCAAGTAAATTTACTTTAAAATCTTCTATGAATACCAATAAAACAATAAACTATGGAAAAATAAAATGTTTACCATTGCCAAGTACCTTATGGTTAAATAATACTCTAATCTCCAATATTTCACGAGGAACTGGTTAATCAGTTAAGTAGAAAGTAATTTATTTTAATAAGAACTTACAGATGTTTAGTTTGCAGGAGCACTATAAGCAGCAAAAATCTAACAATTGGGAGCTAACTACCTCATACCAAATGAAACAAATATTAAAATAATAAGGATAAAAATGACAGGTAGAAAATATAGCTGGGCAACATGCATTACAGATATAATAATTATCATTTTGGATGTATATTATTCTGTTGCTGGTTTGCTAGAGAGGAGATCAGTATCAGTATCATCTAGTCAATAGCATAATTTAAACCTATGAAAGTTCTGGGATTAGATATTATATCAACTGATTTACCTCTTGGTAAATAACATTATGTGCTGCACTAGTTAGTTACATCAATAAGTCACTAGTTAGTTACATCAATAAAACAATGGTGAAAATAAAATATATAAAAGTTTGAAATTAAATTATATTAATTACAAATCTATAACCATTTAAATTAATGAAAGGAATATTACTTTGTGTTTGAAGATGAGTGCTGTGTTAAGTTTCTAACAGCAGGAAAAAATGTTCCATGCATTAGAAAGGCAAGCTAAATTCTTCTGCTATATTTTTATTCAGTGTCTTATTCCAACAATATAAAAGGCTGCAGAATTAATAGATATAAACTCTTAGAATAGCTCTTGTGCAAAAGAACTGCTTCAACTTTTACATTCACAAAAGTTTTAGAAATGTTTTATTTCTAATAAATTTAATTTCATACTCTAATGTGTGTATTTAGCTTTGTCCAGATCATGCTCCCATTGTTTCTATTTTTTGTATGTTTTGCTCCATGAACTTTAAGAAACAACTAATAAATACTAAACAATAGAAATAAACAATAATATCAAATATTACTAAATTTAGCATATCATTCCTTATTTACGTTTCTGTAGAATTTACTGTAAATAATGTTTGCCATCTACTTTTTGGACATTCACATTTTGGTATTAAGAACAACTATAATTATTGTTTCCAGAAACAAATTTTGCAGGAGGGAATGGATTATTATAGCATCACCTTCAGGTAATCATTTACCATAATATTTTTTCTTCCACTTTTACACAACCTTTTTCCATGGACAGCCATCTGAAGGAATTTATGGCATGGGAAAAACACCCATCTGTTGGTGAGAAGACCACAAACAGCATGAAAAATCTGCTGCAAAGCCAATTATGTCCCTGGAGACTTCTGTGGGAATAAATGTGGGGATAGCAGTATTACCCACTGGCCCCCAAACAATGCATAAGTAGGATAAGGTGGAACCAGTTAATCTTTTTTTTTTTTCCATTTCTTTGAGGCGGATTGGATTGCTGTCTCAAATATACCACTGTAAAAAAAACAACAACACAGCAATTTCTCAGATCCCCCAATTAATTTCAGGGAAGGATTCTATAGGAAATAAACTACTAAGATAGAATGCCTGATAAATCTGATTCTCCACCCCATACCCAGTCTTGTTGGTCAGCATAGGGTTTCAGAAATACCTGAGAAGCCTACACTCCACTCCCTCTCCAACTATACTGATATATCTGTAGAACACTCAGTAATAATTGGACTTAGAATGGGACATTCTGCAGGCAACCTGGAGATTGTTTTGGATCTGTGGGATTCAAAGCTCCATTCCTTTCAGAAAAGGCACCCTCAGTTAACATAGTTTGAGGCTAGTGTAATTATTTTCTCTCTCGCCACACTACAGTACATAGTGGCTGGTTTTATGCAACATGCAGATAAGTTAAGATCCTAGCTGCCTGCATTCATATAACATGATGCTTGGTTATCTTTAACCTTTATCAGTTTTAATGATTTAGCTCATTTGGTTCACATCCAGAAAATAAGTTAATTCATTAATGTAAACATGTGCAAACTACAGATTAATTTCCACAAGGGGAGCAGGAATTCCAGAAAAGAGAATCAGTGTGGCTAAATAGCCAAGTAAACTCACCCTAATTTACTGGAGTCTGCGGCACAGCAGAAGATCTGTTTTCCTCTTCATCCACCTAGGAATGCATACTACATGGTCATTACGATGTCATATTCAGTTTGTTCCTTTTAAGAGCAAATATATTATAGAATACAAAAGAAAATCCTATGTTATGGAGTATATTACCTGAATTTTTATGGGAGTTTGTCCTTCTGACCTGAGGCAACTGAGCAAAATCATCATCATTATCATATCCTTTTGCAGGTAAAAGAGTTAATGGAAAGAGGGTGAAAGGACATCATAGTTATTAATACTTCTTCCACATTTGCGTTTATAATCACAGCACTTGAAATAGAGGGGATAAAGGCTTTGGCTTCTACAAATTGATCTGTGTAGAAATTGGAAAGGTTTTTCTTATTGCTCTATGTATTTCCTCCATAAATGGCTTGGAATATGAAATCTTTGGGAGGCACCCTGTGACCCAACAAGAATTCTGAAATGAACAATTACAATGAATGAAAAGCCATCATATTCATTAATAGCTCAAAACTGTGAAGAAATCACTCATTCTTTCATGAATTTATTCCAAATATTTGGGTAACAGAAGTATACATAGTAACTTTAACGTTTGGGTAGCTTTCCTCCCAATGCAAATAGCAGTATGTATCTTAGAGATCAGTAACAAAAACAATTCTATGATTCTATAAGTTACCTGCCACTAGGGTCTTGAACCTGCCAAGGAGAGGACTCCTTTAAGGATTTTAGAAACCTGATCAGGAGCTAAAAAATGAACTTAATGTCATTTTTAGTTTGGTCCTTTCATAAGGTATACAATGTTTATATATATATATACACACATACACACACACACATACATACATACATACATACATACATACACTAACTTGGACTATGAATTGTCCACCTGCAGAATGAAAGGTGGGATACAAAATGAAAGAATGAATAAATAAGAATATTTAAGAACTGAATAAATAACTATTCTAGCCTAAGGAAGCCTTTTTAAATTTGTTGCTGTAAGCAAACTAATAACACTTCGTCCAAAAATGCAAAATACATAGTATCTTCTAAACTGGAATTATAAAAACTCAAAGTTTCTCATCTATAAAAAACACAGCAGTAATAACATTGTCATTTAACTGCAATGAAAATAATATAATAAAATATTATTTCAATGAAAATTTGGTTTGCGCATTGTTAAATCATAGTTCTGTAAGTCTTAAAGTGAATGTAACGTTCTTTTACAAGTGAAGCACATTATAATACTATATCAGATTTCAGATCTAACTTGCCATCAATGGTGAGGTAGAAATGCATATTTTTTAATAGACTGAGAAATATGTTGTTAAATTTATCTGCTCTTCAAAAAAATTCGGCTACAGAGGCTTATGAGAGTGAATTTCACTATATTGCTCCTAAAGATATATGGTGGGCTAAATGCTAGCAGGAAGAAAGGTTGTTCTACTAAGTAACTCATTTTAAGATGCATTTAAGATAAATACATTTTGAAACAATGAATACCCCCTTTTTAAAAAGTGCAGTAAATAGATTTGGAAATAGTGAAATTTACTTCTTTTTATCTTAAAATGAGGTTGCCATACACCCAAAACATCCCATTCCACACGTGTTGGCTAGCCCAAAGACTTGTTCAGGAGTTATTTAAGACAATAAACTTTCCTCTTGCTAGTCTTTAGCAGAAGAGAGATTTGCTCCTAACTGCTACAGCTCCTGTTAGATGTCACAGATTATTTTGCAGTGTATTTGTTAATGTCCTTAAAGTTCACCTAATAATTCAAGTTCATTAAAAAAACAAACAGCTCAGCAGAAAAGTTTGAAGCTCAGGAAAAGAAAAATGCTGATTAAAAAAATCTGCTGGGTTTTAAACTAGGCAGATTTTTCATGTAAGGGGAGTACAGTACAGTATTATAATCGCTATCCTGGTTAAGAAGACCTGCAATAACAGAATCTGCAGCAGATGTTATTCCAGAAAAGCAGAGTAAATGCAGTGAGGGAGCATTCCTGCAAAGCAGTCCACCAAACTGCAGGGGTAGGCTTAGAAGAGGGTAAAGCACAGCAGGCAAACTAGACAGCAGTACTTGAGCTGACAGAGACAGAAAAACACTACTTTGAGAAGGGAGCAGGAAAACGTTACATTTTTTAAATGTGCACCTTAAAATGAGGACATTGGGTGTTCAGGAGGAAGTTTTGTTTCCTTTGCAGCTAAAAGAAGTGAGCATTGAAGGAAAACTAAATCCATAATAATGTTTTGAGACTAATCTTGGGATTGTCTTCTTACCACAACTTTAACTGGAAGGATTTATCAGAGAGTATAATTCATTGCCAACCGCTCCAAGAAAATTCCTGAAAATAGTCTAGCAATGATTATTAACTAACAGCAGAAATAACAGAGTTCCTTTCAAAATGGAAATTGTCACAAACGTTCTTTAATCATTTTTATCGTCAAGCCAATTAAAGAAATTGATGGGAGAAGAGAGTTATAGTAAATATAACTTCTTCAGAAATGCCCCCCACTCTAAATTGCAATAATATCTGCTGAGAAGATAGAACTACTGCAGCTGCAGGACACAGGGCCTTCAGGCTTCCTCATATCACAAAGTAATATAAGCCAGAGGTGGAAATGGTCATTTTCTGCAAGTTTTAATCCATTACAAGTCTTGGAGCAACAAGGCATATAAAAGACCTTGTTGCCTCATATTGTCTGATCTCATTTTCAGCTGGCAATCAGCCTGATTCAATTCCCCTCATTGGCAGGATTATGCCAGATGATTTGGAACAGGAGAAAATCACATCAACCTGAGAGACCATGGAAGGGTTAACTTCTTATATTAGCATTTCTTGTGATAGCTTTGAAAAAGATGCTATTGTTAGTTAAGGAAGAGGGTTTCCCAACTGACCTTTTGACTCACAACAAATTTTGGATGCTTTCACTTAGTATAAATTTTCCTTCCTAGGCCCCTTTAGAATAGTCATATCCTTTAATTAGACTGTTTGGGGTACAAAATGTAATTGATAAAATATATCTCCCATCACTATCATATGAATTTGAAAAATAAGGGATAGTACCCTTAGAAAATCACATTTAATCTCTTTCCCCCATCAAATTGATACTATGGAGTAATCACGAGTTTAAAACTGATTTAAAAATTGGAAGAGTTGAACAAAGACTTGGATTTTATTTTAGATCAATTATTGGATTGAGAGCAACAAAACCGCAGGTGGTTTGGCATAAAAGAGGAATGTTAGAGATAATAGGGGAGTGTTAGAGATGTAGAAAATTGGAGGCTTGACCGAGAGGTAACTTTTGCTTAATTAGCATAGCAAAATGCACACCCCAAAGGTGGGAATTTTAGAAAACATAGAACATGCTAAGCTTATTATGGGATGTTCATATGTAACATGGAATCAGGTGCGTCTGCGCAACATTGTAACCAATCATACCTATTTTCTTATCTCAATGTAACCAAATATGTTTATTCCCTTTTTTTCCAACAAGTATAAAAATAGATATAAAAGTTTGGTTGGGGCTCCTCTCCCTTTAGCAAGACGGAGTCCTTTTTCTTGAAGTGCTTCAAAAAAAGAGGAACAGCCAATTCTCGTCTTCGGGGTCTCATTGGGAAGAACCCGGGGGTAAGGGGTTCCACGCTTTGCAGCAAACAGGATGATAAGAATGAGTTTTTATCTTTTTCTGTATTAAAGATAAATATTATTTGTCTATTGCCACTCTGGCAATATTTACAACTACAACATTTACTGACATCTTGATTTGGAACAGCAGCATTTTCAGTTTCAGAGACATCTAAATTATTAGAAGTGACCACCAAATCCTACAAGATTAAAAAAAAATGCTAAGTCTTTGCAAATATATTTTATCAATACTGTAAATGAATTTGATATATACATTTTAAAGACTAAGTGGAATAATCCTCATTTTGTTTAAACAATGGGAAACTGACTAAATGTCAATATCAAAAATTTCAACAGATTTTAGAGTACAGCTTGTTCAGCCAAAAAAGAAAAAATATTCAGACTTATTGGACTCCACTGCATTTCTATAAAACACAAGTGAGAAAATAATTGTGGTGTTGCAGATGCAATGAGAATAGTGCTTCATTAAAGAATATCTTTTTACAATGTCCTAATGTTATCATCTTCTGGGAAGAAGTAATTACATATATTAATTTGAACTTTGTTCAAAACTCAGTTAAACATTGAGTTTTAATGTTTTTGAATGTTTATATTCTTTTAAACCGTTACATGGAAACTGAAGGCTATACAATTGAAATGGATTCTCTGTGTCCGTATTGCTAGGAGATTTGGTTCTTCAACATCGGAAAGATGAATTTATGGCCATATTACTCAGTGGATGGAAGACCTGATAATACTTACAACTAATGCTTACACATGTAGATTATATATAGATGATTTCAGTGAAATATGGTAATCCTTTACTGAAATATTTATATAAATTTTATATAGAGATTTCTATAAAGATATTTACTTTTCTCTTATAAGTTCTTAGAATTTAATACAACAAGCTTCAGTAAAAATTATTTAATTATCTTGGTGGCATTTAATATATGACTGAAGCTTTAATTTGAATTGCATGTATTTGTATTTTGTATTTTATCTGTTTATATTCTATTCATTGTGTATATTTTCAAAGCCAAAAACTTCTTCTTCATTTTTATTCTTTCTGATTAAAAAAAAAAATAAACATTTCTGTAGGCCTAAATGTGGGCTTTCTTTTCTGCTTTCCCTAGTTCTCTGAAGACATTTCTAATTCATTTTCTTCAGCGCTTCATAGCTTGCCAACCAACTAGGGGACAGTTATCCTTTTCTTAGAGGCTATATTCTTGCCTAGCTGGAACATCCTGAATATCCATTATTTTCATTAAGTAGACTTAAAAGTACAGTAATATAAATCCATCTGGTTTGCACATGTCATGATTTAAAGAAAAAACTGACTTCTATGTCAGTTGTGTGAAGTGTCATCTGAACTAAAAAAATGATCTCCCAGTTCTGAACAAGACACAAGAAAATATAGAATGGAAAGTGCAGTTCAGTGAAGCCCCAAGCCTCTCATTTCCTCTTCCCATCAACTACCATGCAGCCAACTTTATTTGTATATCTGTGTTTGCACATAAAACAAAGGTCATTATCATCAGCAGTGTCTCTTGCCAGATGCAACCCCAACAGCAGCAGTTCTCTCAGTTTTAATACTGTAATTAGAAATCAAGACTGGATTGACATAAGCACTTTGGGGAATGGAGAAAAAACTACATTAGGAATACAAATAATCATAGCAATCTAGTATAGTATGTCAGTACTTCTAGCTATGTCTGGATGGACAACATTTTGGAGGCTAAAGAATGGCAAAGGTCATGTGAATTGGATAATCACACAAAATTTGAATACAGTATTAAAGAATTTAATTTGATCTGTATTTCTATATGCATTGACCTAATTTGTACTCACTATGTTACAATACTGTATGGATTAAACACAGTTATTCTTCATCTTGTGCATGTCTCTAAATTTTGAGATGTAGTTCATTTTTTAATTTATTAAAATATACTGGGGTAGACCAAAGAAATTAGAAGATAATACAAATTACAAATGTCCAATTAAAATACTGTTCAAGCCTGAGATTAAAACAGGTCCAGTAAATTCTGACTTTCATTGGAATGGCACAAAATTTGGCTACCTTTCTAGAAATTTTTCAGTTCTGATCATTTAATAAATAGAGCACAACTGCCACGTGAGATTGATCTAACTCATATCTGATAAGAGGGGAAACTAGCTCTGCTCTGCAAAGATGGCAAACGGGGCACTTCAGACACACCTGTGCTCTGTCTTGACTTCGGAATCTGCAACAGTCAGATGGACAGTCTTGGCAGAGGATACCATTACATCTTCCTGACAGAAAAGCATCCAAATATGCCAGTGCAAAAGCCTTCCTATCTGATGGAACAAGTAGATGATAAAAAATACGTAGGGCGGATGTGAGAGTTCATTGTAACAGAGAAGGGGAAACTAATTCTGTCTCTTGGTGCATCAAGGCAAAAAATTCTCTGCTTAAGCTTTCTCCAGGCTTCAACCAGGCCTAGCAAAGATACAAATGGGGTGGGGTAGAGCATGCTGTGATGTAGTTCATAATTCTAAACTTATTTTGGAGGGTTATTACACAATGTGTGTATCTTGCACATACAATAGGGTACAAAATGCACAAATCAATCAATAATAATAATAACAACAACTGAAAACAAAGAAATAATGATTTGCTATTACAAATCAAGTCCAACAAGAAAAGGATATCTGAAAAGAATGCACCAGTTCTGGAAAGAACAACATCCAGAATCAGAAATAACAGAACAGAGGCTAGCAGATCAATGTTGATTTATAACACAAAATAAAGTAATCACAGAAGCAGAATTGGAAGAACTGCAAAGGTCTATCCAGGGCAAAGAAGTCAAAGCCTTGCTAGAAGTAGCTCAGATAGTAGAGCCTTCTCCTCAGAAAAAACAAAGTCCTCTAATTAAAAAACAAGAGGAATTGAAACAAAGAATAACTAAGGATCTAGAACAGCACAAAAACAACATAATAAGGTTGCTTGCACTGAAGCTTGTTACAAAGAAAAAGCTAGCACAAGTATTAATCGATACCAACACTATAATATCAAATATAAGCACCAGCTCACTGAAAGAAACAAACCAACTGATGTACAGTATAACTGAATACTTTGGATGCAAAATCAACAAACAAGAAAAAAAAGCCAAACGCTGCACCACCAAAATGGAAAATCAGGTTGGAAAATAAGATCAGCATGCTAAGATCAGATGCAAACAAGCTAGAAGAGATGAAAGAAAAGAAGCTGAAGAAAAAGAAGACCAAAGAATACCTGATCAAGAAATATCACCTAGAAACAAGGAAGATCAAGGAAGCACTGGAAATAACGAAGCAGCAAATAACAACCATAGCCAAAAAGATAAGCAGATATGAAGTTCGAGTTGCACACTACAGACAGAATCTCCAATTTCCAGTCAAATCAGAAATGTTTCTACCAGTCCATCAATGGAGAGACTGCAATGAACCACTCAACACCTGACAAAGTCAACACCTGTCTTCTTTGACAGTGCAGTTCTGGGTGCAGCTATGGGACAACTCAAAGATATACAACAAGAATGCAGCTTGGATAAAGGAGATAGATAAGAATAAAAAAGAAGCTGAAATGAAAGAACTTGTAATAACAGCAGAAATGGTGGAGAAAAGGGCAAGGAAGATCAAGAATTGGTCAACACCAAGTGAAGATGAACTGCATGGTTTTTGGTTGAAATGTCTGCCTGCTCTACACCCACTCATTGCTAAGCAGTTTAACATACTGCAAAGAGATGAAATTGAAGATTGGTTAACATCTGGCAAAACCTACCTGATAATGAAAGATCCAGCAAAAGGGGCAGCACCAGGCAACTACAGGCCAATTTCCTGCTTGCCAACAACTCTCAGATTGCTAACTGGTATGGTAGCTGATGCAGCCCAACAGCACCTAGCTGAAAACAAGCTCTTTCCATCTCAGCAGAAAGGAAACCACCCAAACAGCAGAGGAACAGAAGATCAGCTCCTAATTGACAAGATGATTTTGGAAAACTGCAAGAGAAGGAAGACCAACCTGAATGTAGCTTGGATTGATTACAAGAAAGCATTTGACTCCCTGACACATGCTTGGACAATCAAGTCCCTAGAAATAACAGGGATCAGTAGAAACATCAGAAGCTTTGTGCAAAGATCAATGGCAAAACGGAAGACACAGTTGCTGTCAATGGTGATAGACTGGGAGAAGTTAATATCAAGAGAGGAATCTTTCAAGGAGGCTCACTGTCACCACTACTGTTTGTCATTGCATTGATTCCTCTGTCAACAATACTGAACAAATCAGGCCACGGCTATCAAACATCAAAAACATCTGCCAGGTTATCCCACCTCCTTTACATGGACAGTCTGAAGCTGTATGGAAAAACACCATATGAAATGGAATCACTGCTCAACACTGTCCAAATATACAGCCAAGATATTGCCATGGAGTTTGGACTGGACAAATGTGCCACCCTTACCACCAACAAGGGAAAATAGTGAAAGCTGAAGTAATCAAGATGCCCTATGGAAATAATACCAAGAGTCTGGATGAAGAAGATCACTACAAATACCTGGGCAGGTTAGGAGTGAATACTAAGAAGGAGTGAAGAAGTTCTTAAAGTCCAAATTCAGTGAAAGAAATACCTTTAACACCTGGGCAATTCCAGTCATTAGTTACCCAGCTGGAATAGTGGATTGGACCCAAGCATAACTAGAAGCCCTGAATAGGAAGACCAGAAAAATAATGACAATAAATTATGCTTTTCATCCATGCAGCAATGTTGACAGATTCTACTTACCAAGGAGCATAGGTGGGCATGGAATATTGCAAGTACACCAGAGAGTTGAAGAAGAAAAAAAAGAGCATTAGAAGAATATCTGAAGGACAGTGAAGAAGATGCACTGAAGCTACTACACCGAAGGCTTACTGAATACTGAAGAGACCAAACTGGCATACAAGAAAGACCAAATGAAGAACAGGAAAGAGGCATGGCAAGGCAAAGTATTACATGGCCAGTACACAAAAAACTAGCAGGCAAAGCAGATAACAACAAGACCTGGCAATGGCTAAGACTAAGAAAGTTGAAGAAAGAGCTAATTCTGGCTGCATAAGACCAAGACAGAATATGAAAGAAAATGGAACAAAATGGTTTTATGATTGAATATGTGTAACAGTGAAGAGCCCAGAATTATGGATCTATCCATTACTTCTTCCAATAAAATATTCCTTTATTGCTGTGCTTTGTATTCAGATTGCAGAAAGGCTGATTCCAACTAAAAGTTAGAAATTTCCAAGCAGTAAGAGCAGTTTGACAGTGGAATTACTTTGCCAGAGAGGTATGGATTCCCCCTTCCTGGATGTATTCAAGGGAGCACTAGATTTGTGGGGGATGGTTTAATTTGGATTCTTGTGCTAAGTAGGAGATTAAACTCAATGACTTTCATCACTCCTTCAAACTTTATGATTCTATGATATCTTCCATGTACCAAGATACAAGCATCAACGTGAGAATTTTAACATCTTGTACTTATCATATCATAGACACAGTGGATTTATGGAACAAACTCCACAGGTCTGCATGCATCCTAATCCATAAGAATTTGTTTTATATACCTAATAAATAAAGCCATTCTAGTACTTTAGTCCCACTGTTGCTGGAGCCTTCAACATTAAAGTACTGTGAAGAATGAAAAATATTCTGAAGGCTTTGGAATGTTATAAAACATTATTTAATAAGTTTGGGACAAATAATGGGAATATGCAACACTGTTTTCATCAGAAATTCCTGTTCATGCCAATATGCATGAATTCATGCCATATGAATGTAAGAGTTTAAGAATTTATAAGCAGATGTTATGTTTGGAAGATAGTAACAATCCTAAACTACAGCATTAACAGAGAACAACTGTAATTATATTATATATCCATTAATTATATGTAGTTAATGGATCCTCTGCAGATCCATTAACTACAAAAACAATACTGTACACTTGTGGTATCTAACAAAACCACATTTATAATAAGTTTCTGTGGATGACAGCTCCTTCATCGGAAACATGAAATTTTACTTTGAGATATAAGCATAACCGTGTTGTAGAATTTAGAGATCAACAAATTTATTTTCATATAATTATTTGTGGATTACTGTCCATTTTTTAAAGTACAGTATAATTAATTTTCTAAGAATACTGCCTAGATGTTCCTTCTGATCACCAGAACTCAAGCTCCTGCAAGCTGATTAATTTTTAGAATTGAAGTGATAAGGTTTTTCTTCTTTTTTTTACCTCTGAGAAAAAATTCACCTCCTACCTTCTGTCCCAAAAGAAAGAAAGTAAATATGCCTAGTATAGAACATTCTTCTGCCTTTTTAGTTGTCAGCATTTTATTGGAAGGAAATTTCAAAACTCAGCATGTTGGGATCTCTGTGGACTTTTGAACAGCTTATATTTACTCTGGCCAGTAGAAACTTCATGAAAAAGCGTTTGGTCAGAACAATCATTTCTTTTTTAAAGACAAGCCTGGCTTCTCACTCTGCACCCTTACAAATTCATTCCTCACTCCCAAGGGCAGAGGGGGTGGAAGGGGCAATGATGGTTTCAGTTACTCCTGTCTCTGGCCAAAGATTCTTTCTAGAGAAATTCTCCTCTCTCCAGTCTCTCTGTTTCCTTCAGCTTCCCGATTTCACATAGTGCAGCTTGGATAAGTTTTGTCAACCTTCCTCAGAGCTCCTTTCTTATAGGCTTTGGGAACTGTTAAGAATGTTTGAATTGCTAGGGCTGACTGTAACTCTCTCCCTGCCTTAAAAAAAAAAAAATCCTTGAATCAGGACAACTTCAGATATTTTCTGCACTTTCTCCCACTCCCCTAATATATTACTATATATCTATTATTTATTATAAGGGGACGCGGTGGCGCAGCGGCTTAATGACACTGAAAGTTGCCGGCCAGAAATGGTTGACGCTTCAGCGGTTCGAGTCCAGCCTTCGCGTTAACAGGGTGAGCTCCTGTTTCCTCCCCAGTTCCTGTCAACCCAACAGTTCGAAAACTCACGTGAGTAGATAAATGGGGACTCTCACTCCGGTGGGAGGAAAAATGCTGGCGGCGCCTTGCAAAAGGAGTCAGGAGCAGTTGCCGGTAAGTGCGAAACCGCGCTCGCCCGAAAAGGGCGCAAAGCAACGGAAACTCCGCCTCCTGCGCTCGCCAGCTGGGCTCTGCTCTAGGAAGGAGGCTCTGGCAAACCACTTCCAAAACACCTTGCCTTGAAAACTGCAAGGACTCGTCCAAGCAGTCATTGCAGAGTCGGTAACGACTGAGCGCAGATTAAAAAAAAAAAAATATTTATTATAGTACCTTGGGATTCTTACCATTCTCAGAATGGTTGTTTTCTCAGTGGAGTGGGAAATTATAGAGCTGTGGGCAGAGGCAAACATCCTAGATTTGTAAATGTCCCTTGAATTTTTTTTTTTTTTTTTAGAGGACAGAGGAAATCTACCTTTGCTCTGTTTCTCCCAACCATCTACTTACACAGCATTCTGGCCTCCAAAGTCTCTTGCCAGCTGTGCCAACCTGGGCTATCATTGTGCCAGTGGTGCATCACATTTGCACAAGAAGAGTAGATGGTTCCATCTGATTTGTCAAAGGCTTAAATGGTATGACTGTATAATAATGAAATGGTATAAAATGAACCCTCCCTTACTTGTCTCTTGAGCACAACATGGAGGAAACTGGAAGCTGGCAGAAAAGGAAAAGAAGGTGGGGAAAAGTCCTAAATAAAAGTATTCTCCCAAGAACTGCTCCTAACAGCTTCCTTCATGATTCCTATTTTGTGCTGTGAGAGAAAGAATGAAGTGTCGGACCAGAGGCACACAAAGCAGCCTAGAGAGTCCAGGTGTCAGGCCTTCTCCATTCCTGCTGCAATCCTGCAGTGGACGAATATTTTCTCCACCGGCTGATGACATGCTGAAGAGGTGAGGCAGCAAAGCTGAAGGGTTAAACCAATCACTTCTTTTATCACGTGTTGCATGCAGATCACCTGGACAACAACACCCACTAGTGACATGGAACAGAGGCAGAATAGGGCATGGCAATGGGGAAATTTCAGGATGGTATAGCTTTCTACTGACTCAAGGAGGGGTCTATAGCACTATACTTAGATATTGGGGAAAGGCTCTAAGGATAGACTGTCCCCAGCACAAAGTGCTTGGGCATTTTTAATTGGCCCAAGCATATATTACTATATTCCTTGTAGTAATTTTTTTAATTCAATTTTTAAAATTCATTTTTTAGTACTGAATTTCCACTTTATTTATTTATTTTATTTTACTTAAAAGATTTATAGAGCTGCCCATCTCACACGAGTGACTCTGGGCAGCCTACAAAATAAAACTGCCATAATAGCATATAACCCATGAGGCCCTGGTTAAAACAACAACCCCCAAAACAAGAAGCCACCTCATCAGCAGAGCTCACCTAATCTTCCAGTCCAAATGCCTGAAGGAACTGGAAATGGATGCACATGGTGGGCACACTTGTGGATATAAACTGCAATATATTAGTTTTGTAAAGTTTTTTTAATGCTTCCAAATCATGTCAAAGGTGTTTGATGAAAGACACCATGGTACAAATAAAATGAGAAGCAGTGGAATAATATTGTGAGAAGCCACAGAGAAAAGGGGTACTGAAGGAAGTAGGGAGGAGGCAGCTGTTAGACTCAAAACGGGGTTCTTGCCCGGAGATGACTGCCAATAACTTTGCTGGACACGAGAAACCCTTTAGAGCAAAATTCCTTTATTGATGCACAGCAATAAAGGAGATACCTCTATGAAAAGAGGCTCCTTGAACACAAAGAAATCAGGGTTTTTATACATTTTGCTTCAAGGAGATATAACATTTAGAGATTGATTGTTCAAGAAGTTCTTCATCACCTTAACTGGGATTCCCCTTTGATCTCTTCTGTGCTGTGGGCCCATCCCCATATCTTTTGTTTTCTCAGGAGATCTCAACTACAGGTGAATACACTTAATAGGTTGCTAAAGTTAGATATAGGCTAACTGAGAAGGGTCAGCTATGGGTGAATACATCCTTGCCCTGAGAAGGGTCACATTAATAGGTTAATTGGGAAAGGTTAACTACAGGTTAAAGCTAGGCAAGGAGTTAATCCTTGCTCTCCAGCAAGAATCATAGGCACAGTACTTTTCTATTCCATGCTCCTCACAGCAGCCATTACTACGTCCTGCTGCTGCTGCTGCTGCTGCTGCTATCTCCTCCTGCTCTTCCTCTCAAGTCACCTGAGCAGCAGCACTGAAAGCTGCTTTTCACTCATCAAAAAATGGGTCTTTCTCTGTTTTTTTCCCTGTGATTTTATGTATTTTAGAACAGTTTTTCAAAAACACAATATGGAATTATAAAAGACTTCCAGGAAAGTCTACAAACATCAGGAGAATAAGCAAAATCCTATAACTAGAATTAAACAAGAACATTGTGGAAGAGCAAAAAAATGAAGTGCCATCAGACATTTGAAAGCCAGGAGAAATTACATCAATAAAGAAGCCTGTGACATCTTAAAGGTTAGTAAATTTATCATTGCTTAAGCCAGGGGTGTCCAAACCTTTTTCAAAGAGAGCCAGATTTGATGAAGTAAACATGCATGAGGGCCGACCATTTTGCCTGACATTCTTTGAACCATTAAAATTAAATGCAAATTAACTATTTTATGCAAAGTTTATTGCAAACGGCATACTTTTCATTTCGTCACATGGATGACAAATCCAAACAGGTGTTAAATCACTCTGCCTTTCGTATCTGAAGGCCAGATGAAAAAAAAATCCAGGAAGCTGAAATATATGTCAGGAACATTGTAAAGTACATTACATATTATTGGTAATAAAGGTTGTCTATCAACTTTTAAGTTAAAAAAATATGAACAGGAACATAACACCAAGTATACATGTTGTGTCCAAATGTATTTATAACTGATTTAGACCAACTGACATTAACTGAGATTTTACAATGTATTCATCTCAATTGAAAAAAAAACTTGCCTGCACTAATGTGAAGGGTGAAACTGAGATCTGGACTACAGCACATAGGCTAGGTCTGGTTCAAAGGCAGTGGTTTTAATGCGCAAAATGTCATGCAGGAGACAGTCACTTAGTCTTGTCCTCACGCAGTTCTTGTTAAAGTTCATAGCAGAGAATGTCTTCTCACACAAATATGTTGAGCCAAACAAGCTCAGCATTTTCTTAGCCAATGTCCGAATCTCTTGAAACCGGCCCTTATCCAGTTGGTGCTAAAAGTTCACAAAAGAGAGCTGTTGGTGACAACTGCGTAACTCGCTGTCACAATGCAGCTCAATGAGCTCGAGCTGCAGCTGATCTGGAGCATCATCTGGGTCAACAGAGAATGGAGAGGAGAAAAGGCTGATCTCCTTTTCAATAGCTGCAAAATCCTGAAAGTGCCGTTTAAACTCCCCAGCCAGAGATGTGATGTCTGCTGCATACCTGCTCATTTGCGCACTGATATTGTCCTGTGGAAAACTGTTCATTATTTCCTGCAATGCTGAAAAATGTATGGTATTGGGCTGTGTTTGTGACAACTGCCTTAGGAAAAGTTGCAGCTTTGTTCCAAAAGCTTTGAGGTGTGAATAAAGCCGGTTCACTGCTGTATCTTTTCCCTGAAGACTCGTGTTCAGTACATTCAGATGCTTTGTTATATCAGCTAGAAACCCCAAATCAGCCAGCCAAATGGGATCAGATAGTTCTCGCATCGGTTGTCCCTTTGTTTCCAAGAATTCTCCAATTTCCTTTCTGAGAGAGTAGAAACGCTGCAGTGCAGACCCCCGACTGAGCCATCTTACATCGTTGTGATATAAAACATCTTCGTATTCAGCCTGGATGTCCAGTAGAAACTGTTTAAACTGGCGGTGGCATATGGCTTTAGAGCGAATAAAATTAATAGTCTTTAGCACTGGTTTCATAACATGATCATATTTGAGATGTTTAGCACAGAGAACTTGTTGATGAATGATACAATGGAGTTTAATAGCTTTGCCTCCTTCTTCGATCACCTTGTTACAGATTAGGGTTGATAATCCACTTCATTCACCAGCCATGGCAGGTGCCTCATCAGTAATAATCCCAGTAACTTTGTTCCAGGGCAGTTTCATGTCATCGATGGCGGAACTAACAGAAACAAATAAATCTTTTCCTCTTGTTTGGTCCGTAAGGCTCTGGAGGTCAAGTAGCTCTTCAATCACATTCATTTCATCGTCCACACCTCTCATAAAAATCAGCAACTGAGCTGTGTCAAATAGGTCTGTGCTTTCATCACAGGCTATTGAAAAGAAGTCAAAATCCACTCCTTTGGACGTCAACTGTCTCTTAATATCTGATGAAATATCTTCAATTCTCTGTGCTACAGTGTTACGAGCCAGGCAAATGTTGGCAAACTCTTGTTTCTTCTCGGGACAGATATTCTCAACCATTTTCATAATGCATTCTTTGATAAATTCACCCTCAGCAAAAGATTTGCAATTTTTAGCAATTAACGTTGCCACCTCATAGCTCGCCCTTGTGGCATTTTCATTTGACTCACGAGCTCTTGTGAAAAATTGCTGTTGTAACATTAAAACAGCTTCAAGTTGCTTCAATTTTTCATTGCGGTCGTGCCCTGTTAGCTTGTCGTATGTGCTATGTCTCGACTGGTAGTGTCTCTTGACATTAAGTTCCTTATAAACAGCCACAGTCTCTTGGCATATCAGACAAACACAGTGATTCCATATTTCAGTGAAGAAATATTCCACTTTCCACCTGTCCTGGAAGCGGTGGCCCTCACTGTCAACTTTCCTTCTCTTATTTACAGTCACCATTTTAGAAATTGGCCAGAAGGGGAAGGGATCATGTGAGCGCAGTGCCAGAGGTTTTGGTCTAAGCGCCCAAGCCCTAATTATACTAAGTGTGTTCGCCTGAGCACTAATACACTGTCCAACAAGAATTCGCCAGAGATCTCTTCCAAACGAAGTTACGCTGTAGTGTACAGTGCTCAATGCTGGCGGGCCACAAGTGAGGGGTAGTGTCTGGAGGCGGTGTCTTGTAGCCTCATGTAATAAACTTTGATTTTTTTTTACTTTTAGCCCTTTGCGCCCTTCTGGACTATTGTCTATTGTCCCCTGTCCTGAATAAAGATGGCAAGTGCAGGTTCTCTTCAGTTGCAGCAAAGATTAATTGCCTGCCCTTGTGGCTGTGTGTGGTGAAGTCACAGCGCAGGGAGAAGGAACGCACCAAATCCCGCAACGTCCGAGAGATTGCGAGAACGCCGACTGAGGACGTGCAGTTCCACGGTGTTGAAAGATCCAGAGATCCCAGGGGTCCTGAGTGGCGCTCGGGGATTCACTGGGGGCCACAACAGATGAATTTTGCCAAATTACCTGTGGGACCGTATTAAACCAGAACACGGGCCGCAATTGGCCCACGGGACGGACTTTGGACATGACTGGCTTAAGCTTTTGAGGGCCGGTTATGGAATAACAAATTACATTCCTCTGTAAGATATTTATTTGTTTATTATTTTAATTTATATGCTGATTTTTGAAAACTCCAAGTGGCTTACAGTTAGCAACATAAAATTAAAACATAGAAAATCAATAACTTAACTATAACAACATTAAGGCTTGAATCACCATAATTTTAATCAGTAATTATAACAATCAATATTAATTTTTTGGCTTGGCCCTGCTTTTGCAGTTGCCCAGTATGTATACACACCTAGATGTATACTTAAATATATACAAGTATGTCCCAAACATACACTGTTACTAAGAGAAAATATCTCCAGGGCTTTCAACAAGAGTTAGCAACAATAACTGATAAGTTAGAGAAGCTAGGCAGTGCGCAGGATTTGTGTGAATATGCATGTAATTATTTTTTTTTTTCTAATCTTCCTAGTACTGGAGAAATGTCTTAAAATTCAAGCTCATGTTTCTTTTAGATAATTAGAATAAGATCAGATCTAAATCTGTAGTCTAAAATTCACAGATCCTGCAAGATACATATTGAGGAACAAATGTATTAGACCTTTGCAATTAAAATATTACATAAAACCCAGATGGCTTCTCCAGTAATTCTTTGACCAAGGGATGGAGAAAGTATTATCTCAGATCATTAAATTAAGAGCTATAGAAAGGTATGGAGAAGGATAAGAAATGATATTGGTACACACCTGTGTTAGGTATCTCTTATCTCCTGTCTTTAATTTATTTTGACCACTATTTTTCACTCTTCCCATGATTTGCACAACATAACTTATCCTGCAAAAGAATGGCCTGGTGGGTATATATGTATGCTTCATTGATTCTGTATGTCTAAACAAGGCCAGATTTATTTTGCTTTCAGAATCTATTTTAGGCAACCCTTAGGCAAGGCACCAGAAAATTCTAATATATTTGTAAAACTTAAATTTATAAATTTAAATGACATATAAATTTCATTAGAGAACAAAGGAATAAATACTTGGCCAAATGATTGACCAAAGCCAGATTGTTTTATTTATCATTATCCAAAAATGATAGTTTTATCATTAATTAATTAATTAATTAATATAATTAATCTTTAGCTTTATCTATGCCAATGTTAAGAAAAAAAATTATTTAAAAATATCTCCTGCTGATGGTTGATAAAAAGATAAGATATTACATTAAATTGATAATACATTAAATTGATAATAGGAGAAACATTCAAAATAAAACTGCCTGAGTTTCAACTATGTATATACCCGTCACAGGCCTAGCACTATTAACAAAAGAAAACTTCTAAAATTCCTCTCAAACTTTGTTCTTCCATATGTGCCATGTGTTCCCAGCCACTTTGCGGCTGTCAGCTCCCCAAAAATATTAAAAGTAACCTTTGGCCACCAAAAGGTTGCCTGTCCTTGAGTTGGATTGCTTTAAAAATGTGTCTGCAGTTGAAATATTGCAGACTGCTTCACTGCCACTGCAACTTGTATAGTTCAAACAGGGACGTATTAATACTGAGTTTTCTAATTACATTGGCTTTAAATACTATCCCTAGATATTTAATCATCTACTAACTCCAGCTTACAAGTAAACATTTGCCATGTGCATTTTGTGCTATGCCATGGGGGGGAAAAACACTTTAGTATTCATTAACTGATGAATGAACTAGTTGGTTGGAACAGTTTGTAATGATCTTTTAAACTCCAGGGAATTTAAGACAGAAGTATTGCATCATCAGCATAAAACAGCACACAATGGACAAGTTTTAGGAGTCAAAGAATTTTGAGGGAGTTAGCTGCATGACAATATTCTTTTTAAAAAAGATCAAAAAGTGTATAGGCTAACATACTGACTTGTTGAACTCCTGGTAAAAGGAACTGCCCCTGAGAGATAACCATACCTTGGGCATCTGATTTAGACAGTTTTCATTCCATGCTATGGTGAAAAGAAAGAAAGCAATTAATGGAAAAAGAAGCACATTTATCTAAGACTAATAACTAGGGACAAAATGAAAACTTGAGCGGGATGGGATAATGCATCCATCCTTGCTCTTCTTGACCTCTTGGCGGCTTTCGATACCATCAACCATGGTATCCTTTTGGGTCGGCTGCAGGAGTTGGGACTGGGTGGCACAGTGTTGTGCTGGTTCAACTCCTTTCTCCAAGGCCGAACCCAACTGGTGTTGATAGGGAGCAAGAGGTCCAGCCCCCGGCCCCTACTCTGTGGGGTGCCTCAGGGTTCGGTGCTTTCACCGCTCGTATTTAACATCTACATGAAACCATTGGGTGAGATCATCCGGCACCATGGGATGAGATAACATCAGTATGCTGATGATACCCAATTATACATCTCCGTCCCAGGTGTCTTAAGTGACGCTGTGACTGCCCTCTCGCAGTGCCTGGAGGCTGTGGGGGCCTGGATGGGGGACAACAGGCTTCGACTGAACCCTGGTAAGACGGAGTGGCTGTGGGTACGGGGAGCCTCAAGATCTAGGAGTTTGTCATCTTTGGTTCTTGACGGGGTTGCACTACCCCAGACAGACCCGGTGCGTAATCTGGGGGTCTTCCTGGACTCACGACTCCTGCTCGAAGAGCAGGTGGCAGTCGTGGCTAGGAGGGCCTTTGCACAACTTCGTGTGGTGCGGCAGTTATGCCCCTTCCTGGATCAGGAGGCCCTCCAAACGGTCACCCATGCCCTGGTCACCTCCGGGTTGGACTACTGTAACCTGCTCTACATGGGGCTGTCCTTGAAGAATATCCAGAAGCTACAGCTGGTGCAGAATGCGGTGGCGCGGACAGTTCTCAATGCCCCTAGGAGGGCACATATAACACCGCTGTTGCGTGAGCTGCATTCGTTGCCAGTTTGTTTCCAGGTCCAATTCAAGGTGTTGGTCATCACCTTTAAAGCCCTTCATGGCACAGGACCAGGTTATCTGAGGAACCATCTCACCCCGGTTATTTCAGCCCGCCCCACTTGGTCCAGCAGAAGGGGCAGGTTGCAGACCCCACCGGTCAAGGAATTTCAATTGGTGGGGTCTAGGCAGAGGGCCTTTTCTGCTGTGGCTCCCGCCCTATGAAACATCTTGCCTATCGAGGTCTGGTGTGCCCCCTCCCTCATGGCCTTCAGAAAAGGGGTTAAATCCTAGGTTTGTCAGAAGGCCTGGGGGCCGGATGGGGGCTTGCATCTGTGGAGATGGCTGGTGGGGTGATGGATTCTAGCTCCCCCCCCCCCAGCATCTTGAAGGTGTTAGCGCTAAAATTTACAGGGGGGTTTTAGGACATTTTTAATGTATGTTTGTATTTTAATTATTTATGGATTTTAGCCACTGTTGGAGGGATTGGTGTGTTTTTTCTTTTTTGTTATTGTGAGCCGCCCAGAGTCACCCGTTGGGGGAGATGGGCGGCATACAAGTTTAATAATAAATAAATAAATAAACTTAGAATTCTAAAAAAATAATAGGGAGCAAGTACATACACATGACAACTCAAAAAAGCAAAAATGTTGCTAGAGTTAGATCCACCTCTAGGCTGCAGGCCAGAGGCAAATGTAAATTACATTCTTTCTCATGCAGTAGCCAGCTAAGTGTTTATGGCTTCTGTTTTATACACAAGACTATTTTACAGAAGCTAACTTGCCTCAAGAGTAAACTTGCTTGGACTGCTGTTGTTTTACTAAAGTATGTAGAAAACAATTACTGATTGCCCTGTGCTAATGGAAAATGTCTGTGTTATGCTTTAGTTTTCAGGTCAGATCTTTCCAGAAGAAATCTTTTAGGCATTTACATCTATATACAGTACATAACATATTTCTGTCTGAAGAATGAGAGGTTTTCAACAAGCAGAAATGTTATGATTAGTTTAATCCAAATACAGATTGTTACCAATGTCCAAAACAACAGGATTAGGGCAGTAACTGTCACCATTCTTATTCATTAACTTTAGGCATGACCCACATAATCCTAAGATACAGGTAATAGGTATAGGAATAGGTATTATTATTTAGATGATGATATTATTATTATTATTATTATTATTATTTAGATTTAATATAGCTGCCCATTCCTGTGGACTTTGGACGGTGTACAAAATATGATTAATACAGTGGTACCTCGGGTTACGAACGCCTCTGTTAACGAACTTTTCGGGTTACGACCAGCCCCGGCCGCAAAAATTTATCTTGGTTTGTGAACTCCCCCTCGGGGTACAAGCAGAATACGCGGCCATTTTCCCTCCCGTGACACGGTCCACGGCCATTTTTCCGCTCCTGACACGTGGTCCGTGGCCATTTTTCCGCCCCTGACACGTGGTCCGCGGCCATTTTCCGCCCCTGACACGTGGTCCGCGGCCATTTTCCGCCCCTGACACGTGGTCCGCGGCCATTTTTCCGCCCCTGACACGTGGTCCGTGGCCATTTTTCCGCCCCTGACACGTGGCCTGTGGCCATTTTCCGCCCCTGACACGTGGTCGTAGGGAGGGGGACTCTCCCTCCAAGCAATAGCCGCCTCCCTGTCCTCCACGCCAGAACGGATTAACGGTAATTACATTGAACCTTATGGGGAAATTTGCTTCGGGTTGCGACCAATTCGGGTTGCAGCCAGAGTCACGGAACGAATTAAGTTCGTAAACCGAGGTTCCACTGTAATTAAAACATAAACAAAATTAAACAACACAACCCAGACTAAAACCAACCATTAAAATCAAGCACGACAGCCCCCACCCCACCCCGTTATCCTCAGGCCCAGCTAGTAAGCAATGTGTGGCTGCGTTTTATATATAAAATATGCAAGGCAGAAAAGGTATTAATTCACCACAGGTCAAACACATATAATTGTCTTAAACTGTCAGAGAATTATATGAGCAGATAGACACTGGGAAGGGGAAAGAAAAGCCTAGTGGCTGGAAGTCTGTACTTAAAATGGTTGTTTTTACATGTTCCAGGTACTCTACAATAGTATGCTATTAGTTGTACAAGTTTTAATGCTTCAAGTTCTTCAAATAAATACAAATCAGGAAATCAATTATGTAATTATAAGGGGGGGATCAAGGCACAACTGCCTCCCTTGCCCCCTCCCCAAAAAGTAACGTATAGTAGCACCATGACCCTGCCGTGGTGTTTACTGTTCTGATTCACCAGCCTCTTCCCAATGTAATCTGACTGTGCTTTTGGATTTTTTCCCCTAAACTTACATAATATGTCACTCAAGCACTAAACATTCTGAAAAGGGAAAGCAACAGATGCATTTTGTTCATTATTGTTTTGTATGTATTTGCCAAAGATTAAGGCTTATATCACATGAGACTTGTGGCCAACTTTGAAAACCCCAGTTTTGGAAATCTCCTTTAAGGGAAATATTCTATATTTTTATATGTTCAATATTTTGGTTTCATGTGCTGTATAACAAGGGTCTAAGTTCAGTTTTCGGAACTGTTTGTGATGGAATTAACTTTAGGGACTTCGTATTTTTAGTTCTATGAAATGTTGTCCAATGTTTAAGTCTGTTTCTTGTACTGTATTCTGATGACATACTTACTGTGCCAGAGGGCCACTGAAATAGATGCACATCAGTGGGCCAAGGCTGTATTTGCCTCCTGCTGGTGCCTATGGTGACAAATCTTGCCACAAATGCAACTCTCTCTATTCTTCTATTGTCTCTGGCTTAAGTTGATGGGAGGAAACTATGTAGGGCAACCTTTACAGGGCTCTGGTACATTACATCTGTTAACCCTATTTTTAGTGTTAGAACAAACAAAAGCAACAGGTTTCTACAACAGTGATGCCATATAATGGAATATAACTGACTCCAAAGTACAAGCCTTTATAACATTCACTGCTGTCACTCAACAAGTGGATATTTATTGCATTATAATTAAATTGCAAATCAACAGAGGAATTAATCATGCTTGAACACTGGAGAAAATCTCACTTTCTTTCTAGAGAGAAAAAATGCATTGATGTCCAACCCACCCCTTTTTCTTAGCCTGGCCCAGTTCTGCTGCACAGCAGGACTCCTGACAGACTGCCTGTGACTGACTGCATGATCCTCAGACAAGTAACTGAAGGGGTTATTTCTGCAGATGTTTTAGCTCTTTGATAACATAATCCAGCTGTTACAAATAGAGCTTGAAGGAAAAAATGATAAATATGGACTCTCCGGCTACAAGGGGTTTGAAGGGACACAAATCACATTGATTACATTAGAATCAATTTTCACTGCCTCTTCAAAAAACAAAGCTAATACCCTGATTTGTTTACTGGCATGTGCATATGTCTATGTATATACATTAAAACATGCATTGTTTGTATGTAAAGCTGAAACTTGTTTAAGAGCATTCTTCTTTTTTAACTTTGATTTTGGCAACTCTTAGTAACAGGAAACCTGCTGTACTTCAGGGCTGTGCCTATGCAGCAATTAGGATCATAGGAAAAAAGATGCTATGGTGCACTTGCTGGTGACTCCTTAGCACAGCTGCTTTTTTGTTTTGTTTTTTGCAGAATTGCATGGCTGCCTTCTACAGCTGCAGCACAATCCCAAGAAAATGTGTTTCGTGTAAAGAATTGCTTACATGCAGATCCATGCACTGTAGTACAATAAGAACTTAATGGAAGGTAGCAATTTCTCATGTAAGCTAGCCTTTAGGTTAAGGTATGGGCCTCATCAACCTGAAACACCAAGTACAAATGTAACTAATGAGTATGTGCTCACAAAGGATCTCCATTAAACAGCTTAACCATCAAATTGCCTGAAGTATGCTATATTTGGGCATATCTGCAGTTACTGCGTAAGGTGCTCCTGTCCTGTGATCATGCTGGCTTGACAGTAAACTGGCTTAAGAAAATCCTTTCTAGACCAAGATACTTTGGCAACAGCTTGCAAGGTATTCAATCCAGACTGTTGGCTATCACATTCTCCCTTGGACAGTTCCTTTGCTGCTCTGCTTTCCTGTCTGTACACACACAATGTTAAATTAAATTTGCATATACAAATGTTAAAACATCAAAATGTAGGTACAGGCAGGCATAACAAACAGCTTTTAAAAGATCCCTTCTTTCCACAAAGCACTCAGATTCTTTAATTCCCTTTACCAAATCGAATAGCAAGGAGAGATAAGAAGGGCTTCTTAAATGAACAGTGCAAAGAAATTGAGGAAAACAATAGAATGGGGAAGACTAGAGATCTCTTCAAGAAAATTGGAGATATCAAAGGAACGTTTAGTGCAAAGATGGGCATGATAAAGGACAAAAAAGGCAGGGACCTAACAGAAGCAGAAGAGATTAAGTAGAGGTGGCAAGAATACACAGAAGAACTATACAAGAAAGATCTTAATGTCCCTGATGTCCATGCTGGCGTGATCACTGACCTTGGGCCGGACATCCTAGAGAGTGAAGTCAAGTGGGCCTTAGGAAGCATTGCTAACAACAAAGCTAGTGGAGATGACAGTATTCCAGCTGAGTTATTTAAAATACTAAAAGATGATGCTGTTAAAGTGCTGCATTCAATATGCCAGCAAGTTTGGAAAACGCAACAGTGGCCACGGGATTGGAAAAGGTCAGTTTACGTTCCAATTCCAAAGAAGGGCAATGCCAAAGAATGCTCAAACTATCGCACAATTGCACTCATTTCACATGCTAGCAAGGTTATGCTCAAAATCCTACAAGCTAGGCTTCAGCAGTACGTGAACCGAGAACTACCGGATGTACAAGCTGGGTTTCGAAGAGGCAGAGGAACTAGAGATCAAATTGCCAACATTCACTGGATCATGGAGAAAGCACGAGAGTTCCAGAAAAACATCTACTTCTGCTTCATTGACTATGCAAAAGCCTTTGATTGTGTGGATCATAACAAACTGTGGCAAATTCTTAAAGAGATGGGGGTACCAGACCATCTTACCTGTCTCCTGAGAAATCTGTATGCGGGCCAAGAAGCAACAGTTAGAACCAGTCACGGAACAACCGATTGGTTCAAAATAGGGAAAGGAGTACGACAAGGCTGTATACTGTCACCCTGCTTATTTAACCTATATGCAGAGTACATCATGAGAAATGCCAGGCTGGAAGAATCACAAGCCGGAATTAAGATTGCAGGGAGAAACATCAATAACCTTGGATATACAGACGATACCACCCTAATGGCAGAAAGTGAAGAAGAACTAAAGGGCCTCTTGATGAGGGTGAAGGAGGAGAGTGCAAAAGCTGGCTTGAAACTCAACATTAAAAAAACTAAGATCATGGCATCTGGACCCATTAATTCCTGGAAAATAGAAGGGGTAGAAATGGAAGCAGTAACAGACTTCATTTATTTGGGCTCCAAGATCACCGCAGACGGAGACTGCAGCCATGAAATTAAAAGACGCTTGCTCCTTGGGAGGAAAGCTATGGCAAACCTAGATAGCATATTAAAAAGCAGAGACGTCACCTTGCTGACAAAGATCCGCATAGTCAAAGCTATGGTTTTTCCAGTAGTAATGTATGGCTGTGAGAGCTGGACCATAAAGAAGGCTGAGCACCGAAGAATTGATGCCTTTGAGCTGTGGTGCTGGAGAAGAGTCTTAAGAGTCCCCTGGACTGCTAGGAGGTCAAACCAGTCAATCTTAAAGGAAATCAACCCTGATTGCTCATTGGAAGGACTGATAATGAAGCTCAAGCTCAGATACTTTGGTCACCTAATGCGAAGAGAGGAGTCTTTGGAAAAGAACCTGATGCTGGGAAAGATTGAAGGCAAAAGGAGAAGAGGACGGCAGAGGATGAGATGGTTAGATAGCATCACTGAAGCAATGAGCATGAAACTGAGCAAACTCAGGGAGGCAGTGAAGGACAGGAAGGCCTGGCGCAATATGGTTCATGGGGTCACGAAGAGTCGGACACGACTTAACGACTGAACAACAACAACAACCAAATCGAATCAAATATTTATTATGATCATAGAACAGCATAGAGGGTAGAGTTGAAATAGTACAGTGGATTTTTTTTTTCACTTAGCATAGCAAAGTTTGAAATCTGGCAGTCTTTTTTTTTTAATTACATTTTTTCTTTCCTTAAGTCATTTTTTCCTCCTTGGTTATTTATATATTTATTTTAAGAAAAAGTCAAGGTTTTCTTTTTTGTTTTTCCATTAACCTGACATGGAAGGGTTTCACTTTCATCTCCAAGTAGCCCAAATAACCTATCCCAGGTAACTGAAAAAATGGTAAAAAAGTGCACTCCAGGCATTTAAAAAAAGACAGCTCAGGGATAAATTTAGGTGATATTATGATTTTAAAAAATTATCATGAGTTTCAACCTTGTCTTTGCTAGTGAAAAAAGAATATCCATTGTATTCTTTCACCTCTGATGATAAAGAGTAACATAGAAACTATTAGAGTGCATAGTAACTTTCTAACATTAGAGAATATCACAGTTCCAAAGGCAAAACAGTTTCACAAATATATACAGAAGGTCTTACCCAAAACTACATCAGCATATCCTGGAATTAGAGGGTATTCTAGCCCATTTGCTGCTTGTAGTTACTTTATATCAATACTTCTCGTAAACTAATTCAAATGAATGCTCAGAAATACTCCAAAGGATAATGTGGTGAATATTCTTGCATGTTGGGTGAGTTTATCACGAGCCAAGTTGTTAGCAACCAAGTCCCCAGCCAAGTCCCCACTGTGTTGTTTAACTATGTGTGATATCAATACAGTATTTTCAGTGGCTCTAGAAAGTTCTGTGCCTTGATATAGATATATTGATCATGCAAATTGTTGCCAGCGTTCATGTCTCTTTCTCCCCTTGCTTTGCCTGCCTTGTCCTGTTTTTGTCAATTACCTATTTTGGATGTTTGCTTATATTTAATAAATTGTAATTGTATTTATTTATGGTCAGTGACCAGTGAAATATATGTGCTAAGATCTGGGGTTCATTCCAGCCACAGGGACAATTTCTCTTATTTCATGGGATTTTATGAAACCTCCCATCCAATACTGCTGAGGGTAGAACATTAAAGAGGCCAAAAAGAGCAAACCAGGTTGAACAGATAGTTTGCAGGACTAAAAGGTTTCTAGGAAGGAAACCACCCTTGTAGACTGCCTGTAGCACTCAATTCTGTCTGACATGCAATATCAAAGTCTCTTCGGCAAATCTCAGCTTTTGCTTTTTCTATGCCTAGAAGTAGCAACAAGTCTATAGAAAGACCTAGCTATCATTTTATAGAAAAGAAACAGCAGGCAAAGAGAGATGGTTAACCTATCGAGAGTTGTTACAACAAAATCATGGAGAATATAAAATGAAATCAAGATATCAATTGACTGCAGAGGGATTTAGTTTTCAATGGTTTTTCTATGCACAGTTAAGAGAAAGATTTGAGGTAGATAACAGGACATTTGGAACTGAAGGGCACAAGACAGAATTTGAAATTGAACTACGTAATTGAACTATGAACATATATAAACTTTTGTTGAAGCTAAAATATATAAACTTTTGTTGAAATTTGAAATGGAAGACAAATGAAAGAGTGTATGATAAAATGGGCTAAGAACATTGGATACAATATGGCGATGGAACAATGGGAAAATATGTGGCTAAAAGGATTAAAATTTACATTATGTTATAATTTAAAAGAGAACTTTTATAAAATGATGTACTGTTGGTACATGACTCCAGAAAAATTATCTAGAATGTATAAAGGTACTTCAAATTTATGTTGGAAATATGGAAAACATGAAGGGTCATTTTATCGTTCCTAGTGGACTTGCAAAAAAACCAGAAAATGTTGGGTTCATTGTATCATTGTATTTATTTATACAATGATACAAAATTTTTTAAAGATTAATATTCAGTTGAAACCAGAACTCTTCTTGTTGGGATTATTGGATAGACAATTAAAAAAGAGTTATGGAAGACTGTTTTTATATATGACTGCTGCAAGATTATTATATGCACAAAAATGGAAAGACTCTGAAATACCCACAATGGAGGAATGGATGGTGGAGATGACAGAATTAGCAGAGATGGCAAAATTGACTTATTTGATTAGGAAAAAACTATATTTATTAGTGATTGGAATCCCCTTATGGACTTTCTGCTGAAAAAAGAAAAAAATGAACTTGTTACTTATGGGTTTGATGATTAGAAAGGGTAGATTATGGAAAGAAGGAAATTATGATGTAACCTTAGAGAGGGTAAAATATAGATGTACTTGTAACTGCTGTTAAGAAGACTGGAAGCTGCTTCTTTATAACTTTTTTCTTTTCTTTTTCTTTTCTATTTTTTTCACTTGCTATTACTTTTCTTTACTTTCCTTACTTTTCTCTTTCAAAATTTGTGTTGTTTTTATTCTTTTCAAAATTTCTTTAATAAAATTTATATATATATATATATATATATATATATATATATATATATTCTGATGGCCCACTAGCCTCACTAATTCTTCTTGATGACTTTGCATCGATGGAAATTAAAAATCATAGCTGACAGTCCATCTGTCTGTCTTTCTGTCTTATATATATATATATATATATATATATATATATATATACACACATACATACATACATACATATATATATATAAATTTTTATATAATTTTTATATAAAAATTTTTAAAGAAAGACTGTCAGCTATGATTTTTAATTTCCATCTTGATGCAAAGTCATCAAGAAGAATTAGTGGAGCTAGTGGGGCATCAGAAAATAGAAGTTTGAGCCAATAAGAGAGGCGGCAGACACAGACTCTCACCTCCAGGGGGATCATTCCTGTTTCCATGTGAATTAGAACATTTTGGACATGACATGGGACATGGAAAAGTGCTTGCAAAAACTTTGATTGGACAGCATCCAGCGGCTTTAGACCATTGTAGGTGCATATCTGTGTGCTGTTCAGCTTTTGAGATACAGATTTAGCTTCAAATTGCTTAATGGCAGCAGGTATGCTCCCTTAAAGTGAAAAAAGCCAGGATTGCCTTGGCAGTGTTATTGGCTTTGGCAGAGATGACTCTAGATTGTTCCTACTAACTTACAGAGGCTTGAAAAACTACTCCAAGATCTTTAAAAGCTGGAACTTGTTCTATTTTGTTAATTCTTATTTGCCATTGATTTTTATGGCAGCTAGGTCTTCCTGAAAAAACCATAGTCTTGAAGTAATTAATTGTAAGCCCTTCCTCCTTGCAGAATTCTGTAAACTTCTCCTAAGGCCTAATATGCAAATTGCTGTATTATTGGCGTATAGCAGCATTGCCAAGTGTCTGTCCCTGAGCTTACGGGTGGTGAAAATCTTTTTTGGTAAGAGCAGCAACCACTGAGCTTTACTCCTCAGCAGATTAGAATGTCTGCAGCCAGCTTCATTATACATAACTTCGGTGACTATGTTTTCATGCAGCATCCTGATTAGTGAAAGTAGCCATTGGTCAGTGCATGTAAGGGGAAGCTTACACCAGAGTCTACCTCTTGGTGTGTGAAACAAGCATTACAAATCTCTCTCTGGGTTAGTCAGAAGTAAAGTTTTATTGGAAGCGTTTGCAAAGGCTGGTGGGCTTCATTGCAAATAAGAAGCCACACCCACATACCCACTCCGGCCTAATTATATACATTCCCGATCGCAAGTCCCTCCCCTTTTCCCCATTGGCTAAGGTACTCAGGGTGTACAGTCTTTCCGGCCGCTCTATGATTTCTTCCCGGTCCCTCCCACCTCATCCATTGCAAGTTTATGGTAATTTGCTCAAGGTTTCAGCTAATTGCATTATACTGATAAAGACTGCCCCAGGTTAAATTAGTTTTTATTTACATTGTCCCACACAAGGAGACAACTTCCTCTCCATCTGCCACTATTTGATAACCATAACACTTAACACTACTTCCTTATCTCTCACACAGCTGCACTCTTAGTATGCTCAAGCTACTATTTGTCAATAATAACATATTTTATCCATCTCTCACATTGGGACAGTGTAAGGTTTGCCCCGTTCGACAGAGAAACTCTCGTGACACGTGTGGCTCACAAAAGAGGTTTACTCATGCGTAACGTAGCAGTCACAAGCAAAGCCAGGACTGGCTTGGTACAATTGCATCACTCGTTATATTCCCCCCTTCCCGCGCTTTTTTCCGCCCCGCGATCGTGTTACCGCTGCGGATTATCGGCCCCCCAATAATCCCTCTTGATTGTCCATGATGGCAGGTTCGGTCAGGGTCCATTGTCCTTGATTGGCAGTCCCCTCAGGCTTGGGTTGGTCCCCCCCCGTTACGTGCAAGCCCGAGGGTTCTGTGCTGCGCGGCGATCTTGTTTCGCTGCCTGCGGCCCCGTTCATTGTTTGCTCGCACCGTTATCAGTGTATAGTTAAAGCTTCCGCTGCGGTTTTCCTGTTTGGCTGGGCGCAGGTGGCCCATTAATTAGCGGCGCTTTCAGTTCCTCTTTTCCTCGCTAGCTACCGCCGGTGGAGTTCGCGTGGTCTGGCTGTGAGCTTCCCCGAAGCCCCGTGCTGACCGAACCTGACAGACAGAATCAAAGGCTGATTTTAGATCCATAAAAGCAACATATAAAGGGTGTTGATGTCCCCATGTATATTTTTCTATGAAGAATTGCAAGATGGCACAATGATCCGTTGTAAATCTATTCTAAATCCCGCTTGCGCGCCTGCCAGGAATTTCTCCTGTCCCAGCCAGTCCAGCAGCCTGTAGTACAGAAAGCAGGAATTTAGCTTGCTGGGTACACTCAATAGATTAACCAGATGGTAATGTAGGAGATCTGTATTGTTGCCTGCCTTAGGGGTAGGAATAGTTATAAAACAAGTCCAGTCACCTGGCATTTGGAATGTTCCTTATAAGAGTAAAAAGAAAGGCTAGGGCACGAGTCTACCAGTCATTTAGTAAAGCTATCAAAATCAAGCTATATTTTTGCTAGCTGAACTGAGTGATGTGTGCGCTTGCTCTGATCTAGATATAGGGATTGATTGGGAATGTGCTGGGTGCCAGCTCAACTGGAAATGACCCACTGTATTTTTCCAACACTGAATCACTACCTTCACTTCAGGACAGAGACTAGGAAGCCTGGCACAAATGTCCCAAGAAAGAAGCAACTTGGCAAGTGTTTCCTTTGAAGCCCTGTGTGGAGTAGAACAATCTGCCATTAAAACCTTAATTTAATTCCTTTTTCCGGTTCCTCCCTTCCCAGTGATGCCTGGCATCAACTCGATGAATCCTAAGTGTAAAATACATGATCTTCCCCAATGCACCCTTATTCTGCAAAATGCTGCAATGTACCTCATTGAACTATTAATCCATCTGGCTCTACTGTATTTTATACTGTACTGACTTGTAGCTGAGACCTCCCCCTGAAATCAGGAGATGCTAATAATGTTCACTACAGTAGTGAAATAAGGTGGGTCTGATAGAAAAGTGGTAAAACTAACTGTAAAAATTGTACTTACTATTGATATTAAAACATTACAGATTATGATATGGCAATACAATGCAGACCATAAAACAAGGTAGAATAAAATAAACTAAAACAGACTAAAACTAGTCAATAGATCAGGCAATCTAGGCTATAAAGCATAATAAAGTAAGAATTTACATTACTAGCATTATGCTGTAGATTCAGATTATTTAGTCTGGTCCAAGATCAAAGATGAGGAACAGGAAAAGAATATGTAACAGACACAAATAGCAGCATTGAAATGAAAGAAGAAAAATCCAAAGTTGGAATACAGGTGACAGGGCAAAGTTAAAACATACAAGTCTGCCTTTACAGCACCTGTGATACCATTTGTTTTCTAATAGGGATAGTCCCAGAGACATATTTTGCCATCTTATAAGTACTGAATAGGTTTAAATCTGATAAAAGGTAATGAAGCAATATAATAATAATGATGTATTTTCCTGCAGTGGTTGAGAGGAAATCTCAATTTTCTTTATATTACCTGTGATTAGGTTGTTAGCTGGTATCTGATCCAGATATTATGTCCTTTTGATCCATCTGTTTTTAAATGAATTGATTGGGCCTTGTTCTTCATTCTATTCACTGACATTTGTTAATACTGTTATCTGCTCATATCTAAGTAGCTTTGGATTGGTGGGGGAGAAAATTCTGCTTTCTGAGAAGGTTGGGGTTTTTTTGCATTTTTGCCATACTTTGTCCAGTTTTTGTATATTTAATAGCATATCATCTGTATTAAGGAGATTTGATGCTTTTCTCATTTCTTCCAGTGATACAATATGTTGTGTTTGGCTATCCACATATTAACTGGGTATCTTTCTAGAACTTTTTCTGACATGAACATTGTGACCTTTCAGTCTGTTCATTTGGCTCCCATCATAGTTCTGCATAAATTATTTGAGCACCAATTTCAATTCATCTACTTTGTGGTTAATGATAGTTAGCTGCTCACAGATTGAAATTAGTCTCTGCACTAAGAATACTGCTTCTGGTCAGCAAATCAAATCAGAGTTTAGATGAATTGTTTTGTACCAGGCATGGCAAATGGAGAAAAGCAGGACTATTAATTAGGCTCTCCATCTGCTTCTTTCTGGGTTATTTTCATTTTCTTCACATACCAATTCCTCATTATCCTAGAGAAAATTGTCTAATATAGCATAACTGGAGATGTTTAAAATATTTACCTCAATATTCTTCAGTCTTGAAGAAGCATGAAATTTTCTAATGTCTGCTGTTTTCAGCTTCTCAACTGTTGCTTGGGATCCAGAGCTCTTCCTGTAGTGCTGTTAAATTTGTTTTACCTACAGATGTTGTTTTATTTGTTTTGTTGCCCAGTTTGCTCATTAATGCAAGCGGGATAAGACATTTCTCAAAACAGTGCTCGCATAGGCAGATAGTCTGGTACACTGAGATAAAAGCTGTTTTCTATAGAGCTCATTGTAGAGAATGTTGCTAATTCACCACCTTTTTCCTCACCTGTGACTTGTATAAGTTTTTTTTACTCTATTTATTTTATTTATTTATTTATTAAATTTGTATGCCACCCATCTCCCCCAGAGATTTTTTAGGTGAGTATCATGGCATGTCCATATAGAAGCAGTACATATTGCTCCTGATAAGCGTCCCCATAAAATTATCTCCCTTTACTAAAGAGAGGCTTGGCCAAAAATATTTTTAACCTGTCCAATTCACTTTTCCACAACAACATAATAATCAATCCACACTTTAGTCTAACAGAAAATTTGTTTTAGTTAAAGCTCAGGTAATTCTAGCTCATAAGAATGCCTGAATATATAATTATTTTCTCTCCCATGAAACATTTTACTCCATAAAAAAGGGCAACAAGAAGCTTCTAAAGGAGAAAAAGAAAAACTGTACTCTAGAGCAGTGTTTCTCAACCTCAGCAAATTTAAGATGTGTGAACTTCAACTCCCAGAACTCCCCAGCCAGCATGCTGATCTGGGAATTGAAGTCCACACATCTTAAAGTTGCAGAGATTGAGAAACACTGCTGTAGAGAAGTGGATTTGGATTCAACAAGCTGTAATCAACAAAAATGATGGTCTGGTTTGGTGCCTTGTCTCCCAACTTCTATCCAGAGTTAACTCTGATAATAATAACAACTTGAGTCTTGATCTTGATATTTTTGTGGTATATTTACTGCATCACAAAAAAGCAAATATCATGTCCAGCTTCTTGCTGAATCTCTCCCTGAATGGCCCTCAGTTTCATCTTTCGAGGGCTAAAAATTAATTTCTCAATTGACAAATTGCAAAGCTCCTGGCTAAGATCTCGTTTTTTCAGTGCATCGGAGTTGGGTGGCTATAATAAATTTGAACAAACAAACAAATAAATAAATAAATAGTTTTATCATAATGTTTTAAATTAAATTCATTGTGATGGGCTGCTATGCTAGCCTCCCTTTTCACAGCTATAAATAATTTCCTGCATATCCCTAATATCTTTAATTCTAGTATTCTCCTAGTAAGGATCCTCTAATCCTTAATTCTAGTATTCTCCCAATATAAAAAAATAGGTGATAAAAATGATCCTGCAAATCAGTCTTTTACCCATAAATCAGCAAATTATATGCCAGATTACAGCCTCTTGCTGGCATGTCCTTTGAGAACATCTTAGCCCCTGAGCAGGCTTGCTTTAGATCTGGACATTCAGCTATGGACCAATATATCATACTGCACCATTTTTGTGATTGTTTATGTTGCCTTTGTAGACCTATCAGCAACCTGTGATTCTATATGAAAGATGCTGGAGGAAATCAGCTGCCATCTTCTTACATTACATGGCATTAACATCCAAGTCAAGGGTAATCACCTAAGCAACTTATCTGATTCTATCCCTACTCACAAAGGTGTCAAGCAATGCTGAATCCTTGCTCCATTATTGTTTAACCTGTATGTTAACTTCTTTGAAGTTTTTTGCCAAGCCAGAATCTCAACCTCATTCCCTTGCCTATTGCCTCAATTGCCTCAAGAGATTTTATCTTTCTCCTGGTAACAGTAAAATCTTGGAATTTAAATAAGTTATTGTTTCTCTGCTGTGAGCATGCCCACATACAGTACCTGGTTCTTTTTATCCACTCATATACAGCAATTTCAGTTAACCCACTAGAAGTAGAGAAGTAGAGAAAATCTTTTTTAAAAAATCACTGCCTCATTTATATTCTTCTTTATGTTGATGTTACAGCCATCTTTTCTATCACCCAAGTATGCCTCTGATGATGTTTTATTTCTTTATTGCAGCAGAGAAAATCCTGAAATTAATTACTCCAAAATGAAGCTCTAGGAAGCATTTGTCCCTAATTAAATGGATGAATAGGTGGATGGATTTGCTTATTTATTTATTAAATTTGTATGCTGCCCAACTCCCAATGACTCTGGGTGGCTCACAAGTAAAAACATTTTAAAAAATACAATAAAAGAAAACAATAGAAGATGGCAAAGATGACATGAACCAGACAGGAACAAAGAAACCCACACAATCCAGAGGATTTTACTCACCCTTGCCAAAGGCCTGGGAGAAGAGCCAGGTCTTCAAGCCCCTTTGAAAGGAGGATGGGGGCCGTCTGGACCTCAGGGGGAACCTTATTCCAGGGCAAGCATTTTTCATAAACATGATCATCTTGTGAGTATAATAAAACAGTGCACAAATTTAATTAAGAACATATACAATTCTAAAATGAAACTAAACAATAATACACACACACACACAGAGCAGCTGGAGAATCATAAAATACCTTCAACAAAGTCAGGAAACAGGCTCTGTCACATACCTGGGCCCCAAGCTCAAGCACAGAATCAGGTCTTGAAGGCCTTCTGGAAGGCCAGCAGGGTGGGGGCCACCGTAATCTCAAGGATAACCTTAGAGGTTATCTAGTTCAATCCCCAGCTCAGTGCAAGATCCCCTAGAGCATCTATAAAAGATTACCGTCCAGCCTCTGTTTGAAGATATCCAGTGAGCTTGATGTGGCTGCCTGTTCTGCATATTATCCTATAATTATTTGATTTGATCGTAATTTAGATGTTGGGGACAGGTAACAGGAAAGAGATAACTCTGCATCACTTTGCAACAATTGTGAGATAATCTTGGCCGTGTGTATCGTTATCTGGATGCACACTTCATCTTGTATCTAAAACCATGCTAGTGGGTCTGAGTTTCTTTTAAATGGAGTAGTAATCGTGAGATGAGAAAGAAATCTGCTAAGGTATCAAATGTTTAAAAAATTAACTACTGTGTTCCACAAAGTCTGTCTCTCTTTTTTCTTGAGAGAGTATCTGGCAAACAGAAGTTCTAGACACCAAATCTTTCCAAAAAGAATTTTCCAGCCATGCTCTGAATACTGTCCAATAATTAGAGCTATATATTATCATTTTGCCAATTCTCTTTCCTGAGTTTCCCCATTCCCAGCCCAGAATATATGGATTCTTTTGTCAATAATGTCCTTCTACCGAAGAGCCAAGGAAACAAGAATGAGCAAAGCATTGAGAAAAGCAAACAGTGAACAGTTTTTATATGAGAAAGGGGCAATGCCCATGTAGTTCAGGAGAATGTTTACTTTCCATTCCTTCCAACTCAGACTAGTAGCAAAGGCAATCACACTTAGGACTATGATTGTATATATGCATGTATGAGTTTGATCAGTTGACTGTTTTTAGCCAAAGTTGGTTGCAAAAACATGAACTGTAAATGCATGAGATAAAAATGTACATTAGAAAACAGAAAGTAAAACCACATCATACGCACATTTAAAATTAAGATTTTCTATGTAAGAAAACCTAAAAACATAATAAAATTATCTATTAACGCAGAACCTATTTAATCAACTATACTCCTTCAGTCCACTGTTGTCTTGATCATACATATCGGGGAAAAGATATATAATTTTGCAGCAACAAAAATGGGGTAAATTGGTATATAGCCTAAGAACTTCCATCTGCAGAAATGGAAGTTACTCCTTGTTGGAACATTTTCCTATTACTAGACAAAATGAGACAAAAGTGTATTACTCGTACTAGCATAAATTTCACAAATAGATAATAGGAAATATCTTCAGCCATTCCACTTCTACAAATACATAAATGGGCATTTAGATCTTAATATAGTAAACACCCTCCTCAGCATGGGAAAAGTTAGAACTTGAAAATAAATGATTGGTTTTTTTAGGCAGTGCATTCCACCTGAAAGCCTGTGAATGTTTAATAATTTCCATACACATACACACACCCTATATGACTCCATAAAGTTGCTTTTGGCTCCACAAATGGAACAATGGTGGATCATGAATGCCATATATATATATATTCTTGTTGGCAAATCGTGAACAAAAGCCTTCAGAACTCAGCTGGATGGGAAGAGGAGAGAAATTAAACCAAATGAATGTTTGAGCATATGGATTGAAAACAGAGTCCTATGGAATCCAGCTTTGTGGTTTCTGAAGGGGTAAGGGAAAGAGAAGTCTGCCTTAAGACCTGCTCAGATGGATTTTCAACATGGCATTCTTCATTCTTTAGCAACTCACAATGTACTGACCTCAAAGCAGTGTGTAGATAGAGTTAAGGATTTGCTCTGCATCCCCTCTTAGTCTGGTACTCTGCCTGCTCTTTATTTATAAGATCACTACTCTCAGGGTCAGCTCCTCCTGCCTTTGTTCCTAAGCACACACTCATAGAAGTCTTGCTCTCTGACATCTTTGTAGGATGTTTCTTTTTTTTTCTTAAATAGATCTTCACAAATCTGTTTCATTATTCAGATTAGATTCCTGTTCAGGAATTTTCATACATACACATGCTTTCCCTCCAACAGATGGGGATACCTGGCTTGGTACTGATATTTGTAAAAAAAAATCTTGGAATCATAGATTGAATATTAGTCAGGAGAGCAATGTGGCTACAAAAAAGGCAAACAGAATTCTAAGCTGCATCAGCAGAAATAAAATTTCTAAACCATGCAAAGTAATCATTCTACTTTGTTTTGCTTTGGTTAGACTCCATCCCATCTTGTGTATTGGGTCCAGTTCTGGGCAGTGCAATGTGAGAAAGTTTCAGAGAAATTGTAACAGGTTCAGAGAAGGTCAGTGAGGATGATAAAGGAACTAGAAAGTAAGGGGGATTCCACACCACAGTCTAAGTTGCTTGTCTCCCAGCTATCCCTGAAGTTGACTTTAAAAATTCCAGTCCAAACTGCAGTGTGTTGGCAATGGGGCTGGGTTGGCCAGCACAGGTGCTGACTAGTCACTGCCCTTTCCATAAATGAAGGGAACACAAGCTTCACTGCCTGGCCCCTGTGTAGTATATCTCCTTTTAGGGATTATTCCCTCCTATACATCCTTCCTTTTCCCTCTATATTTATACATACAGTATGGATGCCTTCACATCTCCTTCCCACATTCTCTCCTGTAACACAGACATTTTATTTTCCTTCATTGCACCATTGTTGCTTTGATGGTACAGTGATCAAAGCAAAGCAAATAGGTTGTTCCTTCCTTTCTATGTTCTGCTGTAGGTCCATAGAAACTTTATAGTAAGGATGAATTGATAGTTCAGCTTCACAGAACCAAAATTTCCCAGATATCTATGTTGCAATTTAAAGTTTTAAAGTGGGGAGGGGGGAGGAAAGGGAAGCTTTGCAGTACTGTGGAAAGCAGGTGGATAAAAGGGAAGGATGCTACACTCTTTTGGGTAGAAACCAAAAGGGGACCAACTGGGATCTGTAAGGATGAATGGTGTGATGAGCTTCTAGAGAGGATGGGAGAATATGGGATGAAGAAAATCCATTGACTTAACAGTCCATTATTGGATCAACTACATCAACTACAGGATAATGAAAAAATGGCAGTTGCTGACCAACAGAGAACATAGGGGGCCAGCAGCCCAAGACAAAATGGCTGCACTGGGGAGTGACTAGCTGCTGGAGGGCAGAACCAAGTGTTGTAGCTATTCAGAGCTGGAGATGTCATTAGTTTTGAAGCCAGTATTGCAGACCATCTGCTTGGAAGGACTTAAGGTGGCTTAGGATGGAAAGCAGCATTTTTGAAGTGGAGCTTCAAAACACAGTTGGGGGTGCATTTGTGATAGGCTGGGAGGGGGTGAAGATATGCAGAACTGTGGGTTCATTTCCCAAAAATCTACTTTTTTTACCCTTTTGATATATGGGTGAATTTAGAACAAATCCTGACTGAGACAATTCTGAAAATTCCTAAGGAAGTTATAATAGTCTTAGGCAAGTTGAATGCTAGGCTTGGGCCATCCATACAAGATCATATTAATACCAACAATATGTCAGAAGAACTCCTCTTTATATTACCTTCATGGTTTTTAGGAACCAGAAAATAACTGCTGCGGGTTGATAGCTATTAACCCTGTTAATCAAGGGTGTGACTTGCAAATTTTAGGGGACCAAAGCTTTGTTTATCCCTTTACCTATTATTGAGGGAAAACAAGCCGAACATCAGATCAGTGCTACTTGTATTTGGTTCTTCTCTCCCCCAGCAGCTCACTGGATATTTTCATCATGTATTATGTTGACACTGCCTTGTTGTAAGTGTCTATTTGGTTTTCTTGACAGAATACTGGAGTGGATTGCTGTTTTCTTCTGCAGTGGATTACATGTAGTCTGACCTCTCATCTATGACCTGTCAGTCTTGGGTGACCTTGAAGGAGTGTACACTCTCAACAGTCTAGCTCATAATCTCATTGGGGTGTGTAGGCTCCTTTACCCTACAAGATAACAATCCATGAAGGGGGATATTATAGCATTCCTTAAATATCTGAAAGTATGTTATATAAAACAAGGTCAAGGCGTATTCTGTCTTGTTTGAGAGTGCAAGACAATGAATAATGGATTTAAATTACAGGATGACCAATTCTATTGAACACTAAAAAAACTTCCTGAAGAATGAGTATTAGACATATTATCCAAATGAAATTCTTAAACTAAATTATATGTTACCTAATAAATACATTTATAAATTACATAAATAAATTACAGAGTGCCATTAATGGCACTCTGTAAACTCCTGGAGCAAGTGTGAGCTGAGGGCTTCTTGTAGTCAGTGCCATGCTATATTAGGAATTCCACTGTCCTTCTTTGATGAACAAGGGCAATATAGGCAATATAGGCATGGTTTTAAAAAAAGGGGTTTTAAATACATGATCTATGTATTTATTTGTTCATTTATTCAATTTATATCCTACTTTATACACAAAAAAGTACTTAAGCTAACTTAACAAGATTGCTAATGTATAGGTCACTAGGTGTCTCTGTTCTTCTACACTCTGCTAGGCCAGAAGCAGCCCAAAAAGCTGGAGCATAGCAAGGCTTACAGTAGTGGGGGTTATTTGGTACCTTATAAGATATCCAGTCAGAAACATTTCCTATTTCAATCCATCAACCTGACATCTTACTTTAAGATTTTACCCATAAGCGGAAATAACAACAGCAACAACAATAATAATTTTTGCTAAAGTTTCACAGCACATTTTGCTACATTTTTATTAGATTTTAACTTATCTGAGAATACTTGTCAGCAGACATTTATACATTTTCTACTGCTAAGAAATGAGGGGAATCCTGTCAAACCCAGGCCCAGAAATTAAAGTTTAAAATGCATTTATTGCAATCGGCTATACACTTGTCCAAGTAGAGGATGCAGTTAAGGAGGAAAATGTTTGCCTAAATCAGTTGATGCAAAATCTGATGGCAGTAAAACACTTAAAAATAGTTACTGCACAGAAATATATTTCTATTCAGATATATGAAGCATGTGAGTTTGAAAAATAAAATAAAAGCAGTTTTCCATAATCCAGGCTTCCTTGGTAATTACATTTCTTCTTAGAAAGCTACCTTAAATCACTGTAGTCATTAGAAGCCTCAGAAATTATTCAAAAATGAAAGAAGGAAGGAAATAAAATATCCTTCCGAAATCAAAACCATGTGTTGAACACTTTGCCATCACAAAATCCTCTAACTATGTGTTTAGTCCTTGTACTTAACCACAAAATTTCTAATGACTTCAACTATCAATAAAGGATCTCCCTATTCTTAATTAAAGTCTATTTCATAATAGTCTATTGTAGTAATGGACAAAGAATGGTAATCAAAAGTGCTAGTCTGAGGTGGATAATGTAGTTTGGCCTTGTTCCACTATATCTACAGTGCTGGGGACCAGTCTGTTCTCTGCACCACCACTCCATTTCCCTCTTGGGAAATGTGTGTGATTCTTCTCATCACATTGCATCTGTTTTTATAGTTTTGGTTATAACATATCCCTAATCCTTTTTTAAAAATCAGCAAACAGATGCTGAGCTACTTATTAGAGAAGAAAGTGAAGCATAAAAGGTTAAAACATGGATTAAATGGCCCATAATAAATTATTTAATGCAAATATATATTTTTCTTATTAAGTTTCTCATGAGGAACACTAGGCTGTTACAGACATGGGAGATGAGAGTGGGATCTGCTTCCATGTGTAGCCAATGTACATTGTGTGCATGATCTTACAGGCTTTACACATGGAAGCTGGATTGGAGGCCTCCTACCACACTTTCATCCCCTCACGCCCTTCTGTGTATCATCTCTCCTGGACCATTATCAAGTGCCACAGACGAATAAGAGAAGCATCACCCAGAATCTGTTATAATTTGGCTGATAGAAAGCTTTCATCAGCTGTCATCTCTCACCTGGAAACATGTAATGGAATGCATATAGGAGAGAAAAGCTATCCTTTGTCAGTGAGCTCATTTAAGTCTTGTTTATTTTCAAAAATTATAAATTCTTATGTATTTATGAAGATTATAAAGTCATTCTAGTCTACAGTAGGTTGGACCCTCCTCTTCCAGAAGTCAGTGATGGTAGGGGCCATGGGGGCCTATGCACTCCATTAGGGGTATACAAAAATCATGAACCATAACATGCATGCATAACATGCATGGAACAGGTATGTCTGGAGGTTGAGTCATGGCAACTGGACTTCTTTTCTTTTTTGGTAGAGACGTTTCGCTCCTTGTCCAAGCAGCTTCTTCAGTCTGAAGTCTGAAGAATACAGTCTGAAGAAGCTGCTTGGACAAGTAGAGAAATGTCTCTACCAAAAAAGAAAAGAAGTCCAGTTGCCATGACTCAACCTCCAGACAATTCCACCTGGATGACTGAGAATCTTCAAAACGTGGAACAGGTAATTTCAGGTAATGCATGCCCAAACCAAAACACTTTTTTAGATATTTGGGTCCATACATGGACCAAACGGACTTTTTTATTCTATATGTGGACCAAAATGAGGTTGTTCTGAGCATATGCTTGTGGCGGGGTGGAGGGAAAGGGTAATGTGAGAAAATTCAGAGGATGTTTAGATCAGCAGCTATGCGGAGAAGGGAAGGGAAGACACTGCAAGATCAATGGCTGGGACAAGGAAACTGTGCTGCTAAAACTATCACTGAAAGGGAGAGGCAGACAGGGCAGTATTTTAGTGGCAGAGGAAAGCAAAGCAAAGCAAAGCCTGGAAGTTTGGCAAACCAGGGGGATATGCCATGCTGAGACATCAGGGGTGGCATGCTGAGGAGAGGCAGGGAAGCAAGGAAGGTGCCAGGAAGATGGGGCAATAGGTGGGCCAGTGGGATAGACCATGCTAGGATACTAGCTGTGATAGCTGGGCAGGGAACAGATTGGGGTTAGTGGCTGGGAGCTACTGAGGGGAGAAGAGAGAACCAACCTTGCCCTATTTGCCCCATAAATCTGTCCAGATTTTGTTTAGTCTAGGTTTTGTTTCTGCCATACCACAACTGATCTGTAAAAGGTTTGGGCTGAACTTTCATTATGTGATGGTTTGTTCGAAGTTCAAATGCAGCATATTTTCCATTTTGAGCTACCCCTACTCCACATTCTACTCAAGAATTTTCTTTCATTTTTAAAATATGGATTCTCCCGTAATATTAATTTAGCATGATCATAAGGATGAAAACAGAGTTGCTGTTCTATTGTTATGTCATGCTGCCTCATTAGTGGTCAGTATAGGGTTAATTGGTTAATATTGGGTTAACCTATAAGACAGAGTTAATCTGGTTATTGTATTAATGCCTTTTCTGGGCTTACACAATTCATTGAACCATAAATCAACTAAATAAGATGGGACTGTGTGACATGCTAAGTTACAAAAGAAACAAATGAAAGTTTACAGTAATTAAGATTAATGCAAATGCAGTCACTAGGTTTGTAATTGACCAGATTAAACATGTAAGAACATAGTTGTAGGGATCCTGATCGCTGGATGGTTTTTATTAGTCAAATTTGACTAATATAGAAATGGTACAACAGTGATATTACAATAAATACATTCATAACAGCGATAAAATGATCAGAAACTTAAGAAAAAAATATACAGTAATACCTCGGTTCACGAACACTTCTGTTCATGAACAATTTGGTTCACGAACAGCAGCGTTCACAAAATTTTGCTTCCGTTTGCGAACTCCGCATCGGGTGACGAACACGACCCGCGGCCATCTTCCCTGCTCTGACACGTGGTCGTGGCTTCCTGTAGGTGAGATCGCGGTTGCAGACAGACACTGGCTGTGAAGCTTTTTGGTGTGCTTTTTAGCATGGCTCCAAAGAAAGTGCAGAGCAAGCATGGTGGTAAAAAGAAAGTGCAGAGCAAGAATGGTAAGAATAAGGTTTTGGAGAAAATAACCATTGAATTGAAGAAGGAAATTGTAGAAAAACATGAGCGTGGTATTCGTGTGACTGATCTGGCCTCGGGGTACAAGATGGCGAAGTCAACAATCTCGACTATTTTGAAGAATAAAGATGCCATCAAAGGAGCTGATGTGGCAAAAGGAGTAACGATGTTAACCAAGCAGAGGACACAAGTGCTGGAAGAGGTGGAAAAACTTTTGTTAGTGTGGTTGAATGAGAAACAGCTGGCAGGTGATAGCGTTAGCGAAGCTATGATCTGTGAAAAAGCCAGGAAATTGCACAGTGATTTACTGCAAAAAAAACCCTCTACAAGTGCAACAAGTGAAGAATTTAAAGCCAGTAGAGGCTGGTTTGATAAATTCCGCAAGAGAAGTGGCATCCACAGTGTGACAAGACATGGAGAGGCTTCCAGTTCTGACAAGGCCGCTGTAGAAGCCTACAAGAAAGAATTCGCGGAATTCATGAAAGCGGAAAGATACATTGCTCAGCAACTGTTCAACTGCGATGAAACAGGGCTCTTCTGGAAGAAGATGCCAAACAGAACCTATATCACGCAGGAGGAAAAGGCACTGCCAGGGCATAAGCCCATGAAGGACAGATTGACCCTTTTGCTGTGTGCGAATGCAAGTGGCGAGCTGAAGATTAAGCCACTACTGGTGTACCATTCCCAGACCCCTCATGCATTCAAGGAACACAGTGTGAACAAGACCAGACTGCCTGTCATGTGGAGGGCCAATGCGAAAGCTTGGGTCACAAGGCAATTGTTCATGGAATGACTGCACAAGGTGTTCGCACCCACCGTTAAAAAATATCTTTCTGACAACCAACTGCCTGAAAGGTGCCTTCTTCTGATGGACAATGCCCCGGCACACCTTCCAGCCTTGGTGGATGATATGGACGCTGAGTTCTTAAAGGTCAAGTTCCTCCCCCCCAACATGACACCTCTTCTGCAGCCCATGGACCAGCAAGTGATCTGCAACTTCAAGAAGCTGTACACAAAGGTGCTCTTCACCAGGTGTTTTAATGTCACTGAAGGGACGTCCTTGACTCTGAAAGAATTCTGGAAGAAACATTTCAATGTCCTCCACTGCATCAACCTCATTGACAAAGCCTGGGAAGATGTCACGTACTGGACCTTAAACTCAGCCTGGAGGAAACTGTGGCCAGAATGTGTCACTGAACGTGACTTTGAAGGGTCTGATGTAGAGGTAGTGGAGGAGATTGTGTCCATGTGCAAGAGTATGGGTCTGGATGTCAATGGTGCAGACATGGAGGAGCTTGTTGAGGACCATAAGGAGGAGCTGACCACAGAAGAACTTGCTGAAATCCAGAGTGAGCAGCAGAAAGCTCTTGTTGAGGAGCATTCCACTGAGGAAGAGGAAGACAGGGAGGAGGTTAGCAGTGATGTAATAAAATCCATTATGGAAAAATGGAATGAGTGCCAGGATTTCTTTGAGAAGCACCACCCCAACATAACTGTAACAAACAGAGTGTTGAATCTGATGAACGATAACATGGTCTCTCATTTCCGGAGGGTTATGCAGCGCAGGAAAAAACAAGTGACATTAGACAGATTTTTCGCCAAAACTGAGCCTGCAGCTAAGAGACAAAGAAGAGAGGGCACCCCTGAAGGAGATCTCCCCGATGTCCTTTTGGAGGGGGACTCTCCCTCCAAACAATAACCACCTCCCCACCTGCCTTCCTGTCCTCTACACCAGAAGTCGCCTCAAGCAAGGTTAGCGTTCTCTCTCTTCATACTGTACTGTACTGTTCTTTGTTTCATATTTTTGTGGTTTAAAAAAAAATACATATGGTTCAGAACGGATTAACCTTATTTACATTGAACCTTATGGGAAAATTTGATTTGGTTGGCGACCAAAATCGGTTGGCGACCACATTCGTAGGGGTCAGAACGGATTAACCTTATTTACATTGAACCTTATGGGGAAATTTGATTCGGTTCACGACCAATTTGGTTCACGACCAGAATCGTGGAACGAATTAAGTTCGTGAACCAAGGTACCACTGTATGTAATTTGGACCATATTAAAACATAGTTTTAATCTTTACATCTTTACATTTTTACAACATAATAACACCCTTCGACATCTGGACTTTTCTTTCTACTTACATGGAATGATTATCTTAGGTGAATCCAACTCAGTCTCACATTTACACTTTTAAGTACTATGTGTTTCCCCAAGGTTGTGTTAGCATATGTGTTGATGAAAAACCAAAAAAGAGCCAGACAGCAAACAGAACAGGTCCAGCTCATATGAGTCAGAGAGCCACTTAATTTCTTACAGTGCAAACATAAAAAAATATGTTTTTAAACATTCTTTGTGGAGTGCCATAGACAGGGAACAAATTTTTCTGATGAATTGACTTCATTTCTAGATCATAAGATATGCATTTAACATTTCTTAAAATTTGGGCCCATTGATTTTTCTAAAGCTATATCTTTCGGTTCCTTATTCCTTGCATCATATTTTTAATTGAATTGTTGGTTTTACTTTCAATGTAGCACCTCTCAAACATCCAAGTATTTCAGGTGCTTCTGAAATTGCTAAAGCATCTGGGACATACCGTTTTAATAATACATGTTTTAACTGTATACGGGTAGTCCTCAAATGATTACCATTTGTTCAGTGACTGTTCAAAATTATGACAGTGCTGAAAAAATGGACTTACAACTGGTCCCCAAAGTTATGGCCATTGCAGGACCCCCATGGTCACTGATCAAAGTTCTTCACTTCAGTTCCCCCCACCTGCCTATCTTCCCCACATCTCTACCCTTTTGGCTACCCTGTACTCTGCCACATACCCCTGCTGCCCCCCCCCCACTGCCACCACTGCTGCCCCTAGCTGACCGTTACCATCTTCTTCTGGTGAACTGGCCTGTGGGGCTTCAGTAAGGGGTGGAGGAAAGCCCAATGCTGATAGAGCCTACCTGTAGGCCTTCTGCTCACTTTCAGCCCAGCCTTCCTCTGCAAAGCCTCATGAAGGGCCAGCAGCTTCCAATGTGCTGAAGCCCGCAGACCAGTTCTCCAGGGGCACTTTCAGTGCATGCTTTGTAGTTCAAGTTGGAAGCTGTTGGCCATTCATGAGGAGGAGGGAGGAGGCAGGAGGCAGGAGACGCTTCCAGGGGCAAGGCTTTCCAGGGGCACTTCCAACACAAGCTGCAGAGTGCACATTGCACCTCTTGGAAGCCCGTGTCCTTCCACTTCCTCCAGTTCTGCTGCCACCCCAAATAGCACTTCTGACACTGCCTCCACCTTTGCCTGGGGAGCCACTGCTGGCTCTCGTGCCTTGCCCAGTGACGGAGAATGGCACACATCGCTGTCCCGCTGCCTCCTCCCCTGCCAGGCCTGGCAAGCTCCCTCTGACAGACAAGGCTCTGCCACCTTGCCATGTTCACCGCATGGATTCCAGGGCTGCACACTTGCCCAGCGCATGGATCCTGGGCCAGCAGCAGGAGGAAGAAGACAGTGAAGGACAGCTGCAGACAGCAGGGGGCGGCAGGGTAAGGCAGCAGAGTGCAGGGCAGCCAAAGGAGCAGAGATGGGGGGGGAGATAGGCAGGTTGGGGGAGTTGAAGTGAAAGGCAGGGCAGGAGAAGCGTGAGGTCCTCGCCCCCGCTGTCTAGGCCTAATGACCACATTTGGGACTACTGGAACTGCTGTCGCTAAGTGGTGCAGTCACATGATGTTTCACCTATTGACCGCATCACTTAGTGATGTTAATTACGGTCCCAATTGTGGTTGTAAATTGAGGTTTACCTGTATCCTCCCCAGGAGATGATTCAGGTAAATTATATTCAAAAGATAAGCCTGAGATCCTTAAAATGGCCATAACTAATCAATTGATACAAGATATTTGGGTCTTGCTCAACCCAAAATTTTCAATAAAACATTGGAAGGGATGAAGTTAAAGTTCTCCCTCTCCCAAATATATGTATATTTCTGATACATACATACATACACACATACATACATACATACAGGGAACTGAGAAAAAAAGAATGTGAATTGTGCCTACGTGGGTGCATGAATGGACATATATTTATGAAAATCTATATAAATGCATGTGTGCATCCTAGTCCATCACCACTATCTAACATTTGTGTACTCTCCAAGGTTTTAGAGGGATCATTGAAACACTCACTAGAAACACTCATTAATGGAAAATTCACATGCATTGCTGCTGATTGTAAAACCAGGCAGAATTTGATTTGACTGAATGCCTGTGTTGTAAAAGAGGATTTAGCATTTTGAATCTATTTAAAGTGAATAATACTACTGAACTCTGAATTAAGTATGTTCCAGTTTTTAAAGCCAGGAAAACATGTATCACTTAACAAATAGGGTACTAATGAGACATACAAAACTCAGCTTCAGCTTCAAAAGCATTAGAAAGAGCTGTTACTTGATTGCCAGATAACAAGTTTTACATTCTCTTTTCTTTGGAATTTCAAGTCTACAGAGGCCAAGAAGACCATTTGAAAAGGGCAAATTCCTTTCTTCTCTGTCAGTCAGTTATTTCCCCCTTATTTTGCAAAGAAGACTTACACTCAAAAAGCAACTCATGACCCTTAGGCTTGAGTGTGCTCACAGATGGGTACTATTGTAAGGCTCTGGAGACAATGGCTTGTGCAGGATTACATTAACTCATTTGGGGATAATAGAGGTTAAAATCCCACCTTTCTTAGGAGCATCTATGCTGGCTTGAAAACTTCTCTCCTGACTGGATAAATAAGAATAATGCATATAATATAGGAACAGGAAAAAAAAAAACCAGTGCAGTCTACAAAAGGTAAAGACTGATTACTTGGTGATAGAAACCCACCTAATGACTGGGCACATTATTCTGTGCTGTAATCACTTTTGTCTAATTTGTCTGTTCACATCATGCTAACTAATGCAAGAAGGACTACCCACATGACTTATGATGCCAATCTTGCAGAACGGAATTCCTCAGCCATTTGCCATTCCATCATACACAAGGAAATAGTTTTTTCCCTGGTGCCATGAGGCTCTTTAGGCAAAAGCTCTGGGACAACTTCTGCTTGGGGCAGTAGTTGGCCCATATAATAACTTTAGGCCACTTCAGATAGCAGACTTAGGCTTCTTAGGGCTATTTTGGTACACCTAAATGGGTCGCTAATGCTAGGCTACAGGCTGGTCTTGTGAGAGTAGAAACTAGAACATATGTAGCAGCAATTAATCACTAGCATAAACTTAATTGGATTCTATTGGGTTTGGCCCACCTCATTCTGAGTGATAACTTTCATTTCAACTAGAAGAAAGCTTTCAACCAGAAAATAATATTTTCTGCTACTCCCCACCAATTTATGTATATTAAACAGGGACTAGGCAAAGGAATTGATTACACAATGCCTCCTGGATTTAGGATTACAGTTTAACCTGGCTCATTTGCCCATCTTTTACAGGACCCAACCTTATTTGATGGAACAGTCATGGTGTCTAATCTTTGTATACTAGTCTACCTTAAGTATCACTTTCCTCTGTGCAAGGGAGATGCTATGACATTCTTCTAGCTTGCTGCCTCTGCCTTTGTGACATGGAGGAAGTAGAAACTATCACACATGTGCCATTACACTACAGTTTTTATTTGGATTTATGCCAAAATTTAATTATTTCTTTTTGAGCAACAATTCCAGGGCAGTCAGATGATTGTAGCTTTCCTATTAGCTGACAAAAACTTCCAGGTCACCTATAATGTCATTAAATTTTGCTACTTACTGTAGGTTCAAATATGCAACAGAAGGCACTTCCTAAAGATCACTCATATAAACCTTGTTTGTTTTTTATTAAGTACAACAGGAGGGGAGATAAAACACAGAATGAAGCTTTAATACCATGCAGTGGTGATAGGGCAAGGGAAGCTAAGTTAAACCAGAGCCTTCAATCTAATCAAGTTTCTTTACATGTTCTTTACATTTTGCTATTTAGCTTACAGAATACAATAGAAGTCACTTCCTAAAAACCATTCATACAAACCTTGTTTGTTTTTGTATTTCTCTGTATGTTTGCCTGTTTTGCTGGTTTCTGTTGGTAATAAAGTTTTTATTTTTATCTATCTGTCTATCTACTAGGGTTAGCAAACTTCTTCTATAAAGGGCCATATCCTGCCCCTCCTCCACCTCCATAGGCATGGCTGGCAAGTCTGCAGGCCAAACAATGTGGTAGCCATTGGACAGTGCCAGCCTGCCAGCAAGCAGGCTGCTAATAGGACTCTGCCACCCAGAACCTCCCACCCACGGCCCATGGCCCTGCCCTTCAACCTGTGAGCTCAGCTGAGGCTCAGGCTTGGTGATCTGGCACCCCCCACCTATCCATTCTTAGCTTGTGAGCTGTACAAAAACAGGCAGGTTGGATTTGGCCCATGGGCTGTAGTTTGCTGACCTCTAATCTAAACCATGCTGTGAATAATGTGCATCACTGCAAGAACTATTAAGGTCTATTAATTCTAAAGTTTCCTAATTACTTTTCCTAGGGAACCTTTCCAGGATCATCTTGAGAATGGAAGGGTCAAATGTTAATTTGGTGAAATATTACAACAGTTCACCCCTCACTACAGCCTACAGGATAGACAGCTGAGGAGAGATATGATAATAGTTTTCAAATATCTGACTACATACAATAGAGAACTTATTCTTTATTGCTTCAGAGAGCAGAACTAGTACCAAGAAGGTTCAGGCTAGACATCAGGGGGAACTTCCTGACTGTATGAACTGTGAGCCAGTTGAACAGTCTGCTGCTGAAGTGGTGAGCTTTCCTTCACTGGAGATTTCAAACTGTGGCTGCACTGGGCAGGGGGTTGAAATACATGACATCTAAAGTCCCTTTCAACTTTATGATCCTATGAATACTTGGTACTTGGCTTTTCTGGTTACAAAACAGTTTGGTTTGTGGCAACTGTTATTAATAGCAGCAATAGTCTGAACTAAAAAATATAGGCCTACTTCAGACATGAGCTCTTTTATGTAGAAAGAACTCTCCAAGGGGGCATTTGCTAGCATAGTTGAAATCTTCAGAGTTATATATGTGTGTATGGCGTAGGCAATTCTTTCTATTGGACATTGTAATGTGATAATATTACATGAATATGTACTGTAGTGTACTGCAATCCTTGCAGAGGCCAATGTCCCATTTTTTTGTAGCAGCAGTATAACCCTCGGTATTTTCTATCATCATTCATTTGAACTTTAAATATACACCTATTTTATTGTAGGAGTCACATAATGTATTATAATGAAATCAATAATATGCAGTTATATTTGGATTTTTGGGATTCAAAATATCTCAACATTAAAGAGATAAAATTAAATACACTAAGTACAAACACATTGCAAAATTATTAGCATTTAAATAAGCCTTTGAGTCTGTACTTGTTCCAGGGAAGGATATTCTTCAAACATTCCTCTTAAAAGTTTGGTATCCCTCACAATTGCTGTGCATCTCTCTCTCTTTCTCTGTGTTTAAAAGGGAACACTAAATGCCTTTATTCTTTAAACGGGTATGATATTGCAGAAGAAGGTAGGCAGGCAGAATTGGTTTCAGAGGTGGCACAACTAGGTATTTGCTAATAACCTGTAGGCTCAGAAAGGCTGAATGCTGGTATTACCAATTTGGCTAGTCACTAACCTATTTGCTTTCTCTTCCTCCTCTTGGATCTAGTCTTCCTACCACTTTTGGCAAGATCAAAGTGCTGGTGTCAGTTGCTCATGCTATCACTCAATCACACCATCCTTCTCTGCCTCATGTTTACCCAGTAATGGGACTTAGAACCAGTGTTAAGCTCAGCTTCCCCAAGATATGTTGTCCAACATGGGTTCTAATACATTGCAACAGGACTGAGGAGGGGAGGCTGATTTCAAATGAGAACTATCAGTATACCATAACAATCTGATACCTTTGGAGCATCAACTCTGAGATCAATTTAGCAAATAGAAAATGACTTTTTTCCTTCTGGAAATAATTCTGGCAGTGCCTTTTGCTATTCTTTTGTCAGAGGCTTATAATTTGACATACTGTATTCTTCTCTATCAAAAATTGATATTTATGTATATGAGTGCATTATATATTTTATTCTATTTTAGATTTATAAAACACGTGCCAAGAGGAGATGGTATGATATGCAGTGTAGAATAAGTGGATAGTGACCCTTTCCTAAGGTAGAGAGATCTGCTGCCTTCATTATAACCTTCCACTGAGGTGAGTTTTTTTTCTTGGAGAAAAAGGGATAGCGACCATGGAGGGCAAGAAATGTAAGGAGAATTGAGGTGGGTGGTATTCACTTCATTAATTCTTGCATCAATTTGAACAGGGTGCTCACACAATGACGCATCCCTGCTTTGAGTGCTTCTTCCCCAACTCTGATTCCTTGCCTTTCCCTCCTTTTCCTTCATCCACTGAGCTGTGGGCTACACAGATAGCTAGAGTTAGGACCCCACTGTCAGATAAGAAACACCTAAACTAGGCACTCCCAACACAACTTTCTATTTGGGTACAGTGGTATTTATGCAATGATCAAATCAAATATTAAATATCAAACATTTTGATATTTTTCTACAAATAAATTCTGCCAATTTCAAATTACATCCTATGGTATTCATGGTAGCTATCTTCCACTCTTGTTGTTTCTAGAACTGTGTTCTTTAAGGGAGTAGGTAGATTATGAGGATATAATGTGGTATGTGACATCAAAATTTCATATCAGAAGTTATGTTCCAACATGCATAGTCCCATACTTACATAGATGTATTGAAAAGGCTTTTCAGTCTGTTGAGCACCTTGTGATGTGTTTAAGAATGGGAGAGGACATGGTTGCCAATCTCACTTCTCACAAATAATTTTTCAGACAGAGGGGTAGCCATAATAGTCTGCTACAACAAAAAGAAAATGTCTTGTGGCACTTGTAAGGAAATATGTAACATATGTAAGGAAAAGAACATATATTATAGAGATGGACATTGTCTGAAATAAAACCCAAAATACTTACTGTGGCAACAGCTGTATCTTTTCAGTAACCATATAAATAAATGAACCTGGCTGGAATTCTGATCAGGAAAAGAGGCTGAAATATGAATCACTCTATCCTTTTATGGAGTGAGAAATGAAGTATTCAAAACCCTCCACGATAACAGAGATCCTCCAGGGAGGAAGAACATGTTTATCTTGTGATTTAACCCAGTGGAAGTTACAATGTAGGTTCTTCATAGCAAAGTTTAGTACTTCCCAGGATCCAACATTTCACATGAAAAGAGCTTAGCTCTTATCAGGCTGTTCCTAATGTCTAGCCTTTTTGTTTCCCAAATCTTCTCAACCCAGTTTAAAAACACATCTGAGACTGATCCAGGATATTTTGATTATTTGGAGATATCAAGACATTGAACATGGTCATGTTTGTTTGTTTGTCATTCCAAGGCTCTCAGAGAACTATCCATCAGTCAGTGCTTATCCTTTGTGGTCTGTGGCCTGACTAGGATTGCAGCCAGCCAGTTCTCACTTGGAATCTTTACAGGCTGCCTGTGTCAGCCTTGCGAGGTAGACCAGAAAGGAAACACAGTCAGATGAGCTAATTCTACTTTATTATAAAGTTACATTAACAGAATCTTGCAAGTCTGAAAGTACATTTCTTCCTCCCCTTTACAGCCCAAGAAACTAGGGAGGGTTCCTTCTGAGCCACTTGCCCCTCCCACATTCCAGATGCGGGCTAAGTTGTCTTTTATCTGACCATTGCCTTGGTTGTGTCTCTTCTCCCTGTCCCCAAGGTCATTTCTACATCCTAATAACTGAATGCCTTTTACTTTTGCCTCAGGTTTCACCAAGCCTATGCCTAAAGCAGCACACATACACACACACTTCCATCTCTTTATAAACAGAAAAAATGTACTTTCATTCATTCTGTGGGTTTGTATTTCCATAAAACTATCTGAACATTTGTCCCTTGTTTTGCAATAAAATGTGAGGAGAGGTAGAAATATAAACAAATGTATTACAAACTCAAGCTTCCCACTTAGCATGGCAGCAAACCTCCATTGCCTTCCAAACTCCTAATACGGACATATCGGTAATCCTGCATTTGAGGTCCTTTTGCCAACCACACTGCTTCAAAAGGATCCAGGAGCTGGCAGCCAGCGCAAACTAAGGATTCCTTCTCTTCACATGCACCAGTATTGAAGCCCCCTCATACTAAAACGGAGGTGCGGCGGTTTCTGGGTCTAGTAGGATATTGCCGGCTATGGATAGATGAGTACATGAGCAAGGCTCAGTTTCTGTATGAGAAGTTGAAAGGATCATCTGACAGGGTAGAATGGACAGACGGGGACACAGAGAAGTGGGGAGAATTACGAAGGAGCCTGGTGACTGCCGCGGCTCTGGCTGTACCGAACCTGGCCCTCCCCTTTCACCTGTACATTACAGCCCATGGGGGAACTGCCATTGGAGTGCTGACTCAGAGACGGGCTGGGAAATATCAACCAGTGGCCTTCCTGAGCAAAGCCCTAGAACTGGTGGTGAGGGGATGGCCGACTTGTGTGCAGGCAGTGGCTGCCGCTGCTGTGCTAGTGACAGAAGGGAAAAAACTCACTTTTGGGAGCCCCGTGATTGTCCATTCGCCCCATCAGATCTTAAGTGTGCTTAGTCAGCAGGCGGCTGCTTGGATGACAGAAGGAAGGATGTTGAAATATGAGACAGTTCTCTGGATAAGTCCTGATGTGGTGGTAGGAACAGACAGGAATTTGAACCCAGCGGAGTTTCTTGCGGGGGAGCGGAAAGAATGGGAGCCGGTGGAGCACGAGTGCTCCACCCTGTTGCAGCTGCAAACAAAGACCCGGGAGGACCTGCCGGAGGTCCCGCTGGAGGAGGGTGAGGTCTGGTTCGTGGATGGGTCTACCCGAGTAGAGCAGGGACAAAGGAAGTCAGGGTATGTGATAGTGACGGCGGAGGGAGAGACAGTAGAGAAGGGGGCACTACCAGCGGACTGGTCGGGCCAGCTGTGTGAGGTGCACGCTTTGAAATGGGCACTAGAGTTGGGAAAGGGAGTGTCCCTCACCGTTTACACAGACTCGCGATACACCTGGGGAGTAGTGCACACTTTCGGGAAAATTTGGCTGGAACGGGGTTTACTCACAGCTGCTGGAAAGGGAAGGTTGCAGGGAGGAAGCAGGTCTTTGGGTTACAATTGAGGGGACCCCAGTAGTGAGCCATGCTGACATGAGGGGGATGTTGGAGAAACTGCACGAAGGGTCTCACTGGGGGGTGCAGGTTTTGGTAGACACTGTAAAGCTGTGGTACTGGAGCCTGGGGGTTCGATGGGAACTCCACACCCCTTGGCATCCTGAATCCAGTGGGAAAGTGGAAAGGGCTAAAGGGGTATTGAAGCAACATCTCACCAAACTGGGATTGGAAACAGGGCTACCTTGGACAAAGACACTTCCGGTTGCCCTGCTTCGAATGCGGACAGCCCCTCGCAAGGATGTGGGGGTCTCCCCGTTCGAGCTGATGATGGGAAGACCTTTCCTGCTCCAATGGGAGAGCCTATCCCTGAGCTAAAGGTTGCCTTCCTAAGAAAGTATCTCTTGGTACTGTCACAATCTCTCTTGTCTTTAAGAAAACAGGGACTCCTCGCTCAACGGCCCCCCTTGCTGGAAGACCAACACCCCCACAAGCCAGGGGATTGGGTCCTGATAGACGTGGAAGGATGAGAAGCTGAAACCATCTTGGGAGGGACCATACCAAGTTCTCCTGGCAACTGAATCAGCGGTTTGGACCCGAGAGGGGGGTTGGACCCACTACCATTGGGTTAAGCGAGCTCCCGACCCCCGACCGTGGACTGCCCAACCGGGAGACGGACTCAAAGTAAAACTTAAAAGGAACTGAACTAAGGCAGGGGAGGAGATGACCAACATAAAGGCTTGCATCCAGGTTATTCTGTTATGTCACTGCTTAGATGCTCTACAGCACAGCTCTAACAACAATTTTTTTGTAGAATTGGCACAGACAGCTTTGAACAGCACAACTTTTTGTGTGGGGCAACTCTTGACTGTGAATGGTGTCACTTCCACCTGTTTCTTTGGAATGCCCATCAGCTTGGAAGCATTGAAGAATGTTACTCAGATAGCGAATATTGATATCACTGGGGATGATCCCCCGTGGGGGGGGATGTTCTATCATTTTGGGTCTTCTCCCTTACCAAGACCCTGGACTAATCAAAGGCAAATGGCTCTAAATCTCTTGGGGATAACCAATGCAACTCAATGTGTATATTTCAACAATACCCAGAACCGTACCCACCCATTGCCCTCAAAAGGTCCTGCTTTCACTTGTGGAGGGGTCTATAATATCCCTTACGCTTCAACCCCTCTATACCTACCTAAAGGTTTCTTTTTGTTATGTGGACATGAAGCTTATACCTATGTTCCAGCCTATAGTTTAGGGGGCCCTTGTGCCGTAGGGCGCCTGACCTCTCTATATGCCCTGCCTCCAATGCAAGCGCACCCATCAAAAAAAAGAAAAAAAAGAAAAAGGGAGCTGCCATCTGATTGTGAGAGTGATGTGACACTCTTGTCCGAAACAGAAGCCATGGCTCTGGCCCTCTCCTTAGTAGGGGTTCCTGCACTAAGCGGAAGAACTTATCTGGACCTAAGGAAGGTGGCCTGCCTCCTGGCTAAAAGTGTCAACCTTATATCCTCTCTCATTGCAGCTCTCACTGAAGAAGTCACTGAGATCAGGAGGGCGGTCATTCAAAATCGGATAGCTATAGACTATCTCCTATTAAGGGCAGGACAAGGCTGTGAATCTTTTCAAGGTCTTTGTTGCTTTAACCTAACCAACAATGAGAATTATATTGAAGCAAAACTAGCCAAGTTGAAGACCGTAGCCTCTCGCATATCCGAGGATCCAGAGGGATGGAATTGGTCGTGGTTCACTAGTTGGTTACCTAACTTTGCTTGGTTAAAACAACTTTCTGTGCTAGCTATTGGCTTCATTGCCTTACTGGTCCTAGTATGTTGCTTAATGCAATGCCTCCCTGCTTGTGGGAATTACCTGTCCCAGTGTGTGAAACCCCGGGTCCGGGACGAGGGAGCAATCCTGTTAGCCAGGTTTGAGGCCCAACAGAGGTGTGAAAAGAAAAAGGGGGGATTGTGAGAAGGCAGGGAGAAGTGAGGGCCTCAAACGAACCATGTTTGCTAGGGGAGAGCGCTGTGCACCATGGGGCAGCCTTGGGGGGGACGGCAGGAGGGAGGAAATATAGGCAGAAGGCACGTTCGCACCAGAGTGAAGAGAAACGGCAGGGGGTGGCTGTTGGGTCAAGTGGGTATTGCAGTGTGTATTGCGCTGATTGGATTCGGAAAGTGGAATGTCTGCGGTTTTGCGGTTAATTAGCGGCGCTCCGGGGTGGTAAAAAAAGGTGAGATTGTGAGCCAAGCCCTCTTAGGAGGGGGAGGACAGATAGGGGGTATAAAAACCTGTCAGACCTTGTTTCGGGGTTCCTCCATTGCTGCGGGAGGGACCCACCTTTGCAAACGTGCCCAATAAAAAAACTTCTGTCTACTGGGCAACCGAACCCGTGTCTGTCGTTTTCTGACAATCTGAACAGATTTGAAACCTTTAAGAAAGTATCAACAATAACACTGAATTAGACAATGTAAAACAAAGTATTTGTGTTGGATTTAAGTCATGTTAACACCATCAGTCTGTTATATTCAACAGCTTAACATACTTCATATTACAAAATATAAAGCTCATTCAGTGTTCATAGCCAGCTGAAAATATCTACTGATGTGCAGGTGGAAAGGGACATTTAGGCCACTGAACTCACTCCCCTGCTCTGTTCAGGAATCCAAATTAAAGTATCTGTGCTTCAATATCTCCAATGAAGAGAAATTTACCACTTCTCTGGGTCATTGGTTCCACTGTCAAACTGCTTTTATTATTAAGAATTCTTTTTTTCTAACACTTAGCTGGAATTTTCATGTAACATAAACCCACTGCACGAGAGAGAAGAGGTCTTGACTTCCTTCTTACTAACTGCTGATTTCCTAACCAACTTATGTACTGTAATATTATTTTAAGAGCATGCATACCAGGGGAATAATAAAAAGGGATCCAGAGTGAATCCAGGAAGGATCTGGTTGACCAGTGAAATATCTATTCTGGATCAGAACATTAAAGCATTAAAGATAAATTATCAAGCAAAACTGGGTAAGGAAAAATAATATGCATAAAGTTATGCATAGTATGGAGAAGGTGGAAGGGGAGATACTTTTTGCCACTCATTGTCAGACTTTATACCTGGACTCCACAGTAAATCACAGATCTTCAGACCTTTAATCTATAGTTTAGCTCTTGGCTAGAATTGGCAGACGACTCCCAGATACAATTACTAGATTAGAATCTTTATTGCAGACAAGAATAAAGCCTAAAGCACAATAGTTGATTGCCTACTGCAATGCAAAGAAATCGAAGACTTATATGTCCATTTTCCAGAGTTTGAACTCTTGGCTTCTTCCTCCTGGCTTTCTGACTTAACAGATATTAGATGACTGATAACATCCCTTTTAACTCATGTATTCTATGAGATTATTTGGATATTAAGGCATTGGTTTCTATGACATCTTCTAGACTTTGGAACTTCCCATGAGGGAAAACCAAACTAGATCCCTGTTAGATCCACTGTGGTTCATTGCTGTTCAAATTGCACTTTTGGGAGAACTTAACCTTGTTCAATTGCACCCATCAACAAGTGCAAAGTAGGAGAATTTATGGAGTCATAAAAAATATGTTATGTAATTTCCCTATTATTTTCAGATTCTGTTGTTTGGCTGTAGTTGTTTGTGTCATAGCAATATAAACTATAATTCCATGTCAGATATGAAATCAGTCCTCCAATATATTGTGAAGGGTGATTACTGAGAATGTATTAAATGATTTATAATATTTTAGCAACCTGTTGTTACAATTGCATGCTATTTAGGACTGAACAAATTTTATTAAATTTGTTATATTAATGAATATACATTTGCATATGTTATAATTTCTTAATATATATTTGCATAATTTCTGAAACAAATATAATTTTTCTCAAGTGTTATAGCATGGCATCCTTATGTTTTAGACATGGATGGCTCTTAAGATACCCTGTAGCATTTACAAGCACAAATATTAAAAGTAATGATTTGGGATTTTTAAAATGTTTATCACATAATCCTGGCATCTTTTATTATAAGGTTTTTAATAAATTAATTTTTAATATGTACCTGCAGCGATTAGAATATCCAACGTTTAACCTCTTTCTCAAATTTCATATGGCATGCCCATTTGGCTGGGAGCTCTTAACCGTAAAGTAGAGGGCATTCAAGCAACCTTTTTGAGGCAGCTTTTGGGGGCTCCCAGTTGTGTCTCCTATCTTATAATTTGTTTAGAAACTGGCCAACATCTGATAGAAACCAAAGCGTGGTTAACAACATTTAAATATTGGCTTAGGATTTTATTTAGAGCTGCTCCTTGTACCCTGTTATCACATGGATATGTGGTATATATATATGGATATATTTGTGTATTATATATATATTGTGGTGTGTGTGTGTGTGTGTGTGTATATATATATATATATATATGTGGTATATATATGGATAAATATATTTTGCATTGGTCTTGGCATATTATGTCTAAACTTAAGCAAATCTGGATAGTAATTGATGATTTATATTTATCAGATGAAACTTATGTACTTAGAATTATTAAACAGAGATGTTTAGATTTAGAATATCACAAACTTAGACCTGCTCAACCCCATGTTTGTTCGCCTTCCATGCTAGGAAGAGAAACCCGTTTGGGTTTCTTGGTGTCTTACTTGTATGATCTGTGTCAGATTCAGCCTAGGAAGCACACACTGCTAGCGCAGAGCCCTTGGTCAATTTCACCGCCTCAGGCAATAGGTGATCAAGGCAAGGAAACAAGGCAACCGCAGGTAAACTAAGGACAGGGGATGGGCAATTAACTCGCAGAAGAGAGTCATCTAGAAGTGGCAAACTGGAGCGCAGCCAGCTCCCCATGCGCCCCGGCCAACTCCGGCTTACAATACACCGGGAGCACAGCAATCCAGAGGCAATCAGCGGCAATTAGAAACCAGATTAAAACAGCCACTCCAACTCACCATAAGAAAAGCTCCAGGAATGCAAGGGCAAGGCAGACAAAGGAAGAAGATTACAATACAGCAGAAACCGGCTTAATCTGCCATCAAGGCGAGGGGAAAGAAGATCGAAATGGGCAGATGGGTAGCCCAGGGCAAGGGAAAGGGGCAGAACAGAGGGGTAACTGCGGGTAAGGGGGGAACCCTATAAAACTATTGTAAGAAACCGTGCCAGGCCAATCCTGGCTTTGTCTGTAACTGCTATGCATTACGCCTGAATAAACTAGCTTTCTTCGGAGCCTGTGCCTCAGGAGTTTCTGTTCAGAGGCGAATGCAGCAAACCTTCTTTCCATCTCAGTGTAGAGCCTTTTTTTTGGCCAGAGTAAATTCTTTTCCTTCCAAGATACTTCTTGGAAGATACAAACGCATCCCCAACCACGAGAGGCTTTGTTCTTGTGGCACCCCTGATACAATTCACCACATAATTTTTGATTGCCACCTAGTTGAGACTCTCCATTATGCTTTCAAAATCTTTACAGGGCAAATATCTGCCAAGTACTGTATCAGCCTGCCAATATCTGTTGAGAGATGCCGTGCCTGAAATTACCAGAACTGTGGCTAAATTCTTGGATGAAGCACTCAATAGTAAATGTAAACAAATCTCTCAATGAGTATGGCTTTCTGTTTGATTAATCTTATGATATGTCAATGAGTGTTTTTGTATTTCTGTTTGCTCTTTTAATGCCAATAAAGGTTTGGGTATAAAATAAATTAATTTGAATAACTGATTAAATGATATGGCTCTGATTATATTTAACAAATAAATTTAGTAACATTTAATTCAAACTGTTTGTTTTTCCAGATTTGGTGTCAGCGTTTCAAATAAATTACTGTATTAAATTACAGATTAGGTTAGTGAGAAGCTTGAAAATTAATCTCAACAAGAAAAATAATTTAATTTACAGATATAACCCAGCCTTTTAGTTTGGATTTTTTTATTTTTTGGCTGGGGGATAAGGAAAGTTCATAGTAGCTCCTATTTCATTTGAATTGACCCAGCTGTGAAACTTGGCAGTTGTATACATGATAGGTTCCCAATAGACTATAGTGTCATATTTCTCTCTGAGGTGTCCTTTTTAGGACTCTGTCATGACTATCTCTTATGTAAAGAAGATTACTGAAGCTAAGTTTACTCATTGATTCAGCCCCTGGGAATAATCACTGGAGGACTAGAATGTTATCTATGGTGTTTTACATTTCTCATCTCATAAAAATGAAGATATTGAGTATGTCATGGGTATGAGTCATATTAATTCCATCTGATAAGTGAATGAAACATACAGTGGTGTCTGCATGAAAGAAGAACAGACTCGTTTCTGTTGATTATGCCTCTGCAATCAATCTAATATTTAGTAGTTCTTTATTTATATAACTTATATACTACTTCGGAACTTCATAATTAAATGTAAAACAATTTCATAGAGGGATTTTAAAAAGTTTATTATTTTTATGTTTAAAAATAGAAACCATGATGAATCACATCAATGTTCCTTTAATGTAACAAGTCCATTGTATAAAATCATCTCATAGTACTTTATTTATGATGAAAAGAAAAATCTATCATGTACTTTCCAACACATAATAGACATAGGCTAAATTCAGTGCTTAGGGTTGGGGTGGGTGACTCATATTGTGACTGAGGGTGACATACTTCTTTCTACCTGTATTGTCCATAGCATGGACAGAGAAAGATAGATTTTCCTGTGTCACTGCTGTTGTTTTATTGAGATCTGTAAAACAGCAAAGTATTGTGCTTTTACTCTGGCTTCTAGAACAAGATGGAGAATTTAATTTTGTATAACTTGGAATATGTCTTATAAGCTATAATGCCATTGTTTCTACATATGTTATATTTTTAAGACAAATTAGAAACATGTGTGATTAAATGTAGAAAAAACAAATAGGTTTGGCACACCCTTTCTCAAGCCTTCTCAAACATTCCAGTAGTATTAATTCATCTGGCACTCGGCAGCAATAAGGGCTTTTAATTGAAAAAGGGCTCTTTTTAAAGTGATGTAACTGCAAACATTGTTTTCAGTTGATAACTCCGTTTTTGAATTAGAATGAGGATACCATTGTATTGATGTGATTAATGGCAGAACACATTGAATCACAGACCTCAGCATATCAAGCAATGGGCATATGGTAGAATTTCCACTCTTTCTCCCACATCACTTGATTCTAGATTCCCTACTATGCTTACAGTAGGGAGTACTATAAAATACTCACCATAAAGGCAGTGGATTTGTGCTTTTGGAACTCAGACTATTGAAGAAGGTATAGACCAAGCTTTGGATGTTGTTTGGATGTAGAAAGGCAATGATAGGCCTTTCTTTTCAAATATTTATTTTTCTGGACCAGGTCTTTTTTGAAGCAGAATATAAATTTTATTTTCAATATGTTACTATTGTACTATGCCTGAACTGAAATGAGCAAAGGCATCCTGAAACAATATTTAGTTCCTCATATTCTGCAGAAAACAGCAGATTTATAAAGTCATCTGGGAAAGAAAACGTGTGCAACATGTGCCTGTGACTTCTCAGTATCCCATGATGAGATTTATGATATATGTCAAACACAGGTCAGATACAGAAAATCAAAAGTATTTAAAATCATCCAAAGCACTGAAGGGAACTTGTTGAAATCCAACCTAGGGACAGAGGCAGCTGTGAACATAAAATTGATGGTTCAGAGTTTTTTACTGCAGCATAATTTGCCCTTTGCATGAATAACAGTTTCAGTAAACTGGTAAGCATTGGTTTGGATTTAGAAGAAACCTGTTCCCAAAGTGGGAATTATTATTTCAGCCTCAGTTATTAATACCTTATTCTGTGTGATCACCCCTTTAGGGATTGAGAGACAGAATGCGTGGTGGTGGTGGTGGTGGTGGTGGTGGTGATGGTGGTGAGGAGAATAAATAAACAAATAACAATTTTGTGCACTAAATCAACCATGTCCTTATTTCTCATTCTGTCATATTCATAGTTATGCAAATAACTATGAGCAACTAATTATTTTCTGGAGTAGATTCCAAGCAGCATCTATAGTATGGAGATGCTAACACCACCTCTACTTGTTAGGGCCAAGAAAAGAGGCCTCACTGTAGCTAATAATGCTATCCATTGAGACAGATTTCTTAAAATATGAGATGCAGAGCCACTACCTTAAGATGGGGAAATGTGGGGAAAGCTGTTCTAAAACTTCAAATTTCACTTGGAGAAGCAACTGAAGCTAATAACCAACCATCTCCTGTCCTGCTCAGGCATTCCAGCTATAGATATAAGTTTTTCAGAAGGGAGGACTTAAGTACAGTCATTTGGCTGCCATTTACATGTGAGGCGTGGTCTGCTAATCTGGCAGGAGGGCTGTAGCTGACATAAGAGGATTTCAGGAAAACATCTTCCTTATGCTGCTTGGATCTTGTCCATTTTGCAGCACTGACTTGACCATCCTTAGGGGGGTTTAGCACCAAAATTCCTTCCTAGTAGTAAGCAGTTTAGTAGCCATTTGCACTTTTGTACCATAACTAACCTTTAGGTTTTAATCTGGAAAATGAACTGCTGTAAGAAAGGGAAAACTAAATGATCCCTTTGCTGCAAGGAAAGGGGTGAAAATAGGCTCTCCACAGTAATTCTATTTCTCATAATCCTGACCACAATGTTGGTCACTAAGTAGTTACATTATAAGCCTAGGAAACATCTATAATCTGAGAAGGAATTATCACATAAGGAATGGTACAGAGTAAGAAGGTAGATCTTGGACAGAGGAAAATAACTCAATATCCATTAACAATACTAATAAGGTAATATTCTTTAGCAAGAAGGATCAATTCAGAAATACTATCCTAATTTCTTTTTCATGAGTATTATTACAAAATCAGGTATCCCCATCCTATCCTTTTGCATTTGATTTCTGTTTCTGAAGTAGAGAACTTTGCATTTATCTTTGTAAAATTTCATTCTGTTACTTTCAGTCCATTTGTCTAACATGTGAAGATAATTTTGAATTTTATTTGACATGCATTACATCCACATCTTCATCAAACCCCTTAGTGAAAATAATGAAGAATAAATGACTCAGGATTATTCCTTGTGGCACCCAATGAGTATGATTTTTGAACTAGTTATGTATTCACTTAAGTATTATGCCATCCATCCCATGCTCCATTAGCTTGCAGTTTAACATGTCATGGGGTACACTGTCTTTACTGAAAATCAAGGGACATTGCCCAAAATTGACATTGCTCAATTTTACCCCAAATGAGAAAATTAGTTTGGAAAGACTTGTTCTTAACAAACTTGGTAATTACGTAATTGCTTTCAAGTGTTTAGAGATTGATCTATTTATGCCAGTTGTAGAAGCTTCCTAGGTATCAGTCTCAGATTGAGTGCTTTGTAGTTTGGTAGATTCCCCCTTTTTTTTTTTTTTTGAAGATGGAGTAACATTTGCCATCCTCCAGTCATCTCGTATTTCAGCCATCCACTATTACTTCTCAAAGATAATACTTAAAGGTTTGGCCAGACTATCAGCAAGTTGGGATGCAATTTATTTTGACTTTGGAGTTTTAACTTATTCAGAGTACTAGCAGCCCAGCAGCTGAACATGAGCCAGAAATGTGATGCAGGAACTTAAAAAGCTAATAAAATTATGGATTTCTGCATTAACAGAAACATTGAATCTGAATCATAGGAAGAAATGATCCCTTGTACTCACACTGGTTAGATTGCACTTGAACACTGTGTCCTTTTCTATGCACTGAACTTTAAAGGGAATGAAGAAACTGAAACTGGTCAGAACTACCATGATAATATGGGGCCTGGAAATCAAGACCTATGAAAAATATGTAAAGGACATGGGCATGTTTAGCAAAAAAAAGCACATACATTTATGTGTGTGGTTGTTCTGAATTAATATTTATTGTTTTGCTGTCTTTAATTGGGGAACTACAGCACAACATTTGGAGAATGTTAAAACAGAAGGATGATTATAAAGTACTTCACATCTAAGTCTAGGATATAGGAATAAAATTAGTTTGTATGAAAAAAAGCAGTTTACAAATACCTTTAAGGCTGCCCTGTACAAGAGGCAGTGGACTTGTTCTCTGTTGAAACTAGAAATAGCACAAGGATCAACAGGTTAAATTAAACAAGGGGAGATCCAAACTGAATAATAGAAAGAATTTCCTGACAGTAAGAGCTGTTAAACTCTGGAACAGTTTATCTAGATCAGTGCTTCTCAACTTTGGGAAATTTAAGATGTGTGGACTCGAATTCGCAGAATTCCCCAGCCAGCCATGAGGAACCTTGTTGGACTCCACCTTCCTGGAGATTTTCGAACAGGGGATTGGAGAGCAACTTTTTGGGGATGGTTTAGTGGATTCTTGCCCTGGACTAGATGACATACAACATCCTTCCACTTTTTACTTTCTATAATTCTGTAAAGTAAATAGTAAATAGGTATTCCTTGGCCATGTTTCTATCAATAAATCGTAGTGTGGTAAGGATTAGAAGGCACCTTGGAAATCATCTAGGCCATTCCTCTGCCCAGTGTAAGAATCCATTACTAAAGCATCCCCAACAGATGGCCATCCAGCATTTTCAATGATGGAAAATCCACCACATCCCAAAGCAGTCTGTTGCATTATTTAATAGCTCTTACATTAGGACATTTTCCTAATGCCTAATCAAAAGCTGTTTCCTTATAATTTAAACCCATTGTTTCTTATCTTGTGTTCTGGAATAACACTGAAGAAGCTTACATCATCTTCTATATGACAGCCCTTCACATATTTGAAAAAAGCTATCATGTCTCCCCATGGTCTTTTCTTTTCCAGGCTAAACCATTTTTCATAATTCAGGCCACTTATCATTTTGATTGCTCTCTTCTGGGCATGTTCCAGTTTGTTAATGTCTTTCCTAAAATTCAGTGCCCAAAACTGAATGCAGTAGTCTAGGTGTGGTCTGATCAATGCAGAATAGAGAGGAATAATGACTTCTCTTGATTTTGACCCTATACTTTGGTTGATGCAGCTCAGAACTGCATTTGCTTCTTTTGTAGCTGCATCATGTTGTTGACTCATGTTCAGCTTGTGATCCATGAAAACATCCAGATCCTTTCCATATGTACTGTTAGTACCTCCCATTCTATATTCATGCCTCTTTCTACCTCCCATAATATTCTTTTTTAGAACTTTACTAAGACTTTTGTGCAGTTATGAGGGGTTAATCTAATGTCCTTCATTAATAGTTTACAACTGTCAGAGCCATTTGATAGCTCCATTTTTAGGAACATCCGCCCATCTTGAGCTCTGTCTCCTATAGCTTCTGCTACTGTGGAATTCTACTTAACATTGCTCTGAGTTTTTTGTGATCTGCATTTTTGATATCTAAGATATCCTTCTACATAAGGGTATGCCTTTACGATGGATGCTCACCTTCCTTCAACTTTTTATTTTACCCCTTCCTCATTTTGTTTCCCAAGCCTTTCATGTCTTTATCTCTTTTAATATAAAGAGCAATAATAGGATAGCTGTTATTCCTCAGAGGCAAACATGGAAGAAACAGTTTCTCAAATGCTCAAGATAAGAAAAAGAATCCTTCCCCACTGAAAACCAGCCTGACCTGTTATATCAAATTTCTAGATGTTAATATATTTTATTTTTATCAAAAAATCTAAATAAAGCTCTAATGCCATTATTAACTAAAGTGGGAGAAAAATATTCCTCTATTGTATTTCCAATCTTGTTATATGTTTATCATTCTACCCAAAAGGCTAAATCTGTTTGGGAAACAATTGTTAATACAGTTGACAGCAGAGCTATATAACCTGAAAACCTGTGATCCCCTCAAAGTTCTTCTAAAGTTTGCTTATCCAGTTTATGCCTTCAAATGAATATTCCATTTAACAAAAGAGGAAAAATTCTAAATAAAAGAGCAAGCTAATTAATGTAAATCAGGTTTAAGTCATCTTCTTTCTTGGTGTACTAATTCTGCCTGTTTTTGAGTGTAGCCATAGCACAGCCTTTAAAAGCTAAGCACAGTCCTCAATAGAAAAAATGTGTGCAAAAGGACACAAAAGTTTAGAGATAAATATCACCCATAGGTACATAGAATAACACTCACAGGTCTGGTTTGTAAAATAAATAGCTCTACACATTATGAAGGCCATTTGTCAAATTAGAGAAGTTGTGGTTTCAGTTATAGAAAAGAAATGAAGGGTTTTTCCTTCTTTCTCTGATTAACATTTTCTATTTTACATTATTTTAATGCAAATTCCTAGCAAGGAAAATAAACAAAGTATACAATAACTTATTCCAGTTTCTCTTGTAGTGCTAATACCTTGTTTTCCTATTTAGTATCTTGCATCGTATACAACTGTCCATTTTATGCAAAGCTTTCTCAGGCTACAAGGGACCTACCTCCATGACTTCTGGCTCCACAGACTTCAAGCTGTAATATAGAAGCAGACAGTCTCTCAGTGTAAAATTATCTCTATTTAATCAAGCGGCCTTACAAAAGAATTCAGTTCTAATCACATTCTGCTGAAAGGCTTTTGGGAATGCTGTCACTTTCTATTTCTTCATCTCATGGTTGATAAGGGGCTCACAATGGTACCGAGGTGGTATAGGGGGAAAAAAAATTGCATCAAAGCTATCCATGTAAGGGATCTGTTCACTGGGGTTTCTGCTGAGCTCACACATGTATTCAGAATGAATTTGTACTAAATGAATTTAGGGGTGCTGCAAGAGCTGTTTTCTCCAGCTTTCCCTTTCTGGTCACCACCTGGAAAACACATCACTGCAAAAATGTTTATGATTTGGAAACAGACTAAGAGGAACTCTTGAAGTACACCCTGTCCTGAAGGAATCAGAATTTGAATTTCCAATTGTGTGTATACGTGTGTTGTTTAGAACTACAAGTTTTCTTGCCAAATGTCAATCAACCATATAATTAAAAACTCATTTTATGCAGTAGGGGAGATATCTCTTGCAGTCTGCAAATACTCGGCCAAAGTAGCTTTCTAAATCCATAATGCTACCCCATTCAAAACAAAATAACAAAAGCATTGTGAATGTGTAATTGTAAAAAATTGTGAAGATTGTCACTTCCATGTTTAATATTTATTTAGTATTGATGTATTGATTTATATGCAAGCTTTCTGTTTGAAATCACTTATGTGAGTTTACAGTGAAAAACAACACACAAAGAAAAACTACATACAAACAAACAAATAAAACATGTATAATAGAATCATTGGTTATTAAAAGGGATATGCTTTTATAGATTTCCTAAAGGTAGAGAAAGTAGGACCCAAACACAACTGCTCAGGTAACTAGGGATGACATAAAAGAAAGCTGCTTTCCACTATCCTAATACAGTGGAGACACCTTCAGAAGGACCTTTCCTACATAACTTTATATTATTTTGTTATAATCTCTGAGTAGGTTCGTAACAGGAGAGGCAGTTCCCAAAGTCAAACTCTAAACCATTTAGAGCTCTACAACTTAACAGTAACATGTTAATTTTTTTTCCAGAAGGACTGGCAGCTAGTACAGATTTTTCAACCTAAAACTGATCCCGGTATTTTGTACCAGTAAGGAGCTGCTTTCTATATCTTTTATTATCTTTTATTATAGAAAGAAAAATTGGACCAAAGTTGTCCATGCACACTAGGTTTCAGGAGCCAATTTCAATAAGCTTCCCAAAGTACTGGACAGAATCCTATACAGTAGACAGAAATCTTTAGATAAACAGAGCAAAGTAAGATACTGGAAATACAATTACACATGTAAGAAAGTAAGATACTGGAAATACAATCTCAAAAGTAAGATACTAGAAATGCAATCACATGGTGAGAAAAAAATGGGGGCAGCTTAGAAAATTGCTATGGATGTATCAGGAGCTTTTGACTGAGTTAAAGGGGACACACATCTATAGGAAATGACAGATAGGTGTAATCACCAAAGAGGAGTACCCAGCAAATAGCTAGTATATGCAAAAATAAAGCTAGAAATAAAACATAAAAGGAATTTAGGTTTGTAAAGGAAACTAAAAGAAACAAAAGGAGATTTTTGGCTATGTTAATAGTAAAAGGAAGAGGTAGACATGCTGTTAGGAGAAGATGGCAAGATAGTAATAATTCTTATTCTTTAAAGAAGAATGCTTGCATGTGTGGTGAACGGGCAAACCTCTATTCAGTCAGGCAAGGCACAGCAAGCTCTTCCCTCCACCACATTCACTTAGCAATTCACCCAAGCCTATATTGCAGGTAAGCAAAACCCACATTTACTTCATCCATATATCCCAGATGCCTGATTCATGCTGACTGCAAAGTCCAAGCTTAATAGTTGGTGAGTGGAAAAAACATGCTGACCTTGCCCAGTAGGTTCTCCTCAGCCTGCCCCCCAGCTGAAACAGAGGGAGAGAGAGAGCTGGGAAATATGAAAGAAACCATATTGCCTGGGAAGGGACTAAGAAGGAAGAATATCTAAAAGAAAGAGAAAGAGAGATTGCTGAAGATGGAGACTAGAAACTGCCACATGGTTTTGGTGAGTTTGTTTCCAGGAGGAAAAAAAGCTAAGAAATGCTCAGGTGGGAAGAACCATGGTAGGAGTGAAGCAAACTTTGTCTGCGACAAAAGGTGAGAAGATGCAACTCTGAGTCAAGAAGGTCTTCAGGGAATAGAGCAAAGACCTACTTGGGTGGGGAGGAGGGTGGAACTCTAGATAAACAGAGTAGCCTGTCTGGGGCCTGTGCTAAGAGCAGAACTGGGCTGGAAGTGAGAAAAGGCATCAGACTGTCATCTAGAAACCTCTAGGGAATTAACATGAACTAAGAGGAAATGCTCTTAAAATCTGAGAGTTAGTTATTAATCAGGATCAATGAGCTGAAGAAAATAAGCCAGGGAGAAAACCCTCCTCTTAAAGATACAGTAAGGTAAAAAAATTTGAGGCTAGAGTTTGCATTCAGATTCCTTTGTTTAAGCTATACTAGTCTGCTTTATACATTCTGATCTTTTGAATCTGTCTGCTGTTTCAAGGAATTTGCCTCTGATTTTTGAATCCAAAGTTTATAATCTTTGTGTGAAGTCCATTCTTACATATTTTATTCCATCTAAGCCAGTGGTTATTTAACTATTTGACCCAGTTACTCCTTTTCCTGATCTCATATAATGTCATTACCTCCACAAAAGCAAAAAATAGTAAGCTGTATTGTTTTGAACAAGCATCTCGGCAGCAGCACTCTCAAACTGGATCCTTGACTCACAAACAATTACAAATTGTTCCAATTACCCTTAGGATATGCCCAAATTGCCTCCTTGGTGGCAATTATCTCCAGCTTAAGAACCACTGATCTAACCTATATGAACCTCATATCCCACCCATTTGACTATGCAAGCTAAAAGAAAACCTTACTTTTTCTTACTTTTAACAAAATTAAAGAGGAAAGGCAACGAGGCCTGCCATACCCAAACAAAGGGAAAGGCGTGCAACTAAATTACTTGAACTTATCCACACTGATTTATGTGAATCTCTTCAAATGTCAGCAGGTGGAAACAAATACATAATATGTTTTATAGATGGTTTTTTCCCAGGTATTGTGTAACCTATCTGATGAAGGAAAAGTCCCAAACTGGGGATATGCTGAAGGTGTACGTTGCTATGGTGAGGAATAAATTCAACCGGACCCCTCAAGCCCTTCAAAGCGACAGAGGCGGTGAGTTCATTTCTAACACCATGCAAACATATCTAATACAACTAGGCATAGAGCACAGATTAACCATTCCTTACATGCCAGAGAGTAATGGAGTCGCAGACAAAAGAACATATCATTGATGGTAAGGTGTATGCTGTTAGAGGCAGATCTACCTGACAAATACTGGACAGATGCTGTTATCACAGCTACATACTTGCAAAATAGATTGCCAACCAGAGCCAATAAGGTAACATCTTTTGAACTTTGGCATGGGCGAAAACCAAGTGTCAAACATTTAGGAGTGGGTCTAAGGCCTATGCCCAGGTATCAAAAGAAAGGAGATCCAAACTAGACTCTAGAGCTGAAGAAGGGGTCATGATTGGCTACGCTCCAGGAAGCAAGGGATACACACACACACACACGTTTATTACAGCCCTAAGGCCAGATACAATCAAAGTATACAATAACAACGATCTTACATTTATATATATATCTATAAAACAAAACAATTAATATTATTTAATCTAGTAATTAAAATAACAGTGCTAAAATATATCAAAGTAAGATATTATGTTGTGGAATTTTAACTCTAAATAATGGTGGAGCGTATTGTACAGATGGTAGCACAAAACTGGGCAACTTGGGAGGATATTTCTGGGTCTTTGTCTGAAAGGAGTAACATTAGATAGAAGTCGCACTCCCTGCCAGGAAATCTCTTCAATATCGGGTCTATATCTATATCTATATCTATATCTATATCTATATCTATATCTATATCTATATCTATATCTATATCTATATCTATATCTATATATATATCTATATCTATATCTATATCTATATCTATCTCTATCTCTATCTCTATCTCTATCTCTATCTCTCTCTCTCTCTCTCTCTCTCTCTCTCTAGAATCCTTATATAGGGAGCAATATAATAGCATATGGCTTAGTGTTTCTACAGAGCCATCTCCACATGGACATAATTGAAGGTGCATAGGAACGCCCTTAAAACGTCCAAAAAGGACTGCTGAGGCAATGCGTCCATTCTAGCTAGGGTGAAAGCTTTACGAGATTTCAGAATTGTAATAGATGTTAAATAAGAAGCTGGAACGAACCCTTGTGGTAGAAACTGATAAATATTGGGGTGCAGAACCTTACTAAATTTGTTTGTAAATCTATATCCCAGATACGTTGTTTAAGGGCAGTTCTAGTATTATCAAATCCTAATAAGCACAGAGTTTGCATAGAGAAGCCCAGCAACTGAATTCTATCTAAGGCTTGTTTTTGCCACGATGATTTGAAATGATCCCTAAATACTAATGAGGCTAAACCTATCAGAGACAGTAATAACTTTAGCCAGAAGGTAAGAAGGAAAAACCATGCTCTGGCATCCAGTGAAACTATACCTAATTCTACCCTTAGGATGGCATTTTTAACACTTTTTGGTACCATCAAAATGGCTCTCATAAACTTATTTTGAATAGTTTCAATTTTATTAAGCTTTGCAAGGGAGCAAATCTGAGAGCCATAGAGGAGCTGAGGTATTACTTTAGCTTGAAAAACCTTGCATGCTGCAGGGATATAATGGGCTCCTTTTGAATGGTAGAATCTTATAATTGCTGATGAAATGCACTGTGCCACACTTGCTCGATAAAGGAAATGTGCATTCTAGATTAAAGAAGCATGGAATTGCACTCCAAGGTATTTATAGGTGCACACCTGTTCAGTTGGGGTCCCATTTATTTGCCATTTATGGCTTTTATGATAGTGTCGGGCAAAGACTAAAACTTTAGTTTTCTGATAATTTATTGAAAGTTCTTGATCTGTGCAGAATAAAGCTAGTGCCCTAAGTGCTCTTCTCATTCCCACTTGTGTGGTAGACATAATGACTACATCATCGGCATATAGTAGTGCTGGAATTGCACGGTCAGCCAAAATAGGTGGATGATGGGCTGAAGCAGCAAGTGCTTGAATTATTGGATTTAGATACAAATTGAAAAGTAATGGAGCTAATATGCAACCTTGTCTTACACCTCTGTAAGTTGGGACTGCTCTAGATAAGTGTCCCCAAGGGGTGCATCTAATTTTCAGGGAGGTATTTGAGTAAAGCGACTGAATAAGAACTAGGAGCCTTTTGTCAATCATGGTATTTCTCAACCTATCCCACAGTCTCTCCCTTGGTATTAGATCAAAAGCTGACTTAAAGTCAACAGAAGTTGCAAAAAGAGAACCATGAGGGGGAGTAGAATATTTTTCTGCTAAATGGTGAAGAACTAAACAATGATCTAGTGCTGAACATTCCTCTCTAAACCCAGCCTGTTCTTCAGCAATAATATTTTCATTTTGTACCCAATCCAATAACTTTAAATATAGAAATCTGGCATAGAGTTTATTTATTGTGTTTAGTAAACTGATAGGCCTATAATTTGTAGGGTCAAGTCTATTTCCATTATTTTTATATATCGGTACTACAATGGCCTGATTCCAATCCGCTGGAAATTGTCCTGTATTGTTAATATGTGTAAATAAGGTAGCCAAAACTGGGGCCCACCAATCTTTGTTTCCTTTATTAGTTCTGGGGGGATAAAGTCACCACCAGGTACTTTACCTAGTTTTAATTGGGCAGTAAGATCTTTAACCTCAGCTATGGATACCTGCGGCCAATCTGGGAGGTCATTAAAAGGGGGAATCACATCTGAAATTTCAGCAGATTCCCTTTTAAATATATTATTAAAATATTTATCTGTGGATATTTGTGTAACAGGGCCAAAACGTCTATCCGTAAAAAACTGATTTATTAAATGCCAGAACCAAGTGGAATTCTGCTGAGATTAAGTTATTCTAGTTCTCTCTTATAGCCTGCCGTTTCTTTGTCTTCAGAAGGTCTTTATAGGGTGTTTTTTTTTTTGAGTCTTAAGTAACTTAAAGCAACTGAAGAATTTTCTTGGCGAAAGGAGATTATTGCATTTAAGAGAGCCTTTTTAGCTTTAATGCAGTCATTATCATACCAAGGTTTAGATCTTTTATGTGCATAAACATACTTTGCTGTTGTACGTCTTGTCAGGGGGCCTGAAGATTAACAAGAATTGATTGATACAATGATATTACTTGTTCATATGAATCAGATGAACAAATCTGGATATGTATCTGACAGAGGGGCTCTGAGGTCAGAATTCCAGTCATAATTTTAGCTAAATCTTGAGACCATTTATTTTGTACTTGTCCCTTCATTGTGATGTCAATGGGGCAGTGGGCCACTTCTAATGGTTCAAGGTTTGTTTTAGAATCAAAAAAGCAAATTAATGGAAAATGGTCATTATCAGGGTGAGTTCCAGTATAAAAATAAAATATATGACATATAGAGTTCCGGGAGATCATAATGAAGGGCATTATTTTGATACACAATTTTATATTCTATATATACACAATTCTATATTTTATATATATACAGTATATATATATGCTTCACATAATGTTTAACCATACCTGTAACAGTGCACTCTATTTTATTTCTAAAGGGTTAACTTGCTTTTGCTTTGTAAAGAGCACTGGCTTCTTCTTCTTCCCCCCCCCTTATCTCTTTGCTGAATGCCCAATTGTCTTCGAATAAGCAATTAGCCGAGTACAAGCTCAATGTTGTATCAAGCTTTTCGCAACAGTTGTGAGGCCCTGCATTCCAGAGAAAAGATAAGAAAAATCTTGTATGCCATTCTCTTGGTAACCAGAAGAAAAAGTTACATTTATGTTTACCTTCCTAAGAACCACCTTTCACTTGCTCAGACCGTCCCAAAAATCCCTTGTATGGGTGTGAGGGGATGTACTATCTGATTACAGATTTACATGTCTATAAAGTCTCTGATGTTTGTGTTGTGAGGTGTGATTTCATCAACATCTCTTCTGAATGTGTTGATTGGGGTCACCCAGCTGTGTCTTGATCAAAATACATCTGTTATCTTAAAGAAGCCTCGTCTCAAGTCTTTTTATTTGGCTTTATTGAGACTTGGGAAATAAAAGGTGCCATACAATAACATAGTCCACCACACTGGCCCCGTTTGGGCGCCAGGATGTAAGCTCCCCTTTGAGGTCACCCCTGACAGTGCCATTTAGTACAACTAAATCTAAACTATCCACAAATTGAGCCAAGTATCAAACTGATCCCACGGATTATTTATTTCCCTGTGCCCACAAACTGGGGGCAGATATACATTGACAAGTAATACAGAATAAACTTTAAATCTGAGTAGGAGGGCTAGAGCCATATTTGAATAAGATTCCAGCATAAGTACCGGGACATTGAGCTTAACAGAAATCATAGTACTCAGGCCACCTGATGATCTACCCTTTTTTGTATTGGGAATTGCATTTAAAGTGAAGGAAAGGTATCCAGGTATTAATAGATCCTCCCTAGCCCATGTTTCTTGAAACAAAAGAATATCAAAAGAAGAAATATATTCCATAAATGAAACATCTAACATCTTTGCTTTCCAGCCTGCAACATTCCAGGAGAGGATAGAAATGCCCCCTTCTATAGGGTAGAGTCATTTAGAGTCTGAGGGTACTATCAGTGAGTTAGCCATACATACACAGTTTTCATTCTGGAATGGGGCCAAAGTTGAAGTTTCCTCTAGTGCTGCCTGGTGTAGCACCACCTGAGTTTGGGGAACAGCTTCCGGTTGGGTGATTTTAGGACTTCCGGTAATAACATCCAGATCTGAATTTTAGGGAAGAAAACTAGTAGGTTCCAAAGGATGTAATAAAAAGCTATCATGTGGAGAAGTTCTAAGATCCAGAGAGCATTGTTCAGCATTTGCCTGGGATATGGGAAACACTTCCTCCTCAATAGTTAGCTAGGGCTGGTGCTCTCCAGCAGGCTCCCCATTCCTTCCATGGAGGCTGGGAAAATTATTATTTGGGTAGCAGTTTCCATCCATTTCATTGTCCATCGAAAAATGGCAATTTGTGTCAGTATTTGAAGACACAAGATCAATAAGTGGTTCTGCTGAAGCAATGGTGAGCAGTAAAGTTTCCTTGAGGTTTTCTAGCTTATGTATTATATTATCTTGTTCCTTCCTGGGTAGGCCTCCAAAAGCCTTAATAAGATCACCTTCAACTGAGTCTGGCATATCTTCATTTTGTGAGAGTGACTGACTCCCACTGCCTTGCTTTTTTAAGGTCATATGTGGGAAGGAGGGCTTGGTAGCCTCTGTTACAATTGTGGAGTGAGTATGCAGCCGAGATAAGTCATGACCAGATAAAGAGTTAATTATTTATATCGCGAAAAACTCTGGTAGGGAAAATTTGAAATGATGCTAAATATGGTCTCATCTTTAATAGCATTAATGGAATAGTAGTCTGGTTAAAGGATAGCAAAATCCATTTTCGGTTTTGTACAGTGGGAAGCCATTTGATGGCATGTAGGTTATCTGACTGTAGTGACAATGCAGAAGTTGACCTAAAGAAGTTTTAATTGCTCTCCTAGAATCCCAGCGCCCAATATTGAGACTATTCAGGGAGAGACAGAGTGCAACCTGCTGTGTCTGAAGTAAGCAGTTTTGCTTGTGAGGAATTTCCTCTTTTGTATCCAGAGAGGCATTGGTCTGTATAGGACTACCATTCTTGAACTTATCAGTGAGTAAGGATTTATTAGTACAATCATTTAATTGTTGCATACTTTTGTCAGCTTTTTTAACTTTATTGTCTCACCCTTTATCAGAGCGCATGCCAGAGATGTCTTGCTTTATCGGAGTTTCTGCATTAGTTTTAATGGATGTGGCAGGTCCAGCTGAATACTTATAAACCAAAGTCTCAAAGTCTTTTTTCAGCAGATCTAGATCACTTTTTATAGTTGACAGTTGCTCAAATAGTAAAATAACAGTTTGAGCTGTAAGAAGACATTGCCTTGCCATCCACTCCGTTGTATTTTCCCTGGGGAGCCTCTCCAAGTTTGGATTTTGTATCTTTTTTTTAAACTTATTTTTATTTCCCTTAGAGTTATTAGGAGAGCTAGCAAGTTGTACTAGAGACATATAGTCAGAGACCGAAAGGGAGTCCAGGTTTTCATTTAGCTCTTCCCTGACAGATAATGAAAGCTCTAACAGTTGTTGTTTTTCTAGTTCTGTTTGTAAGTCCCATTCAAGTGATTCAAAGGCTGCAAATTTGTTGGAAGAGGAGGGAAGATTTGCTTTACTTACAGTTTCGTTTCGTGTGAAAAGTTCTATCTTTGGTTGTTTAGCTGATTTTGAGGAGGAGTGAGACCCTGGGCTAATTCCATGTCTCTTCTTCCTTTTTCCCATATTGGGCAGTCAGCTCAGACACTTTTACTCCACAATCGTCTCGTCGTAAAAAATTGTGAATATATTTAAAATAATCTAATAATAAGAATCTATTTTAAAATCTACATTAACCTAATATACTTATTTGACTGGAGCTATCTAAAAGGGGAAAAAATGTAAAACATACTATTTAAAATAGTATAGAATTAAAAAGCAGGAGCATAGAAAAATGTGTGTTGCTGGGCTGGTGGATGAGACCGCAAGGGATACAGAATCCTGAACCCAAAGACGGGAAGAGTAAGCATATGCAGAGTGGTATACTTTGATGAGAGGGAGAGAGGCTGCTGCACTCAGGTAATGACTGAGGAGAAACCAGCAGCAGCAGTTACCAGCCTGAGATGTTCAGCCTGACACCAGAAGACACAACCACACCAACCCAGAGGGAGATGGAAGTCCAGGAAGGGACTTCACCAGAGACAGATGATGAGGCCAAGGATACAGAAGAAGGTGAACCACCAGTTGTCGCTCCTGAACCTGCTCTGAGACGCTCATCATGACCCAACAAAGGAGTTCCAGCTGACAGACTTACCTACCTCGCAAGGTCATCGCTACCAAGCGAACCCGCATCGTGGAATGAGGTGCTGCAAATGCCAGCAGATGAGGCAAGTAAGTGGAAAAGGGCAGCACAGGAGGAGCCAGATGCTCTGTATAAAAACAAAACATGGACTTTAATTAAACTACCAAAAAGCAAAAAGGCCATAGGTTGTAAGTGGGTGTTCATGGCAAAACAAGACGAGAATGGTGAAGTACAAAGATGTTAAAACTGCATTTTTACATGGGGAGATAGAAGAACTTTACATGACACAGCCTCCAGGCTTCACTAATCCCAATACCAAGCATCTCATTTGCAAGCTTCAGAGGGGGATTTATGGCCTGAAGCAGGCGGCCAGAGCATGGAACAAGAAGTTAAACCAAATACTTCTTGCCCAGGGTTTCGTTCAAGGAAAAGCTGATCCCTGCCTATACACAAGATACAGAAATGGGAGGGATGCGTATGTATTTTGTTATGTAGATGATTTAATAATTTACCACAATAACAAGAGGGGCTTTAATGATATTGTTTCTCAACTAAATAGAGAAGTAGAAGTGAAGCATCTGGGCAATGCCAGCTACTACTTAGGAATACAGATCAAGAGAGAAGATGGGAGCTTTCTTCTAAGTCAGAACCAAAAGATTCTAGAACTGTTGGAAAGTTTAGGATTGCAAAATGCCAATCCTGCACCTACACCGATGGAGACAGCTTTCCACAAGAAACAAGAACCCAGCAATCTCCTACCAGAGAACAATGAATATAGAAGTGCCATAGGAAAATTGTTGTATCTAGCCACCACCACTAGACCAGACATTGCAGCTGCAGCAGGCATTCTCTGCAGAAAGACAAGCACGCCCACACAGAGAGACTGGACTGGTGTCAAGAGGGTGGGAAGATACCTAAGGGGGCCATGCACCTAAAACTAAAGCTGTCAACCACTGAGAATCCTAGACTAGTGGGATTCACAGATGCAGACTGGGCAGAAAACACTGCTGACCGTAAGTCCACTAGTGGCTATGTATTTTTCTGTGGGGGTGGAACAGTGAGCTGGGATAGTCACAAGCAAAGCACAATAGCACAGTCCTCTGCAGAAGCAGAGTATGTGGCAGCAACAGACGCATGTAATGAGACTGTGTGGCTTAGATTATTGCTTGCAGACATGGGTATAGACGAACCCTATACAAATCTTTGAAGACAATCAGAGTTGCATCAGACTTTCACAGTCAGAGAAAGTAGGTGGGAGAACTAAGCACATTGATGTAAAGCATCATGTGGTGAGAGAGTTGCAACAATAAGGGTTAATCAAACTAGACTACTGTCCCACAGGAAACATGACAGCGGACATCTTCACGAAGCCGTTGTTGAGAACAAGTTATCAGAAACTAAGAGAAAAACTAAATATTGTGGGACACAGAGACAAGGTTGAAAAGAAGGGATGTTGGAAAATATGGGGTTTTAATCAAGCCTGTCTCAAACGAACACAAAGGGAGGGGTGGCTTCGCTGCGGCCTAGCTTTGCTGCTGTGTGGGAGGGGCTTGGAGCCCACCTTTTTTTCCTGTTTCCCTCATTTTTCCCTCTCTTCTCCTCATGTCTCTCTACAAGATAGGAATGAATCCTCTCTCCTCCTCAGGGTTTTTGTAGTAACATTTCAGAATCCCAACAGCCAGTTTGGTGTAGTGATGAAGGCACCAGGCTAGAAACCGGGGGACCATGAGTTCTAGTCCCACCTGAAGCACGAAGCCAGCTGGGTGACCTTGGGCCAGTCCCTCTCTCTCAGCCCTAGGAAGGAGGCAAGGATAAACCACTCCCGAAACCCTGCCAAGAAAACTGCAGGGACTTATCCAGGCAATTGCCGGGAATCAAGACTGACTCGAAGGCACCAAAAAAAAAAAAAAAGGCCAAAATGAGTTAGGGTTTATAATTTTGATAGCATGTTTTGTTGCCCATCCCCACATTACTGTCCTGATTTAGTTTAGTTATTCATGCTTTTTGTAGCTCATTCTAATCCATTTCCTGCATGGGTTCTTTTTTGTTTGCAAAACTTCATAAGCCTTTTATGTAGCCACACTGGCATCTCAAAATAAGTTTTGTGATTTGAGATTTTGGGCAGCTGAGTTGGAAGAAATGAGCCTTCTTCCAATGTTCCTGACATTTCTAATTCCTCAAATAAGTCTTCCCTATTAATTAGTATTCAGTGAAGGATAGCTGATTCTTTTCTTTCGCCTTCTTTCATGTTCTGAAGAATACTATTAGCAGGACAAGTTAAGGATTTCATGAAGGACAATGTTTGGTGGTGGCTATTTCTGCACTAGTGACTTTCATCTCTTTCATAGCATCGCTCAGACATCACTAAAATGATGTAAAGCCTGTTCTCATTGCTGTTATTTTGGCACAAGATTTTAGAAATTATGTGTTGCTACTGGGAAAATGATCAGCGTTTGTCTCCCAACAGATATCAGGCAATTAAAATCTGCCACAATGATTTAATGCATCTTTGAAAGATCTGCTATTTGTTTGTGAAAGACATCATGTACGTTTTCTCCTAAACAGGACAAGAGCACTGCTTTTGTTTGTTCCTCCACTTATTTTAACTCAACTATTCTCTACAGTATTGTCTAGATCATTCATTTGGATTTTTATCTGTGTACAGTATGTATTCACATTCTTAAGTATAGTGCAACCCTCCTTTACTATTGTTTCTGTGCCTTTTGAAAACTGATTTTTTATCTGCTATATTCAGTCATAGGAGTCATACTACCACATTTTTGTTAGATAATCTTCTGGAATACCTATAATAGGGCTTCCAAAACAACAGAACTATACAACATATTAGATACAGAGATTCATGCCTCAGTCACAGTATACAACCCAAGAAAAATTATTTTGCAAAGAGGTGAGCAGTAATTCAAGAAAGCTTATGTCTTTTTATAAAATTTGTTAGTCTGAAAAGGTGCTACCATTCTGATTTTTGGCTATCACAGACTAACATGGCTCTCCTCATTACAGTTTTGCAAAGGTGATTTATATTTTGGAGGGAAACAAGTTTCAAAACTGAAATTTCTATAATAACAACTGTTTTCTGTAATAAAATTAAAATGTTGCTTTTATTAAAATAGATCTAATAACTAAATAAGCAGGATGCAAATTCAAATATTAGAGAGCCAGTTTGGTGTAGTGGTTAAGGCACCAGACTAGAAACTGGGAGACCATGAGTTCTAGTCTCGCCTTAGGCACAAAGCCAGCTGGGTGACCTTGGGCCAGTTACTCTCTCTCAGCCCTAGGAAGGAGGCAAGGGCAAACCACTTCTGAAATCTTGCCAAGAAAATTCTTTTCTTGCCAATAAAACACAGTCGTGAGGAGTCAACACACACATCCACATACACAAATTCAAATATCATGGGGACAATAAAGATCCCAAGCATATTTGTACCATTTGTACCATGGTTAGTTACATGTGAGAGAAGACCCATAGTTGCCCAGTATCTTGGAGGGAAGTCAAAAGACCAAAGTGAAAACACAGGTAGGATACAGATCAGTAATGGCATACCAAATTTCAGGGTGGTATAGTTTTTTGCCAACTCAAGGAAAGATGAAAAGTGCTCTAATTCAGCAGTGGGAAAAGGCCCTCCATGTTACTTTATCATGTAGTGCTGCATCCACATCTCCCAAATTTGATCAGAGCTTTAGTCCTAAGCTACTTGCCCCATCATTCTGGTTAGGTTCAGGCTCAAATGCCCAGAGTTATTTTTTATATACATTCAGTATTGTTAATGACTAATCTTAATACATTTGGCAAACAAACAGCTCAATTGCTATTGCAAAAAAATTAAGGAGAGTATTCTTTTCTGATTCCCTGCTATAGTATTTTTGATGAATCTCTGGTTAAACATAGTACATTACATTTAGCAACAACTAAAGGGTGGTTTGGGATTTACCCTTCCTGTCTGATTCGCTTGTGACGAATCTGTTTAATTCTATTTGCAAATGTAACTCTGAAGAGTTTTATATCTTGGTTTGAAAGTGATATTGAGTGGTACAACTCCCATATGATAGTACACAAGTATAATCATTCATTAGAAAAGTGTTAGGCATAGAAGAAAGTGTTATCTTTTCTATATAATGCAGCTGCTGATTTTATATAATTATATCTGATTATTGAAAAATGCAAGGCTTGATCACTGGCTCAAAATAAGCAGGATGAAGTTTAACAGGGAAAAATGTAAGAGGGAGTGTAATTCTGTGTTTACACTGTTGTAAGAGCCTGATGATAAGAGCTGTTAACCATGAATGAATTGGTATGTTCCTCTTTTAGTGGAGATCTTGAAAAAGAGGTTGGAAAGCTTTATGAGATCCTGCACCATGCAAGGAATTAGGCCAGATGACCTCTGAGGTTCCTTCCAATTCTATGATCCTATAACCTTATACCTCCACCCCTCCATCCTTCTGTGCTGCCTCATGGTCCAACCACTGATGCAGAAGAGGAGGTTGATGGATTTTGATGAGTTCAATTAGAAATCGATAAGAAGATGTGCTGTTTGTGGTTGGAGACTGGATGCTAAAGTTGGAAATATTAAGGAAGAAAATGTACTTGGAAGCTGAAATAAAGCAGAAGAATGATGTATCAATTTCTGCCTATCCAATTATTTCTTTATTGCTAACAGTCTTCAAATAACCAAAATGACACCTACATACGTGGACTTTACCAGATGTAGTGCACAGAAATCAGATTGTCTATATTATTGCCAAGGACGTAGAAGGGCTTAGTTATAAGAGCAAAGATGTGACCAGGGGCTGACTGTGGAACAGATCATAAATTGCTCATGTACAAGTTCCAAATTAAACTAAAGTGGAAGAAGAAAGCCAACCAGTTTCCATGGTATTATCTTGAGCATATATCCACCATTTTCAAGGAGTACATCAAGAATTGCTTTGAAGTCTTGAACCAAAGGATCAATGTAACCTGAATGACTGGAATGATGGAACCAGAGGAAAAGGATAAATGTGAAAAGAGACTGCCAAAGATCAAGAAACAGAAGAAAACAAATGGTGGAAATTGCCAAGAAGAGGAGAGAAGCTAAAGCCAAGAAAGAAAGATCTCAGGAAGAAAAATGAAGAAGTTCAGGGAGTTGTTAGAAGAGACAAGAAGCATTATTACAAAAACATCTGTAAAGACATCAAAGATGGAAACAGACATGGAAAAGATCTTCCAAAAGACCTTCCTCCAGAGATCTTCCAAAAGATCTCTGAACTCAGAAGGATATTCCAACTTTGAATTGGTGTGCTAAAGGATGCCAGTCAACAGATAGTAATATTAAAAGATCAAAGATGGAAGGAGTATATATGTAATTCATGTCCACACCTAAAATATCTTAGAAGATATCTCCTACCTACAAGAACCTCTAGTATTAGAAGTTCAAGTTAGATCAGCACTAAGGTCATTATCATGTTGGAAGGCATTAATGAATTGAAGGAATATCTACAGAAATACAGTGAGCAACAGAAGAAGAATCAGTAAAGGTCCTAACCAAGCTATGCCAACAGATCTGGAGAATTACATAGTAGCCAACAGATCAGAAGGTATTAGTTTATGTACCAATACCAGAGAAAGGAGACCTAACAGATTTATGCAAACCATTGAACAATAGTCTTAATTTCACATGCTGGCAAAACCCAGATTAGAGCCCTACATGGAAAGGAAGATGTCATAGCTGAAAAACTGACCTATACTCTGTGTTCTGGAGAAGCTGAAGTTAAAGCTTTCTCAAATATATGGTATGATTTTATTTTATAATTGTTTTATGCCAGATGAATATATTAATGTGTGGGAGGAATATTAAGGAATTATTAATATGTGGTTTTATGAATCATTTTTCTTGCCTCCCTTTTTAACCTTTATGTGTATGTATTGAATTTTATTGCATTTTTTATAATTATTGCAAATTTTTTAGAAATAAAAAAATCATTTAAATAGAAAAAAGAGAGATGCTCAAGTTGGCTTTAGAAAATGCCAGGGAACAAGAAACATTATTGCTGATGCACACTGGATAATTGAAAAAGAAATCAATATGTGCTTCATTGAATATAGAAAGGCTTTCGATTGTGTTGATCATGTTATGCTGTGGAATCTGCTTTGAAAAATGGGAATCCCAGAACATTACAATGTCCTCATGTGAAGCCTATAAACAGGTCAGGAAGCCACAAAATGGATACAACAGGATTGAAACAGACTGGCTCCAGGTTGACAAAAGAGTGAGACAAGGGTGTATACTTTTCCCTTATTCGACCTATATGTGGAATATACTGTATATCGAGGAAAGCTGGATTGGAAGATGAGCATCGTTTTAAAACTGAAAGAAAAAACATCAATAACCTGTGCTATGCTGATGACACTACTCTGATAGCCAAATATACAAAGGATCTACAAGCTCTAATAAAGTCAAGGAGCACAGTGAAAAATGGGACTGAGATTAAATATAAAGGAATGAAATGAATTACCACATACAACAAACACCCTCAGAATTGATAATGAAGTAGTGTATAGCTTCTGCCTTTTAGAATCAACTATCAAAAGTAAAGGAATCGAATATGTTACAGACTACCACTTGGTAGGGCAGCAATGAAGAGCTTGGAAAAGATACTCAGAAGCTATGTCATGTTTATACCTACAAAGATCAGAATCATTCAGGCAGTAGTTTTTCCTATAGGAGTGAAAATTGGACTTTGAGGAAGCAAAATAGAAATAGTTGACATTTTTGAACTTTGGTGTTGCAGAAGACTCCTGAGAATACCATGGATAGCTAAAAAACCAACAAATGGATCAACTCAGCATTCTCACTTGGGGCATAAATGACCAGCCTCAAATTAGTATATATGGATACATTATACAAAGACCTAGCTCTCTTGATAAGTCTATAATATTGGGAAAGTTGAAAGAAAGAGAAGAGGATGACCAGCTACAAGGTGGCTGGACTCAAATACAGTGGCAATGGCTGCTCCATTGGAAGACCTGAAGGACCACTTGATGGCATATAATCAATCACCAAATTAATCAATAACCTTTTACAGTATAGAACTGTGTCTACTGCAGAATTGATGATAGGGAAAAGGGTTTTAACATGCAGTGGGGACAGAAAGGAAAAATAGAAACTACCAAGCAGAACTCTGCATTTTTACCTATTCTTCTGAGACTAGAAATAATCCTTGCAAGGCAGAAAATGTTTTTTTAAAAAATGTTTGATTTTTTTTTTTTAATGTTGTACATTAAAACGTTCCATCATACAGCATCTGTTACAGAAGCAGCAGGAACTTTTGCGTGTTATACTGTCAGACAGTCATTTGCCAGAGATTATTTAATTTAGATTAAGGGATTAGATTAGGTTTAAGGGATCAAGGGATTAGATTAGATGGCCTAAAGACCCCCTTCCAACTCCATTTCTATGAAATCTGACTCCATTTGGAATATCTGTAATTTAGTAGATGTATTTATTAATTATAATTATAATCTATTGAACAATTAAATTAGTTAGATCAGAACTATAATCTGAGCAGAGTTACTTAAAAAATTAAAAACACTAAAAACATTAAAGAAAACACAAATGAAACTCAGTGAATAAATACCACAGGAAAGATACAAAGATAAAATCCACAGTTCCAGTGTAGAGTAGATACTTAAGTACAGTACCAAATAATAAAAATGCCTGGGAAAAGACATTTCTGATGTTGAAAAGATATTTAGAAAGCAAAAACCAGAGACAATTTCTGGTGAAAATGTTAAATTGCTCTTATAGCAAGTTCTTCTTGAGTTCCAAGAGAACTTGGCACAAGTTTCTAGATGAGAAACTCTCTGGCCCTGTACCTATGACAACATAATCCAGTTAGCAACTGTCCCAGTCAGCTTTATTTACCAGTGCTTCTGGCAGCACAATTTGGGGAATCCAAAGTCCCTGCCTATCTCCTTCAAGAAAAATCTAATATCCCTTGCAAGAGTAGAATACTAGAAAAGCTTCATGACATCACCAGTTCAATGACCATTGACTAGGCAGGTAGCAGGAGGTATGGAAGGGAATGAGATGAGAAAAATTGAGATAGAACAAAAGACGAAGAAATAGCAGCTCATCAACGTCAATCCAAAGAAAAACTTACTATACCTCTATCACTTCTGGGCTGCAGCATCCCATCCCACCCTAACCCCTGCCTGTTCCTACCTGACACCTCTGCCCTTCTGCCCCCACCCACCACCTATCAGGCCAACATTCCAAAAGCATCCCAGAGAAAAAAAACACTGCATGAAAATAAAGCATTTAATGATGAAGAAAGGCGACAGCAAAGGAGAACCTGCTCTAAACATCAGCCAAACAAGGGGCTAAGACAACCCAGGAGGAAGAAAGGTGAGTGAAACATAAACTAGAGCTCATTCCTGGCATCCAGGGTACACAGTCAGCGTACCTTGGAAAAAGACTGCAGCAATCAACACCATCCTCCCTCTTCATTATGTTGGGCATGCAAACAGGGCTCCCAAATCTCTGCCAGCTTGATTGGCATCATAATCTGGATGATTTCAGGACAAAGAATCTGCCCCTTTTCTGTACCATCTGCCCATTCCACACTATGGAGGGCAGACAGAGCATTGTCAAGTAACACATCCCCAAGGCTGTCAGAGATGTTCAGAAGAATATTAAATGTTCATGTGGTAAGCATTAATTTATTTGATTTGTAACCCACCTTGTATAAATAATGACATATTGTCTTCAAGTGACTGAATGCTTTCCTTACCAGTATGCATTTCCAACTTTGGTAATGACTGAAGAGCTGTTGCAGTGTTCAATAGAACAATACAAATACAACAGAGAGGATATGATAGAAATAGTGACAGAACATCCTGATGGGATTTAGCAATCAAGAGGTTAAGCTATTAACAGTAATTAAGAAGAGTGCTAGATTCAATGACACACAGTAATTACTGAGATATATATACACTTAAGAAATGTCTTGAGGAGTGTAGATGGGAAGAATTTTAAATAGTGTATATTTGTGAATAGGTAATAGTCAATCTTAGATGAGCTGCATTTGAGAGACTTAATCTCTTCAGTGATGGGAGAAAGATCCAGTAATGCTGAGGATGCATTGAAATAACAATGGCAAAGCAGGAAATTCAAGAAATTCAAGGGTACAGGAACCCTTGAAAGAAAGAAAATATGAAAGGTAGACTTACTGTTTTCTAAAACTCCAGATGGCCATGAGTAAAACAAGGGAAATGAGGTTTTTCTTCTTAAAGGTACAGTAGCATAAAAATAAGAAACAGAGAAAATATAGAGAAATATGACATTTCTGAAACAGGATCCAGATGGAGAATGTCACAGATAAGGCAGAGGTAGGGTTGGCTTCTCTCCAACGGGAAACTTGGTCAAACTAAAAAGTACAAGGATAAATGAAAAAAGGGCCAGATTCAGATTCTTCTGTTCTTAACAACTCCATGAAATTTGCATTAAAATTATCACTTAAAGACTAAATGAAAGTACAATTGTTACCTTAGCAATACAATTCTGACCTCTAGTGGGAAATTACATACTGACAAAAGGAAATAATCACACTGAACTAGTTCATGTAAGTCACCAAAATACAACTATAATCATAAACCATACATACTGATCACACTATTCCCTTTTAAGACAAGCAGTATTATTCAAAGCACAGAAAAACAATAAGTAGTAAATGAAAGCAACTAAAGACAGGAAGCAAGAGAAGAAGGAAAGGGAAGGGAATCTAACTTTGATCTCTTTCTCATGACATACTACCTAGAGCACAAGATGCCTTGCTAAGTGTTTTTGGAAGACTTATCCTCGTGATACTGCCTTAATTCAACTCACAGCCACATAGAAAGCTGCCTATATTTGTCCTTAGCTGTTCTGTTTTCAAAATAGTGTTTTCCCTCTTCTCACAGCAAAACATGTACAGTGCAAAAGACATGATGCTTCATTACAAAAAGAATTGTAATGAAGCATCATGTCATTACAATACATAATTGACACAATTGACAAAATCAAAAATATCATTTCAGTATTCACTGAAAAAAATAAATATACAAAAGCAATATATAAAAGCAAAATTGGGATTACGGGGAAAGCAAAAACTCTACAATTCTGAATCCAATTGCAGGTTGTAGGTAAAATTCCTTTCCAGCCCTGTCAACCAGTGACTGACATCTGTCCATAGCAAAGTGATGGTACAGCACTCTGACCATCCTCTTCTGTGGCACTGCTACATGTTCTTCGTGCTGGAGGAATGGGATGGGATTTCTGAAAAGACTATAGAAATCAGGCAGTTGGTTTCTCCACTAGCACCTCAATTTGCTTTGACATGGAGGATGCCCATCAAAGGACATTCCTAACAATGTGAATGTCCTCTGCTTTTAGTGATTGGAGGGCAGTTCTGTTGAATATCTACTGTAGTTGGCCTCTGGAATATAGAAGGCAGCAGATTATTAAACAGGATTGTAACCTCTTTACCCCTGGCATTTCTGGGGAGTTCCTTGATTTTCTGAGGAACTCTGGGAAATGAAGTGGGTAAAGAGACACCTGGAATGGCACTAGTGAACAATAAGAAGTAAATAGACTAGACAGTTATGAGTCTACTTTGTGGTGATAAAGGCAGTGAAAAGAAGTTACTTCTCTATCCTTTATAACATTTATAAAATGTCAGCCAGTTGCACTGTTTAAGGTGACCCACACCCTTCTTGGGAGAAATAGGAAGGACTAATCAGTGCAAGATGATTATCTGGTTCATCATTTAATGGATAAAATCACTCAATCCATTCCAAGTTGGAAACCAGATGGACAGATATTGTTTAAATGGCAGAAGTAGTCCTGCAATATTGCCCGGGAGGTTTTCGAGCCTATGACTCCTGAAAAAGTAGACAGAGTTCTCTGTGGCCTTAGCTCTGTTGCTTACAAGGGCTCTCTGCCTTTCCTGGCTAATCCCCCAGGGAGGGGGCAGGGAAGTTAATCTAGGCATTTGTCAATGCTTCTTTGTGGGAGAGGGTGATGTCAGCAGCCTTGAAAGAGGCACTTGTCTGCCCCTCATCAAGAAGTCTATCTATATTAGAAAACTACCTTCCTATATCCAAGCTTCTCTTTGTGGAAAACTAGTTGGGACAACAGTTCAGAGACCTTTGGAAGAAATAGATTAACTAGACCTATGGCAGTTAAGACTGAACTGGGCATGGGACTGAAACTGCTTTGGTTGTCCTCATACCCACTTTTAGGTTTTCTCCTATCACATCACCTCTTGATAAGTGGGGACCTTCAGCAAGTATTCTCTATACTTTCATTGGTTACTCTCATTTGGTGAGACTTGAATGATGTAGGAGTTCAACCATCCTCGTTCTACTAGATGATGGCTTTGATACCATTGATCACACTATCCTTCTGGACTGTCAATGAGGATAAGGAGGTGGAGGCATCCATGGGAGGTTCCAGTTGGTTATCATGTGGGTTGGGAGAGGATGGGCCCTTGGGAGTGGGAGGCCCCACTTTTATGGGGTGCCTTAGGGCTCAGTCCTCTCCCCTATTCTGTAACATCTATAGGAAACCATTGGGAGAGATCATCTGTCAATTCAGGGTAAGGTTTCATCAGTATGGAGAGCCAGTTGGGTGTAGTGGTTAAGGTACCAGGCTAGAAACCGGGAGACTGTGAGTTCTAGTCCTGCCTTAAGCATGAAGCCAACTGGGTGACCTTCATCCAGTCAGTCTCTTTTAGGAAGAGGTAAGGGCAAATCACTTCTGAAATCTTGCCAAGAAAACTGCAGGGACTTGTCCAGGCAATTACCAGGAGTCAACACTGAATCGAAGGCACCAAATAAATAAATAAATAAATAAAAATTCATCAGTATGCAGATGATACCAGTTACACATCTCCACTCTGGGCTGAGTTGATAATGCAGTGGAAGTCCTAACTGAGTATCTGGAGGCTGTCAGGATCTGGAGGGAGAGAAACAGGCTCAGATTCAATGCAAGCAAGAGTTTCTGGCTATTGGTTCAGGAACCACTGCTGGAAATCTTTGACTGGTGGGTTAGTGCTCCCCCAAGGAGACCAGGCCTGCAATCAGAGGGTTGAGCTGAATTCATGACTCCTACTGGAACAGCACATGGAGACCACAGCCAGGAGAGCTTTTGCTCAACTTAGGCTGGTGTGCCAACTGTGGCCTTACCTAGGCACTCACACCCTTGGCATCTTCCATATGGATTACAATAATTTGCTTTACATGGAGTTGCCCTTGAAGACTACACAGAAATTTTAGTTGGTGTGAAGTTCAGTGGCCCATATGCTTACTGGACATTGTCCTAACTGCTATGTATCATACAGCTGTTCGATACACTGGCTACCAATATATTTCTGAATGCAATTCTGGATGCTGGATATGGTTCAGAGCCTTGGCATCTGCTATACTGCCTACACATACAGAATCTGTTCACCCAGTCTGATATAGAATGTCAGAGAATCTGTTGAAGGTCCTTGCCTCTTGAGATGTCTGGTGCCAGAAATGCTATATTAATTGTAATTTTTAAATACACACACATACACACAGACACACAATTGCATATTGTTATTGACACTGGCTGTAAATGTTTCTAAGAGTCACCCATGGGTATCTAGTGCAAAATACAGGTTACCAATATCTTATCAATTAACAATTGTAAAACCATTCTGTTTGTTGAGATCTTCTGAGATTGTCTGAAACCTTTTGGTGAATTAGCAATGTTCAGCAATTTCTCAATGGCACTGTTAAAGTTCTGTTTTCCCAAAATAGTCACTTTGAAGTCTACCATAGAGTATCCTGGGGCTGAAATGGTCTAATGCTACTTTGTCTTTGGACTGAGTCCTGAATGTCAAATGTGTGCCCTTTAATTATTTTGTGTGACATTTGTCTCATTTGCCCTATGTAGAATCCAGAGGGAAATTGCTGGCAGATAATGGCATAAATCACATTGGAGGAAGAGCATGTAAAGGCACTACTAATCTTCTGGATACTTCTTGGGGACTATGATGGTTCTCTTGGTGTAGATACATTTGACATCAAGATCCAAAGACAAATCCAGGACAAATAGGTTGATTATGTATCTGTATAACAAACCTATCTTCCCACCCTCACCCCAATTTGTATCCTAGCCACTCTGCATCTGATGAAGTGAGCTGCAGCTCACAAAAGCTTATGCCTTTTAATAAAATTTGTTAGTCAAAAAAGGTGCTACTAGTTCTGATTTCTTGCCACTAACACACCTCTCCTCATACAATGAGTACAAGAGTGCTCACCTGAGGGAACAGTGAATTTTTGTACAGTAGGAAAGAAGAGTTTCAGTCGAATGATTCATTTCCCCCCCCCCTGAAATTGCTTTTTTCCACTTCTCTGACAGAGATGGGGTGATGTGAATTGAGTAAGCACAGGAAGTGTTTTGATTGAACGTGTAGCCACTTCAGTCCTTGATGTTGAACAAAACCTGGAATAAAACTATTAATTGGCAGAATTTGAAGGAAGCAGGATGGCTATACAAATGCATCAGGCACACATACAGAAGAGGCATCTGGTTGAATCACTTCCCAGCCCAATATTGTCCTGAAACACCAAGGGAAACCATAGTTCATAAATCCTGACTTGTAAACCAGCATAGAATGAGACTAACAAACTCTTTGCAATTTATGAGATGCAGAATGTGGTATGTATATATACACATTTCATGCATCACTTGATAATGCCTGGTGATGTCTATGGCCAGTATCACCGCCTTTATTTCCTATGAAGTTTCAGAAAGTTTCCATTCTATTATTTCCTATGAATATGCCTGTCACTTGGTTAAAAAGATCACATCTTTTCACCCAATAAAAGAACCACATCACACAGGAAGAGCGTTGAATTCCTTTCATCTATGCTATCTTTTGCTTGTGAGCGAATATGTTGCAGTAAATTATAAAAGAGCAGCGCTCTTTCGTCCTGGTTTCAGCTCAGCGGGAAGAGATAAAGGGTTCTATTAACAGTGCCGGTTAATTGATATCAATGTATATAATGTGGAGTTTTAGAACTTGCCAGATCAACTCTAGCTCGAATTAATTTGGTCTCCATAACAATGCACAAGGTGTAATTCAGCCGTCCTTCGTTCCTATGACAACCGCAGTGGCGTTCCATCCGGCTACGTTAATTCCCATCTAAACGATTCCGGAAGTGCTTACAGCGGAAGTTGCAAGCGGGTGGAAAAAAGAGGACGGTAGGTTTTAATCTTGTCTGTTACGGATGGGTTTTGTGTGCGAGTGTTTCCTTTTTGTTCTGTTTTTTTTTAATGTTTTTTAATGTTTAATGTCTTTTAATGTTCGGAAAGGAGAAACTATTTACGGCTGCGGGATTGTGAAGCAGGACGGTAATACTACGTATGCGACCTTTTTGCTCTTTGGTGTTTGTTTATTTCCACAAAAAAATATGCACTGAGATGGTCTCGTTGTTGCTGCATAGAGATTTCAACACGAGATTTCCCAATTTAACACTTTAGTTGCTATATCATGCTGATTGGTAAAATAAATTCTGTAGGAAAAAAACATCAAAAAGGTAGGTAATTTATAAAATAGTAATGCCAAGGTGATAAGAAAGACAGCACAGTTCTGTGTGCTTTGCTATAGGAATCTGCATCTGCTGCATCTAAAGAGATTTACATAGATATATGTGTATAGTAATGCAGCCTAAGATTTATTATGGTAAAAGTTATTATGGAGAGATGAAAGTAATTGTCTGGTTTAGTAGATATGTATTTTTAAGCAAAAGGTAAATAGTATATTAATAGCTCAGTTGAACCTGTTTTCCTTCTAATTTTGTTTCCTGAAAGATCACTAATTGTGGTTATGTCAGTCAGTTGATTAGTCAGATATTGTAAACTACTTGCAAGTCAACTACAGTCAAAATTTTCAAGTATACCATTCTGTAGAGATGCTAGTTTACTTTTTAATTTCCACAATGGTGTTACTAATTCACAAGGGTAGCAATAAAGATAGCTAATATTTTAAATCTTAAAGTATGGTACTTGATATCTAATGCATCTGATATTACAGGTTGAAGCAGGCAAGTAGAGAATTGGGGCTCCTGGAGGGTGCAGTGCATATTTCTTTCCTCAGGTACATCCCAATTTGCAGTCTATTTGCATTTTTTGCCAATTCAGAAGTTAAGAGGAGCTGTTGAGAAATGAGTTGTACCTTCACATAACTTGCATTCCTAGCCCAAGCTCTGTTTCTTTTCAGATGGAACCGTCTTGAATTAGCTGATGAATAAGTTTCTAAAGATTAACCTCCATGTTCATGAATGTTAGCCTTTAAGTGCACTATCAGAGCCAACTGATAATGCTGTAGGAAGAACAAAAAGCAAATAGTTTCAAGCTTATTCAAGCAATGCACTAAATTATTATAAAACACAGAGGCTGTGTGAATGTACTTAGTGGTTTTTAGGTATTTTGGAATCAAAAGATATATTCATATATTGCCACTCCAGTGTATATCTCCAATCTATAGTTCTGTGGATTTCATGTAAATCTGAATATGTTACTATGATACTTTATATATTAAAATTGTGTATATTTTGTAATTTAGTTTGATAAATATCTTTGACTATACCCTCATTACTTTTACCAATATTAAAATAATAGATTTTGGATTATTCTCTTTTCCTTCATTTGGTCCCATATCTTTTCAGAGGCTACCTTAACTTTCAGGAGCAGATTGAATGAGCATGCACAGGGTGATGGAATATTAAGAATGCATTCTTCTAAAAGAACACTACTGGATCCACTGCATGTAATTTGCCTGTGTTTCATTTTTAGAAAATGTATATTTATATTTCAAATCATTGAAAAAATAGTTTTCTAGAATCCAAATTTCTTTTGTGTGGTAAATATTTCCTTATTTCTTATATTGTACAATACACTTTTATTTCCTTATTTTTCTCAATTATAGAATTCTTAAACATGGACCTTAACAATTCAGACCCTGCTTCTTGTTTCAGAATCTAAAAAAATAATTTTTAAAAAGTCATTGGCTTTCTTTATCAATGAACTTCAGGCATTATGGTAAGATTTTGTTTTTGTGCTGTTGGCTTTTTTTTTTTGTTTGGTATTTTAAATAATGCATGGCTAAAGAAAAAAATATAAAGTATTTGTTCCTTTCATTCTTTCCAGTTTGATTCCATGTATCAGGAACTTCAGGAACTGGTTCTGAAAATAATTGCCTTGATCTTGGTTTACTTGTATGCACAAATGTTATAGCTATGTACTTCCTCTTCCAATTATTTCAGTTAATTCAAGAAGTCTAGATTTATTTTATTATCATTTTCCACTATATCCAAACTAGAAGGCCATGATTCAGTTTCCACCTACTAACTTGGATATGAAATCATACCCTTCCAATAGAGAGTTGATTCCTAGACTTTTCATCCAAGAGAAGTCAAGTCAGACTGGATCCTTATAGATGACAAGATAAATGGAAAAATGTGAAACTGATGAAAAACAATTTCAAAAAAGTTGCCAAGATCTACCTATTTCTTCATTTTATTTTTCAAAAATTAAATGCAAGTATCTCAGGCTTTCTGAATATAGTTATACTTAATTCTTTGCTTTTTTGTAAAGAGCTTTATATGGACTGCAGTTGTATGTTTTTAATATACTTAGAAGAAAATATCATTTTTTTTTTACTCCTTCCATTTAGGAAGTGGATTTCTGATTAATGCTTTGACGAGTTAAGTATTTATGTCAATGCCAGAGCTTAGACTTTCAAATCTAGTTATTTACATGATTTGAAATAACTATATTTCACAAGTCAGACTGATTTCAGTCAATATTGAGTGGAAACTCTACTCAGCATTACCATGATTAATATCAGAACTGACCAAAGCCTACAAGGTGATGAAGCAAAGTGAATGGGTTTGTAACATATGTGGGCAGGACCAGGATTTTTTTTTTTTGGACTATTTTCCCTTTTTTAAAAGAAAGCTATATTAAGCTATTTTAAGGATGCTTTATAGTTTTCATGTATTTCTTGCCTCAAAATTATAGAAACAGTGCCACTGTATTTTGGCAGTTGTGTTAGAGATTTGACCAGTGGCCTCACGTTTTCTACCCTTGACAGTGATACTTTGATATATCTTAGCTTCCCTTCTCCTTCTGCAGTTTCACAACCAAATGTAGATAAACTTCCACATTTAAACCAATACTGTGGTAATGGATTGCTTTCAGTCCAGTCCTCACTCTACTTTGAAGACACGCTGAATTGCAATAGGACTTTCTTCTAGCTTGTTACGTTAAGGATTGTAACCTTAAAATATCAAATAATATGTTTTTGTTGATTAATTACAACATTTCATTTGCTGAATGAATTATATTACTTATAAGAATAAGAATGTTGTTTTCATTTTTGCAGCAGCAGACTTTAGAAATTGCACTGGATCGTGCTGAGGTAAATTGCAGATGGTATAAATTATATAAGTTTATGATTATAGTACTAGCAGTGGAAAAAGTCATACTTGTTCTGTTCCTAATAGTTTCATTAGAAGTATATGAAGAAATATATAATTAAACATTTAAACTTTATGTTATCATAAACATTTACAATAAAAACTATTCAGGCATAATAATGCCCACCACACTCTGAAAGGAGGCAAGAGATATAGTTTTGTAACTGATGACTATAGCTTGAATATTTTCAGGTTTCTCTGATTACAATTTTTGTGGGAGAAGTAATACATTGCAGAATTCAAAAAGGGAACATTTAAGCCTTTTGGTGAAGTCTGTAGGAACTGTGTGGGTGTGGTTGAGAGTATAATTGGGTAACATTTGGGAAAATGCTAAATACATATTCTCTGTCCATTTTCCTCTTCAGTCCTGTTTGACATTTCAGTAATAAGTGAATTGTGTTCTACAACTGTACCAATATTTGAAATAAAAAAAATAGGAAATAAACTTTTTTACTGAGTTGCTCGGGCATTTATGTATTGCTAATATATTTTTTATGAATACACACATGCACACATATATATTTGTGTCTACTTTTTTTTCAGTATATCATTGAAAGTGCTCGTCAGAGGCCTCCAAAACGAAAATATTTGTCTGGTGGGAGGTAAGAAATAGTTAGTATGCTTTTCTTACTTTAGCTGATGGAAGTGTTTACTCAAAAGGCTTTTTTTTTTTAATTCTAGAAAATCAGTATTTCAAAAGTTATATGAATTGTATCTAGAGGAATGTGATAAGGAGCCTGAAATAAAGGTAAGTGAAATCTCATTGTCAAACATCTATTATATGCTTTTCATAGTGAACCAGTAAAGGCCAGTTGCACATAACTACTGTGTTTATAGGATGTAGCAGGATTAAAACATTCAGTGAAATCTCAGCATGGTTGGGTTGTCACATGAAGAATTTCTACCCTGGAATAAGGAATAGATATTCACACATGCTGCCTGATGTCTGTTCAGTTTCTGACTGAAGGTGTCAGCAATGGGAGGAAGAGCAACTTCTTTCTGAATGTAAAATATGGGAGTATTAGCATCTAAATTAGAAGAAGAGTATATCACACAGTTCTTCGGCACCTCTTAGACAGGACTAGGACTTCCTATAATTCTTCCAAACTGGCTTGTTGGTAGGTTGAGTTAGTGATTATCAGTTTTTTTTTTTTTTTGTGCAGAGAGCGCAGAGAACCTTAAACAATAAGATAACTCTTCATGTTGCTCAGGAAGGCAGATGTCACATGACCTAGATTTTTTGAAAAAAAATTCTGCTTGGTGCTTCTAGATTTTGCCTGTTTTCCCTTGCTATTCAGCTTCCCTCTTCTGTTCTTTTGTTTTCTGCTACTCAGTTCCTATCTCTTTTGTCTTCCTTTGCTCATGGGCCTGATGAAGAACAATTTATTTCCAAGTCTGCAAATGAAAAGAAAGCTTTAGATACTCATGTTGAGAAATAAATAGCAAACTGCTCCCTATGTGAAAGGGACCTCAGCTGAGCAGAAGTGATGCTAATTTTCAGAAATAGGGATGCTAAATAATAAAAAAGGAGGTTATGGCGTGCATTGTTCAGGAGTCCTTTGTTTTTGGTTGGATAGAGTAGCATTATTCAAAAATGTAATATTGTGATTTGTCAGGCCCAGCCCAAGAACAATGGTGAAATAGTCCAGTCGAGTATAGTTCCTTTATTTGCTTACACCTTATAGGCAGAATCTTGCCAAACTAAATCTATACTACAGCAGCTAGTGGATATAACCTGGGAGATTCTAGGAAGTGGCTCTCCTGAACCTCTTTCGCTTCCCACACTCCCCTTGAGGACTGCATTGTCTTTTATCTCCTTTCCCCTTCTGGAAGCACCCTCCTGATAGCCTTGATCTCCCATATCACTCTCCTCCTCGTAGATACATTTTATCACATGAATGCAGTCTAAAGCACCAGGTTGGGAAATTCATTAGAGCAGTTTATTAATTCAGAAAAAAGTGTAACTATTTTGGAGAATGGTCTGAAATAATACAGATCTTGAGAAAATTCATACAATTCAGAATAATAGAACTTTGCTGATCACAGCTAGTTTGAGATAGAGGACAATCCAGGTACCTCTGATTTTCCCTCGAGTTCAGTGAAAGAAATGCAAGATCCAGGTATGCTTTTTGTGTTTTAAGTTCTAATTTAATGAATCATCTGTTTGCAGGATATCTTTTTTGAATGCTTTTGATTGTGGGTTTTGTTTTTTGTTTTTTGACCTTTGGTGCCTGCAGCTAAACACAGTGTCCCAGTAAGGTTTACTGCATTGGTGAAATCACTTCTCAGTGATACCATATGGGGTAAGGCCTAAGTGCTGATGTTTCACTTAACTCGCACAGCACTACTCAGAAGTCATATCATCAATAAACAACAGCCCTGAAAACCTACACTCCAACTCTTATTGTAGTTGATTCATAAGAACCCCTTGTTAACGCATCTAAGTTAGTGTTAGCTTTTTGTCACTCTTTGAATTTATTTATTTGAAACATTTGTTTACCATTTCTTTTTTTAAAAATCACAAAGTCCTCATTCAGTGACCATTTGAAGTTACAGTGGTGCTGAAAGAATAACATTATGACCAATGCCTGCATTTATGACCTTCGCAATGTCTCTCAGTCATATGATCACTATTACAATCAGTACGTGACTGTCCTGTGCTCCCTTGTCCCCCCTCCCCTTGCAGAATGGAGAGATTGGAGAGGAAGGGATTGAGAGTAAGCAGGCAAATAATGGAAAATACACATTGAAAGGAATGCAGTGGCACCAGAAGCCTTGAGTGTGCTATGCAAACAGCTCTCTGTATTCTCCATTGTGTTCCTGCTTACTCTCTTGTAATCCCTTCCTCTCCAGTGTCTCCGCTCTGCAAGGTAGGGGGGAATAGGTCAGGCACAGGAGAAATTACTTGGTTTTTTTCTCTTTTTTTCATGGGCTTTATGTGTAGTATGTTTGCAGCTCCCAGCCCCAACCATACTCGGGGCTGCCAGCACCACCACATTCCTTTTGATATATATTCCCCATTTTGTGCCTGCTTATTCTCTTGTAATCCCTTCCTCTCCAAGGAATTAATTCCCTTCTTGCTAATTATCCCAGCACCAGGGTGAGCATTCCAAAGAATGAGGGAGTGGGTAGGAGCCAAACAAAACCTGAAGGTATGAAACTGACTGGCCATCCCAGTGCCAGGGTGAGCATTCCAAAGGGTGGGGGAGTGGGGAAAAGGAAAACACAGTTGTGCTCACGTGATTTCCCACTTAGTGACTGCTTTGCTTAATGACAGAACTGCCGGTCCCAATTGTGGTTGCTAAGCAAGGACTGCCTGTAGTTATATTTAATGATTGCAGGATAGAAGCTGGGGACAGATGCCACTACCAAAAAGGCTAAGCTGGGTCGCCACCAACTGTTAATTTGCATCTGCAGTATAGAGAACTGGACCTCTGGCTTCTGGTGAGGATTCATGGCGAACTAGATATCCCCAAAGGCATGGGGACAGCATTATGGTGGAGATCAGCAGCCAGATCAGCGGAGATTGGCCGGAGCAATCTTTCCAGATAAAGGAGAGATTGTGAGGTTGCCCACTTGCACTCCAGATGGCTGCTCCTCGTGAGTAGACTGCAGGAACTGAGGTTTTTGCAGTCAGCTTGTGAGTTGAGTGGGTGGGATTTGATTTCAACCAAGCTCACAGCCATAATTGCAGCCTACTGTATGGACACAAAGTTCATCCGAGCCTCATTTCTTAACCACTTTTGAATGTAATGAATTTATAACTAGAGATTTTCTAAGTGGGGGGGATAAGATTCTACTTGGTGAGCTATAAGTCTTTCTGGATTACAAAGGAATAAAGAAAAGGCTTTTAAGGACTTAAATTTTTTTGGCAAAAAGCTTAACAAGGAACCAATGTAAGAAAGTTTAAAATGGATAAAGGGGATAGTTATTTTGAAAGATTATTTTTTGGTGAAAGTGCTTTTGAATAAATTAGAATTAAATTAGACAAACAAACCAGACCTTCATGGGGATGCTTTTGTTTACTATTAAAGAGTGCAGACCATTGGCAGATTTTACAAAACAAAAAATGATGTGATGGAAGGCATGAATGGGGAGGATTCTGGTATGAAGCTTCAAGGTTACAGGGAGGGGGAGTGACATTCCAAGCATCTCCTCAGCCCCCAGCTGGACTGTGGGAAAGTAAGGAGGAAGAGACTGGCCCCTCCCTAAGGGCTTGATGGTTATAGTTGCTTTCATTGGGGAGTTAGTCTGGTGAGATTCTGTCTTAGGTGCAAGCTATTAAAGAAGCTGAGCTGATTTTCAGACTCTCCTGTGATTCTTGGGCTGAACCTGACAGATAAAGGTAATATGAGCCACACTGTGATGCTGACTGTAATTATGGGAATATGGAATTTGGTGCTGATTGTAACTATGGAATGCCATTAGAGAGGGAAGTGTTAAAGGTGCAGGAAGACAAAAGAGAAAATAAAGGGGAACCTTGCCTTTTCTTTTTCCCTTGTTCTAGACACTTTCCTTTTTGGATTATAATATCATAATGACAACCAGAAAAGCATCAAGTACGGAGGGGAGGAGAGGATCGCTAGAGCAATTTGCAGGGAAAGGAATTATATCAGATTTGCTTCAGAAAATGTTTGAGGAATTGGGGAATAAATTAGCTGAATCACATGATACTAAATTGACTAAATCACTTGATACCAAATTGACAGCTTTTGAAAAAAGAATGGATAAAAGACATGTAAAGATGAAAGAGGAGATGAAAGAAAAAGTTAAGATGGAAATCTCTATAAAACAAGTGTCTGGAGAGATAAAGCAAGTTAATGATAAAATGGAAATTTTAGAGAGTAAGACAGAAGTCATAGAGAGTTGGAAAGAGAACTAGATAGCTGTGTTGGAATTGAGAGAGAAGGAATTTTGTTTGAGAGCAATCCCAGAGGATTCTGATGAAGATATTAGAGAAAAGATTATTAAAGCCTTGGCAATTTTTTTTGAATTGGGAGGAGGAGGATAGAAAGGCAGAAATTGATAAAGTATATAGAATAAATTCCAGTTTTGCGAGAGCAAGAAATGTTCCAAGAGATGTTTTGGTGCACTATGTTAGGAAGAAGACAAGAGATCAAGTTTTACAGCATCATTTTAATACAAGACTGAAGATGGATAATACAGATACAATTGTTCTTAAAGAAATTCCTATTAGGATTACGCATAAGAGAAAAGAGGCTTATTTTTTTGACTGAGAGATTAAAGTAGTAAAAGATCCCATTCCAATGGAACAAACTGGAAGGTGTGATCTTTACTTTTAAACAGCAGAGGTTTTGACTGAATTATGTCCAGAAGGTGAGGGAATTTTTAGAAAAATTCAAAGAGGAATTGGAGGAGATCCAAATGGAGGTGTCAGAGGAGTCTACACCAAAAACTCCAACAGGTGCAAAAAGAAACTGAAAGGGATTATGCTGAACTAGGCGCTACAGGTATTGATTTTTCTAAACCTTTGACTTGATAATGGATTACAAATGCTTAACGTAGAATATGAATGGAGCAAATGTTCCTCGAAAGCAAAAAAAACCCCACAAGTTAAATATAAGATGCTACAAGTTGTGGAGGAAACAGGAGGATTGGGTTTACCTGATTTGAAATTGTAATTTGCAGCTTGCTCAAACCAGGATGAAAGAGTGGGTGCTGCTGAGAAATAGAAGGCTTTTGGAGTTAGAAGGACATGACCTGAGATTTGGGTGGCATGGATATTTGTGGTATGATAGTCAAGATCAGTGTGGATTTTAAAAATCATTATGTTAGACATGCCATATTGAGAATATGGAATAGATACAAACTCAGGTTGTGCCTGAAGACACCTCTGTGATAGGTGGTAGAGCGATATAGTTGTCAATGGTTCTCTTATTTACAATTATGAGAAAGATTTGAAGTAGATAAAAGAATTTATGGTTTTGAACATTCTAAGACTGAGTTTGAAATAGAATTGTACAAAGGACGAATGTGTAGGTGCTGAAATGTATAAACTTTTATTGAAATTTGAAACAGAACAACAAATGAAAGAATGTGTGATAAAGTAGGCTAAAAATTTTGGTTATGATATACAGATGGAGCAATGGGAAAATATGTGACTGAAAGGATTGAAATTTACATTATGTTATAATCTTAAAGAGAATTTTTATAGAATGATGTACCATTGGTATATGTCATCAGAGTAATTGTGTAGAATTTATGAAGGCACTTCAAATTTATGTTGGAAACAAGAAGGGATATTTTATCATGTTTGGTGGACCTGTAAGAAAGTTAGAAAATTCTAGATTCAGATACATACACTGATTCAGAGGATGTTAAAGATTAATATACAATTGAAACCAGAGGTTTTTCTTTTGGGATTGATGGACAGACAATTGGAAAAAAGTCATGGAACTTTGTTTTTGTACATGATAATTACAGCAAGATTATTATATGCACAAAGATGGAAAGATTTGGTACTATCCACAATGGAGGAACAGTTGGTAAAGATGATGGAACTTGCAGAAATGGCTAAATTGACTTCTTTGATCAGAGAAAAAACTATCTACGTTTATTGCTGACTGGAAACCCCTTATAGACTTCTAGCATGAAACAAAAAAATAAACTTATGATTTATGGTTTTGATGATCAGACAGAATAGATTATAGAAAGAAGAGAAGTGTGTTGTAATCATAGAGTAAGAGGTAAACTTATAATTGTACTTATAATGGCTATAAAGAAAACTGGAAGCTACTTCTTTGTATCTTTTTTCTTTTCTATTTTTCTATTACTTTTTTCCCCTTTCTTGCCCTTTTAGCTCTCTCTTTCATTTCTTTCTTTCTTTTTCTTACTTTATATTAGTTTGCATTAGTATTTTATTTTTTAAAAATCTTTAATAAATAAATATATACATATACAAACAACACTGGATCTCCCTGAATATCAAAGATATCTGGAAGAATGATATAGTTCTTTTAGGCAATCTGGTGTCATGTTGTAGTTTATTTCCAGTTGTTTTTTCCCTTAATACTCCTAAAGTGTTAAAGGAGGGGGAAACTTCCATGATTTTTTCTGTGTGGAATGCTATTAATGGCTTGAATTCAGAGGTATCTTACATGAAATGAAAGGCATGTATGTAATGCCAGTGGTAACACTGCCAACATTTTTCACCTTAGTCTTGCTTCAGAACCTTCTGAGCTCCCCAGAGGCCCTCAGCAGTAACATTTGGGGAACAGAGGACTTAATAGAAAGAGACAAGAACTTCTTTGGCTGCTGGATAGCAGTATAATCCTCTAGGTGTTTTATGCTAATCACAGAAAGTAGTCATGTCTTGTTTGGCTGTTTTTTCTGACTAGTTCCAGCTGGAAATAGCAAGTATTTTAAGTTTGAATAATATTGTTAACTGTAAATTACTGGCAGCTGATTTTGTAGCCACATTAATTAATGTGCTACAAAATCTACAAAAGCTAGCTAGTCTATTCATTGTAAAGCTGTCTTTACTGTGTCTTGTGAATTTGCCCAGCGAATATAAGTTTTTCTAGTCAGATAAATAGATAAGTCACCCCAGCATTGGCATGAAAGATAGAAAATTATTAACATATAACTTATAAAATAGCTTGGGGGGAGTTTTTATGTGGGTTTTGCCATTGCCTTGGAACATTTTAAATATAAATACATAGATTGTGCTATTAATTTTGATGTCCCTGATTTTCATGAGTTGTTGCCCCCATTTTAAAGCAGAAGCTGAGACGAAATGTGAACTTGTTGGAGAAGCTAGTTATGCAAGAGACGTTGTCATGCTTAGTAGTGAATCTTTATCCAGGAAATGAGGGGTATTCCTTGATGCTCAGAGGAAAGAATGGCTCAGGTAAAACAAGCATTGAATATTTGTTCACTTTTTAATCTTTCCTTGATCTGTCTTTTTAAATAACCTTTTGAAATATTATTAGTGGGAAGTCTGGTCTGAAGCATACTAGAATTTATTTTGTTGTGAGTAATAGATTCTTGCTGAGCTGGATTCTGTGTTTTAAATGCAGATTCAGAAACCATTCGGCTTCCTTATGAAGAAGGAGAATTACTTGAATATTTGGATGCTGAAGAGTTGCCCCCTATTTTAGTTGACCTCCTTGAAAAATCTCAGGTTTGAAAAGAATTTGCACAATTGTTTGTGGATTTGTTATTGCATTTTTGGTGGGATAGTAATAGCAGCACTAGTTATGCATGTATGATAGATTCAGTTGGAGGGTACACAGATACACTATGTAAGCAGTTTGTAGAATAAGAATGATAGCTGTTAACAGACAAAACTGAATCATATCTGAGAAGATGTAAATAAACTGCAGTCTCACCAGTTGTTCCATGTGGCAAGCCAATCAGCAAGCAGTTAAACAGGGAGAAAAAGATTACTGTTAGCTGCAGCAGGACAGCAATCCTAGTCTGGATTGACATTGAAAAGAGAAAAGTAACTAAGTGTGGTGCATATAAATCTGTGTACTGTATGTATGAGTGTGCGTGTATACATAGATAGATATAGGCGTGGGTGAGTGTGCATGTTTCTTTGTACAATCAAGGCTGTAATTTACCATTTTATGCTCCATGTGGCCCCTGAGGGACAAAAGGTTGCTTAGCTTTATATAGTGGAATCTTAAATATTATTTAAATTGCTGGTAACTTTACCAGCAACATTACATTAATCTACTTATTTTCATGTGAACTCATTTTAGAGTTCACATCAAAACATGGCTAGAGCAACATAAAGTTTAACTTGACAGGCTATGATTTCTGATTCAACGAGAAACCAGAATTTAAAAGAATTTAAAGTAAGCTTGGAAATCATGATTTGAGCAATGATGATGCCTGAATGAATATGGTTACGGCTGTTACTATTTCTAGAGCCTGTAGGAGTAAACTTATAAAGTTCAACGATGAGAGGGAAAGAAATAAAAATAGATTACCAGTATACTAAGACTTAGTTCCTATATAACTTTATCTGAATTAAAGATTCATTCATCAAAGACATTTCTGAATTAAAAATTAGAAAGGATTGCATTTTAAACTATTGTTTGTCATGTTTCAAAGCTCATGTCATAAGTTGATCAGAATTGATCTTTATTATATGATTTGGAGTTTTGAAGATATCTAAAAAATATAAAAGCAAGAATCAGTTTCTACATGACTTAGTCCTTATTCTTATTCTTGCTGCATGTATTGACAGAAGAAACATTTAACAGTTGTTCCTAAGATCTAATAATCATTTTGGTTCTGCTTAAGTATAAATATCAAACTGCTAAAAATCTCTCTATGTATATAAAATAATTCATAATGACTTTGTATTCTATTTTTGTTTGCTTTTAAACAGATTAATATTTTCCATTGTGGATGTGTCGTAACAGAAATACGTGACTACAGACAGTCTGGCAATCTGAAATCTCCAACATACCAAAGCAAACACATTCTTTTGCGCCCAACAATGCAGGTAAACTCTTCATGCTTCCAAGGACTGCCATTGCTACAGCTTCAATGAACTTGTACTTAACATATCCAGTATTTCATAAAAAATAAATGGTTAACCTCCTTTTTCCTAGACCTTGATTTGTGATGTGCATTCCATTACAAGTGACAACCACAAGTGGACACAGGTAAAAAAAAGTTATATAAGCCTTGTGACATTCTAGGTTATTAGGCCAGAAATTTCTGATGTAAGATACGTTTTTGTTATAAGCTATATTTCTAGTATAAGATTGGTATTAGCCTATCCTATAATCAGTGAACAAGTTCTGTTCAAATAGCAAGCTTAAGAAAACTAGCATGTCAGAGAAAAGAGCCAGTTTTCCAAACATCTAGTATTCTAGAGTGCATTTGGAAAGTATTCAGACCTTCACTTTTTTCAATTTTGTTATGTAACAGCCTGATACTACAATCGTTCAAATTCATTTTTTTTCTCATTAATCTACACTCAGTACCCCATAATGACAAAGTGAAAACAGAAGTTTAGAAATGTCTGTAAATTTATTAAAAGGAAAAACTGAAATATCACATGTACTTAAGTATTCAGACCCTTTACTCAGTACTTTGTTGAAGCACCTTTGGCAGCAATTACAGCCTCGAGTCTTTTTCAGTATGACGCGACAAGCTTTGCACACCTGGATTGGGGGATTTTCTGTCATTCATCTTTGCAAATCCTCTCAAGCTCAATCAGGTTGGATGGGGACCATCGGTGGACAGCCATTTTCAGGTCTCTCCAGAGATGTTCGATAGGTTTCAAGTCAGGGCTCTGGCTGGGCCACTCTAGAACATTCACAGAGTTGTCCATAAGCCATTCCTGTGTTGTCTTGGCTGTGTGTTTAGGATCGTTGTCAGGTTGGAAGGTGAACCTTCGGCCCAGTCTGAGGTCCTGAGCGCTGTGGAACAGGTTTTCATTGAGGACATCTCTGTCCTTTGCTCCATTCAGCTTTCCCTCAACCCTGACCAGTCTCCCAGTCCCTGCTGCTGAAAGACACCCCCACAGCATGATGCTGCCACCACCATGCTTTACTGTTGGGATGGTATTGGGCAGGTGATGAGCGCTGCCTGGTTTCCTCCAGACATAACATTTAGAATTGAGAACAAACAGTTCAATCTTGGTTTCATCAGACCAGAGAATCGTGTTCTTCACAGTCTGAGAGTCCTTCAGGTACTTTTTTGCAAACTCCAAGCGGGCGTTCATGTATTTTGCACTGAGGAGAGGCTTCTGTCTAGCCACTCTGCCGTAAAGCCCAGATCAGTGGAGGGCTGCAGTGATGGTTGTCCTTCTGGAACTTTGTCCCATCTCCACACAGGATCTCTGGAGCTCAGTCAGAGTGACCATCAGGTTCTTGGTCACCTCTCTTACTGAGGCTCTTCTCCCCCGATTGTTCAGTTTGGCCAGGCGACCAGCTCTTGGAAGAGTCCTGGTTGTGCCAAACGTCTTCCATTTGAGAATTATGGAGGCCACTGTGCTCTTGGGAACCTTCAGTGCAGCAGAAATGTTTTTGTAGCCTTCCCCAGATCTGTGCCTTGCAATAATCCTGTCTCTGAGCTCTGCAGGCAGTTCCTTTGACCTCATGGCTTTTGCTCTGATACAGTATGCATTGTCAGCTGTGAGGCCTTCTATAGAGAGGTGTGTGCCTTTCCAAATCATGTCCAATCAATTTAATTTACCCCAGGTGGACTCCGATCAAAGTGTAGAAACAGCTCAGCAATGATCAAGAGAAATGGGAGGCACCTGAGCTAAATTTCAAGTGTTGTTGCAAAGGGTCTGAATACTTATGCCAATGTGATATTTCAGTTTTTCCTTTTTATTAAATTTACAGACATTTCTAAAATTCTGTTTTCACTTTGTCATTCTGGGGTACTGAGTGTAGATTAATCAGGAAAAAATGAATTTGAACAATTGTAGTATCAGGCTGCAACATAACAAAATTGAAAAAAGTGAAGGGGGTCTGAATACTTTCTGAATGCACTGTATGTTGAAAAAATGTTTTATTCAGAAGAAATTCATTCATGTAAAGAATCCAACCTAGGCACAAGTTAAGCATCTTATTCAGAAACCAAAAATAAAAAGTGAGTGAGTGGACTTGGTTTCTAGTTGCAGTTGTTTTATATGGTGGAACATTTGAGTTATAGAATCATAGGATTAGAAGGGAACTTAGAAGAATTCTAGTTCATCCCCCTGTCCAGGGCAGGAATCTTTGTACCATTATAAACATGGCTGTCCAATGTTTGCTTGCAAACCTCCAGTGATGAAGCATCCACTGTTTCAGAAGGAAGGCTGTCTACTGCTTAATAGTTCTCACTGTCATAAAATTCCTTCTTATTTAGAGTTTGGATTTCCTTCTGTAAAGTTGCCACCTGTTGGTTGTTGTCCTATCCTTGGGAGCTGTGAAATAATGTATCCCAAGCTCAAAAACTTGTAACAGCCATTCTGAGCTCAGGACATATTGTAACTCTGTTTTGTTTGCTAATAATAACATTGGGCAAGATTCAGACAATTTCTCATGTGAATTGAAGATCTACTTATTTCCCTCCCCTTTTAGCTGCACCTTTCCCATGCCATATTTTATTCTATTCTGGGAGATGTTTTGATCTTCCAGGATAAGCTTTGGGGAGAGAATAACAAAAGAGACTGTAAGGAGGAAGAAGCAGGGAAGCCCTGATCAGTAAATACATTCCCTTCAACTCCTATCTGTTATCTGCATTGATATGGTGGATGGCAAGCAGTGGTTGTACACCTGCTGTAATTCTTCTGTGTTACCCATATATCTGCATTCTCACATTGTGTTAAGCCATACTTGGTTTTAACAGTGCTTAGTTGAACAAGCCATCAACAATTAGTGTCTTAATGCTAGCATATTGAAAAGAATGAAACTAATAGTTATAGTCTACATCGATATTCAAAATGAAAACTTCTGTTGATCTTAGTGGACTTGCAAAAAATGTGCATATGAATGTAGCTTTAAAGAATTATTGCCCTTTTAGAATCTTCTGCATTTGTGTTTTAGGAAGACAAGCTTCTACTAGAAAGTCAGCTTATACTGGCAACAGCAGAACCTCTGTGTCTAGATCCATCAATTGCTGTTACATGCACAACAAACCAACTTTTGTATAATAAACAGAAAATGAATACTCGCCCAATGAAACGGTACTGGAAAATATTTATCTTTAGAAGATCTTTGTAAAAATCTGCTTTATGTTTTAGTGGAAAAAAGAATGTTGATTGCATTCAAGTTAAGTAACTTTTAAAACCCATACAGTAACCTAGAACATTGAATACAAATATATTTCAGGAAAAAAGCCTTTGGATGGAGTCCAATACAGTTGTAATATAAGTGACTTCAAAGTGAATTACACAGCAGCTTTACAACTGCATTATTAAATCATTATTTGGGTGAATGCAAGCTTGTATAAATGTGTTCCAGAATATTAGTTTTCTTTCCACTAATCTTTGCAATATCTTATAGATGTTTCAAGAGATATTCCAGGTCATCTCTGAATCATCAGCAGGATGTGTCTCAAAGCACTATTCCACCACAGTTCAAGCTGTTTGATTATTTACAAAAAAGAAAGGAGAGGAGAGGAAGCCAGCAGTATGATCTCAAAATTTGCAAAGCTGGAAATGTATGCTTATTAAAAAAAACTTTTAAAGTAAATTTGTGAAATGCATTTATCCTGATGGCCGTTTATATATTTTTGTCTTTCTATTAGTGTGTTGATATGTGGAAACAGAATCCCTGCTATTTGACTGCACCATCTGAAGTAGATGTAAGTTTACAGATTTACTAATCTTTCTTTCTATCATTCAAGCTGGTGAAGAGGTCTAGGTGAAATCCTAAGCCTGCTTGCTATATTGTGCCATTTTGATTTGTTCTAATAAAAGCATTGCCTAATTATGGATTACTTAGCCATTATTTAAAATATTTATTGTATCTAGAGATGAAGGATTCTTTTGATAATGTCTATAAATTTGTCATGACAGTTATGATTTTCTGGGAACGTTATATCCTCCCTATTTCTAAAGATCTACATAATTACAAGTAACCTAAAAAAACCCTCATTATAATCATGTATAATCAACTGGTTAATTCAGGACAGATAATCTTTCAGATTGAAAGGACCAGCTAGAATAGGGCTGAGTGTCTTTTGGGCTCCAACGGAATTATCTGAAGAACTGTTTGTTTAGATTGCTTTAAAATAGGTAGTATGATGATAGTTTTAAAAAATAACTATGTAATATTATTACTTATTTACTTCGCACCTTATTCAAGTGTTGCTTTTATCCACTTGCACTTTAATTCAATTTTCATATATATCAAGGTGGAAAAATATGCTAAAGTGGAAAAATCCATCAAATCTGATGACTCACAACCAAGTGTCTGGCCGATTCATGTGAGTAATAGATTTTTAGTTGATTTCCAATAACTATTTCTTTAGAAAAAAAGGGAACATAATAAACAGTTTGTTCATGATTGTGTTTAGGTGGCTAAAAAAGAATTCTAAAGACTGTTTTCAATTATTATTCATTAAAAGAGAAAAATGATCTTGTGAATTATTCAAGTGTGCAACTTCTTAGCACTGGAAGGTAATTACATAGGTGCTGCTATTGATTGTGTGAATAAACCAGTTTATTGTGTTCAGGACTAGATTGCCTCTGAACTATAGGTGCTGTACAGTCAAAGAATATGTGATTGGTTGTCCAACAATGGTCAAGTGTGTTTCAGATATTAATGTTTAAAGGAGTAAATAAGATGAAGATTAATTGATGTTATTGTTTTACAATAACAGCCATCATTTTTAACATGTATTAACATTTATTAAATAACATCAGTTATTGTTTTTTTCTTTGGTATGCATGAACATAGTATCATGGAATCATAGCTTTGGGAGGGACCTTGGATGTCTTCTAGTCCAATACCCTAAACAAGACAGGAATCCTTAGACTGTCCCAGACAAATGGCTGTTCAACTTTTGTTTGAAAACCTCTAGTGATGGAGCACCCACAGCTCCAGGAGGCTACTTAATATCTATTTCGGACTCAGGAAATTCTTCCTTATTTCAAGTTTGCATTTTTCTCTCTAAAGCTTCCATCTGCTGGTTCTTGTCTTGCCCTTGGGCACTGTGGAGTATAAGCCCATACTCTCTTCTCTGTGACAGCCCTTCAAGTTTTGGAAGACTGCCCCTTAGCCTTTTCTTCTTTAGTCTAGACATACTAAGTTCTTTTAACTGTTCTTCATAGCCTTCAAGTTCCTCACCATCTTTATTGCTGTTCTCTGCACTCTTTCCATTTCCTCAGAATCCTTCATGTATTGTGGCAATCAAAACTCTACATGGTATTCCAGGTGCAGTGTAGTATTCCAGTATGACCAGTGCAGCACAGAGCAGATCTCAACATTATTCCTCTATTGATCTTGCCCCCAAGATTGTATTGGCTCTTTTGGCAGTTGCAGCATATTGCTGGCTCATACTTAATCTGTAGTCTACAAGGACACTCAGATCCTTCTCACAAATATGACAGCTGAACCAAGTACCGCTATCTTGTACATCTGATTTTCCTATCTAAATCCAGAACCCTACATTTCTTGCCATTGAATTGCATTTTGTTGGAAAAGGCCAAATGTTCAAGTCTCTCAAGATCCTTTTGAATGTTTCTCCATTAAGAACCACTTGTTAGGTATGGTTGTTCAAACAACTTCAAATCCATCTGGTAGTGGTATTGCCCATCCCAAATTGTTCCATTTTTATCAAGAAAGAGGTTATGGTCAGTTACTGAAGTCTAGGTACACTATATCCACAGCATTCCCTTAGTTTACTGATTTAGTCACTTTGTCAAAAAAAAAAAAAAAAAAGGCAATAAGAATAGTCTAGCATGACCTATTTTTAGCAAACCCATGTTTGGTTCTAGTCATCACTCTGGTTCTTTCTAAGTGCTTGCAAACCCACTAAGTGCTTGATGACATTTTCTAGGATTCCCCAAATATTGATGTCAATATTCTTTAATTTTCTGGGTCCACTTTTTCCCCTTTTTTAAAAGATTGGAACAATGTTACTAGCGGTCCTCGACTTATGACGGCTATCGGGACCGGAATTTCTATCAGTAAGCAATGCAGTTGTAAAGCACGAACGCATTGCTTAACGATGGCAATCCCCGCAGTCCCGGTTGCTGTTGTTAACTGAATCCCACAGTTGTAAAGTAGGCAACTTCCTGCTGGCTTCCCACAACCAAAGTCAGTGGGAAAGCTGGCAGGAAGTTGCAAGTCCCAGGCCCACAGGCAGGTAAGTGGCTGCTGTTGCGGGGGGAGGGTGCAAGGGAGTGGGGGAGGGTGTGTATGAGAGGAACTGTGTGGGTCAGGGAGGGTGTGTGAGAGGCACCACACAGGTCAGGGAGGATGCATGAGGGTCCATGAGAGGTGCCACGCAGGTAGGGGAGAATGCATGAGGGTGCACAAGAGGCAAGGCACCATGCACGGGGAGGGTGCATGAGAGGTACCACATGAGTTTGGGAGGAGGTACATGGGTGCGTGGGTGCGTGAGAGGTACTGCATAGATTGGGGAGGGTGTGTGCAAGAGGTGCTGCACAGGTAGTGGAAAGTGTGTGGGGGTGCAACATTGGTCAGGGAGGATGCGCAAGAGGCACCACTCAGGTTGGGGAGGATGCAGTGCAGTGCAGGTCAGTGAGGGAATATGGTGGTGTGTGATTGGCCAGCATGGCACGAGCGCAGAGGGGCTGTGGGAAGGTGCGTGGGTGGAGGAGACTTACCCAAGCAATTTGTCATCTTCCCTGCCAGCTTCCCCTTTGACTTTCTGGGGAAGCCAGCATGGAAGGTTGCAAATGGCAATCATGATTGCAGGGCGCTTGGCAACTGGTTGTAAGTGCAGACAGGTTGCCAAGCACCCAGATTGTGATTACATGACCACGGGGATTCTGAGACAGCCACAACTTTGAGGACTGGTCATAAGTCTCCTTTTTTAGCACCGTCATAACTTCGAATGGTCACTGAACAAATGGCCATAAGTCAAGGGCTACCTGTAGCCTCTGTCCACTGTTTTGGCACTTGCTTGTACTCAAGGAGTTCTCAAAGATTATACTTAATGTTTCTGACATCACATCCACAAATTCCTTTAGCACCCTGGGATATAATTCATCTGGCCCTGGTGATTTGGATGCACTTCCTTCCCAATTTTGACCTGCATTTTTCTTCTCCCCTCACTCTCCATGGTGCACCTTGTAATAGATTGGACCACTTTTTCTTTTTGTAAAAAGACAAATGCAAAATAAGAATTAAGCAGTTCAGCCTTCTCCTTGCAACTTGTCCATCACCATCTTGCCCTCTCCTCCAACCAATGGGCTGATCATTTTCTTGACTTTCCTGCATATACCCAAATAAGTCTTTTTTGTTATTTTTGGCATTTGTTGCAAGACTCAGCTCATCCTGAGTCTTAGCCCTTTTGGCGCTGTCCTTACAGATTTAGGCTATTTCGTGATATTCTATTTTTATTATATGCTTCTCTTTCCATTTTTTAAACTTGTCTTTTTATTGGTTTATTGGAGAGCTCCTTATGTAACCATGCTGGTTAGTTCTCTCCCATTTTTCTTTGTCTTTTTTGTGCCTTAACTATCTGATTTTTCATGATTTCCCAAACCTCCTGAACTCCCTTAGCTTATTGAAGTCAGCTCTCTTCAAATCTGGAAGTCCAGTATAGTTGATCGTCTGGTTCCCTCCTCTACCTTTTGGTCAATGAAGTTGTCTGCAACGCACATAAATAATTTGTTGGGTCTCCTTCTGACTGTAGAGTTTGATTCTCATTTGATATTGGTGTAGTTGAAATAACCGATTACCATAGTGGTGTGTTTCCTTGGACACCTTGCCATGTGCTTTGCAAAAAATACATTATATCTTTTCCTTGGTTGGTTGGCCTGTAATATACACCAGAACAATGTCATTGTTGTTTCTTTTTTCTCCTGGATGTTTTTGGCAGGGTTTTAACCCTCAATGTCACAAATTTTCATATAGGTGTAGTCATTCTTTAAGTATAATGCAACTCCCCTTTTCCATTTTGTTGGGTCTGATTCTGTGGAACAAATTATATCCTTTTAGTACTATATTCCAATCATGGGTTCCCTCCCACCAGGTCTCAGTAATGCCAACAATGTCATATTTCCCACTCTGCACTAGGACTTCAAATTCTGCCTGTTTGTTCCCCATACTCTGAGCATTGTTGTATAGACCTCTGAACACCAATGGATGGGGTTAATTATTCTAACCATGCTCAAGAAGCAGGAAATCTTTTTTCTGTCTCCTTTATGATTGTGTTCCTCCCAGTTTAGTTTCTTGCTTAGCTCAAGTTGCACTCTTCTCTTTTTTTAAAAAAAATCCTATTAACTAACACTTTTTACTAGATATGTGCAAAAAACAGAAAGCATTTTTTTTTTGAGGTGGGAAAAAAACAACACCGCTTGAAAGGCTCTGTCAAGACAAGGTTCAAAGTGATGGATCAGCTGCTGTTCCCCAAGATTATGTGGGATGATAATCTATGCTGAGTGCTACCTACCACCCAAATTGCAGAAAAGTTGGCCAAGGGGATGATTTTGTTACCTAGGCTGCAGCTCTTCTTCCTGTCTTTCAAGGTTATTCTTACAGCCCATTACACTCATAGATAATCAGGTTGGGAGGCATGTAGGGCCTTAAAGGTAACAACCAGCACCTTGAATCATACCTAGAAGCTATCTGGCAACCAGTGCAGCTCCTGAAGGAACAGGATCATCTTAGTAAACCAGAATATACTCATCACTGCTCAAGCCAGTGTGATACAGCTGTTTTCTGTATTTGGTATAGTTTCTGAATGTTGTTCCAGGACAGCCTCATGTACTGTAGAGCACATTACAGTAATCAAATAGTTATGACTGCGATCAAGGCCTCCCAATACAGGAATAGCAGTTGGTATACCAAATGCTCCTGTGTGACTGTCACATTGAGCAGGAGCTGTGAGTCTAGGAGGCCCCCCAAATTATCAACCACCTCTGAATGGGGGAGTACAACTCCATTCAGAATCAAAGATGATATTTCTCCAGAGTTGTTAGAACCATAAACCCAAAGGCATTCCATCATGGAAGGATTCAGTCTGAGGCAGTTCCTCCCCATTCAGATCCTGACAGCCTCCAAGCACTTCTACCGCATCATTTGTTCAGGTTGGGATCAAGATGTAACATTGAGTATCATGAGGATACTAAACCCCGTGCCAAACTTCCCCAATGGTTTAAAGAGAAGCAGGGAGAGGAAGAGCACTGAGGCACCCCAAAAACTAGAGGTCTCCAGGTGAATCTCTCCTCTCCCCCTAATTTGAATTGCCTCTTCAGGAAGGAGAATTGCTGCAAGACAGTGTCTCCACTCCAATCCTCAGAGATGGCTCAGAAGGAAGCTATATATGATGGGATTGGATGCTGTTGAGAGATCAAGTACATCCACTTCTCATTTAGTGGTGACCTTGTTTAGCAACCATTTGCAAATACAACAGTAATTAAAAAAATCATTTTCTAACCAATGCACACATTTATGGCTAAATGACAACAAAAGCCTTCTTAAGTTCTGGTCAACTTCAGGCAGCAGCATGAGCTAGCCTGAGGTTTCTAATCAACTAATTAAGATCACAGAGCTGAGCTTCTTAACTTGTGGTTAGAACTTTTTAGGGAAGCACTGTCTGTGGAGAAAAGCAGCTCAGGAGGAGATGGCTTGTTTAAGCAATCTCTCTGCCCTGCAAGGAGGCAAAAAAAAAACCCAACACAGGTCAGGCACAGGACACAGTAGGAAAGAACTTTATCTGACAACCACTGATCTTTGCAGCATCTCTCTCTCTCCCAGTCATGTGTTCACTTAGTGACCATTTTGCTTCTGATTTAAGGAAAGGATTGTGGTCGCTAAATGAAGAGAGGTTGTAGGGCCAAGAGGATTTCACTCCCTGATTTTGGTCTCACCATAGGTCATCCACAAGCACGACTAATGCAGTTTCCATGCTGTACCCTTGATCTTACTGTCAAGGGTCCAAATAATTTAGTTCCTCTAGGGTTCTAGGATGTGACTGGTCAAATCTATGAATTTCATGGCAGTGTGAGAATTTGAACTTGGATCTCCATAATCCTAATCTAATGCCTGTTTAAGAATGCCTGAAAAAGCAGGTATTCTTTGGGAGCTTTGTTGTGTTGCAGGTATAAGGGACATTTTGTCTTCATTCCTATCCTTTATAATTAACAGCATTATGTTTGAATAAAAAAGAGTAAACTGACACCTAAATGGTGGTATTTTGGAATATTTGGCTGTGGCCAAATAATATTGTCAAATTGACAATAATAATAATTGTCAATTTGAATATCAGTGTTTTAGCTAGTTAGGTGTGGCTAATGTTAGACATTTCTAAGTTGCCTAGAGCCAATAAGGGTAGTGGGAGGCACCTATTATTTTAAAATTAATACGTTTATGGACAATTCAAGAACATAACTTCTTGATTTTAATCATTAATATTAGTATAGAAACAAATATAAATATAAAAAAGAATTAGTGTGCTGAAGTCATTAGCCTACCTTATATATAAGTTGAAACCCCATCCAAGTAGCCACTCCTTACAGTTATTCAAGTTTGGTAATCCAGTGGCATAGCAAGGATGAGCTTGTTGAACAAGATACTGGTAGAATTAGAAAGATCTAGGGCATCGGCCCAGAGTCATTGGGAGTTGGATGGCATATAAATTTAATAAATTATTATTTAACATTTGACCTCCAGCAGAAGAAACAGCTGTCTTCCCTGTTGAGATGTAATGATTGCCATTCTGGCCAAATTTAAAAATAGTAGAATAGCTGAGTACAAGTGTTTGAACTTGTGTGTTTAACTCTTTACCAGCATAGGAACTAGGGAAGGTTCCATCTTTCCCAAGCCTTCTGTTTCTGTTCTTAGATGTCTCCATAACAATACAAATAGTGACAATCTAGTGGAAATCCATTTAAAGATAGACTTAGAACCATTAATTTGACCATTAACTGGGGGTAGCTTAGGAAGAGCACTGGTTAATTAAAATAAGCAGCTGCTTCATGGAGATTCAGCCATAACCCAGTACCAGCTTTCTTATGAGGAGTCACATTTTTATGGTCACTTGAAAGGAGAATTAATTCATTGTCTTATCTATTTCTTCCTAATAATATATATAATAAATTGTTTAGGCCAACAGATAGTAGAGTAAATGTTCCATAAATTTTAAAGCAGTGCAGAAAATAGGAACTTTCAGAGAAAATTGAAATATGTGGCATACTTTAACATCCTTGGTAGATAAACAGTCTTTATTGCTTTATAAAATATATTATGTATAATTTGCTTTTTCTATAAAAGTATTTTTGATATATAAAACTGAGTGGCATTTATTCAGGCAATAATTATATTTTGCTTGAATTTGCTGTGAAATGTGTTTAACTTATTACAAACTGCTAAATTTTAAAGACACTGACATTTCTTCATTTTGGCCTACTTAAGAGAAGCAGGAAGACAAATTAACATTAAAAACAAAAACCAACATTACAGTAAAATAAATAAAGCAGTCTATTCTGGATTATGACTTTCTATTTCAAGTGATAGCACTAATTCTTAGGGGAAAAAAGGAGGAAAACAAACAAGGCTTAGAGTACACATTATACCACCTGAATCTCATTTTTCTTATTTCCATTAAGTTTGAAAGTTTTCCCTGTGTTGGGATAAACTTCTCAGCCCTTCCACATTTTACTTTATATCTTGATTTAGTATAAGTATTTAGGAACAGATCAGCTTCTTTCACATCTGAACTGTTATGTTTTATTTAAAATATTTTCTTTGTTGAAGTTCTTTTCATCACTGTCCTTCACAAATTTAGAATGAAATACATTTTAGAAGAGCAAGTAAATTTCAAATATGTTAGTGCTGTTTGTGCAACATACAGCCCATTTAGCCACTAACTTAGTCAGATTTTAATGGATCTGAAAGAATGCAACTATGTTATCTGGGCCCAAAGTCATTTTTGGAATGACAGGGTTCTTGCCTATTTTCTTCAGGATGTTTCAGGTATGCTGTAAGTGCTGGCAGTAGGAGAATACCAATTCTTTCCCTATGACTCAGACAGAAAGCAGTGGGAGTGGAAGGAAAAATGGAGAATAAATGGGGGAAAAAAGAAACAAAAAAACAATGCTACTGGTACCTTCTTTCCCACCCTCTTCTATACTGCATCATGCAACATCTGCTTTGTAGTATTCACTTTGCTGATCTCTGCCTGTGTGGCTACAGAGGACAGAAGACAAGTTACTAATGGGAGCACTGAAAAACATCCCATCCTTCTGCCACTCCCCTCAACTTTCAGGGCATTCCTTCCCAACAGTCCCTGAGAAGAAACCCATTCTCAGGCTCCTTAAAAAGAAAACAAATTATTTAAATGAAGCAGAAAAGTACTATTAAAATACTTTAGCAGTCTCAAAAACAAGTTTCACAAGGTAGATGGCAGTCTTGAAGAGGGACATAAGAGGACATTGGATACATACATAAGAGGATGTTGGATTTAGGTTTTTATATTGCACAGTAATCTTGTCCATTACCAAGATAAGCATGTCATCCAAACACAGTTTAGGAAGACACTTATACTTACCTGGCAGGGGAGATACCATGATCACTTGTTTATATTGTATTCTCAAAAGTCCCAAAGTTTTGCTGTTCTCAGAGCAACTATATAATAGGCTAAGCACATCATAAATATATGTTGTATAGTATCTGCTTTTATAAGTCTTTTTCTATTTGATAGGAAGTGAAAGATGATTACGTCTTTGAATGTGAAAGTGGCAATTATTTTCAGAAAACAAAACTGACAATTTTTCAGTCACTTGGAAATCCATTATACTATGGTAAAATACAAACTCTTAAAAATGATGAAGATAATGAAAGTCCAACAACTCTATCACAGTAAGTGGCATTAATCTTTCAGTTTTAGAGAAAAGCATTAATTTTAACTTTAGATAATTTTTTTGCGGATATTAGCTAAAACATCTTTGCATGTTTAGCAGGTAAAGAAAGTCTTCTAAAATGTAGGCTGTCCTTTATTAATGTGCAAATTATTGAAAAAAATAATTTAAGAACTCACAGTGTTTGAACATAATGAAAAATTATAGCTTATGTATGAATACCAATAAAGCATTTCATTAGTTCAATGAGTTTAGGTAACCTTAGTCTCACATATTGCCTCCCAGAATGAAGATTGTTTCCATTTAACTAAACTTAATTAAACTTGTTCTATTGCAGGGGTGGGCATCTTTTTCACCTTGTGGATCACAATAGATTCTGGATCAGAGGCTGTTGCATGCATGCCTATATACATGCCAGAATTTGCATATATATAGAATCACAGAATTGTGGAATTATAGAGTTGAAAGGGGCCATTTAAATCACCAAGCTCAACTGCCATATCAGTGCTGAAATTGAAATTAAAGCATCCCAGATAGATGTCTGCCTTGAACATATGCATGGAATTGGTTAATTGATTCCATGGTTGAACAGCACTTATTGTTATGACCCTCTATATGCTAGAATTGGAATCTGCTTTCCAGTAATTAAAATCCATTATTCTTAGTCTGGCACTCTGGAACAAGAGACAACAGGTCTTAACCTTCTGCATGATACCCTTCTAGGTAACTTGAAGAATGCTATCATATCCACATCTCAGTAATTTTTTCTGAAGACTAAAAATACCCAACTTCTTCAGCCTCTCTTCATAGATCTTGTTTTTCAGTATACTGATAACTTTTGTTGCCATTTTCTAAACTTTTTCTGTTTGTCTGAAATGTTTTTAAGTGTGGTGTCCAGAACTGGGTACTGTACTTGAGGTTGGGTCTGAGCTAATAGAATACTGGTAGTCCTCATTTAGTGACTGCAGTTGGTTCTGACAACTTGGTCATTAGGCAAAATGGTGGCTAAGTGAACATTGATGGGGAGAGAGAGAGACTGGGAAGATCACTGGTTGCTGCCATCTCATTCAAGTAAGCTTCTCTCCTACATGTCCTGTGCCTAACCCATTTCCCTCCCCTTTTTTTGGCCTCCTTGCAGGGGGAAGAGGTTGCTTAAACAAGCTGTCTCTTCCTGAGCTGCTTTTCTAATTGCAAGTTAACAAGCTCCCTCTGTGATCTTACTTAGTTGATTAGAACCCTCCAGTCCCCTGGCACTGCTGCCTGAAACTGACCAGACTTTAATCAATTTCACACTGAAGGCTTTTGTTGTGAAGCACAAGAAATTTGGTTGTAAATATGTGCGTTGGTTGGAAAACGATTTTTTTTATTGCCATTTAATACCGTTGTATTTGCGAAGTCGCTACCCAAGGCAGTTCCTAAATGAGAACTACCTGTACAGTAAAAAAATTACTTCCTGCTATTTGGAATATACACGTCTGTTTATGCATCTTAAATTGTATTTGCTCTTTTGGCAATCAATCTTATGCTGTATCAAATTTGAAGTAAATTATTTTTTTAATATATTTTTCACAAGTGTCGTTATCAAGCTAGGTATTGCCCATCCTATACCAGTGCATTTGATTTTTATGTCTCAAATGGAGAACTTTGCAGCTACTTCTGTTACATTTTATTCTGTTACTTTCAACCCAATCAAAATAGTTCTGAATTTTACTTTTGTCTTCTGTGGTATTAGCTGTTCTATCCAATATATCTTCAACAACTTTTATGAGCATTTCTTCCACCAAGAGTAGAGAACCCAAATTCAATTCATATGTATTCCACTTGATATGTCTTTCCAGTCTGATGAGCCATTGTTGTTATTCATAGTTGTCATAGTGGAACTATGTTGTCATAGTGGAACACACTTTTTGTTGGATGGAACCAACAAATTAAAATAGTAGCTGAATAAACTCTGCCTTTTCTTTGTTATTTGTTAACTTTTTGCTATCTTCATTGAATGGGTGATAGTACTGATTCTTTTACTTTTATTTTGAACATACATACCTAAGTAAATTCTTTTTGTAATGTTTACCATTCTTTTCTTACCTTAGCTCATTCTCAACTTTCAGTTTCTTGACACTAGCTCTGCAGTTCTGTGTTACCTGTCTTGACTCTTTGTGATCTGGCTTTTTTTCATTTTCAGTTTGTGTCCTTGATTTATTTTCAGATCTTCAGTAATTTTTTAACTGCACTGGCTTCTTCTGCTGTCCTAGATTTTGTTTCCTCATTGGCACTGTTTGCAATTGTACTTTTGGCATTTTTTCCTTTAGGAGCCATCACCCGTCCTGAGATTTTTTTCCCTAGTAGCTTCTTCTGCCATGAGATCCTCTTAATTGCTGTAAATTTATTAACTTCCAAGATACATATTTAGTAATGCTCAGTTTTAGTTTCCCTTAAAATCAAGAACTCGAGCATTATGTGGCCACTTTTCAACAGTATTTTTGCTACATGCAACTGTGTTTTTTGATTGCAGTACCCACTCTTGCACACACTGTACATTTGTTCTCTGGTCCCGTCTTCCAGTGATCTTCTTCAACGTCACTGGGAAGAAGAGAGGATTTCCCTCACTTTCCTCCATCCTATTTGGCAGATGAGTGTTTTTTTGTTAGGAAGCCAGCAATTTGGTTTCTAGTTGTTCTTCCAGTTTGAGCAGGGATTTTTAGAGGGGATAAAATGTTATCCCCCTCTCTCCTGATAATCTGTTCTTGCTGGCTGATAGGGAAAAAAATGTTCTTCATTGCTTTGCTGGCCTCACTCTGCAGCTGGAGATTGTGCAAACTATGGATTGCCCACCCCTGGTTTACTGAAACCTAAATCAAAGTTTGAAGTTGGAATTTTTTAATAATATTGTCTGTTGTCCAAATTCATTCTTGCAGCAATAAACCATAAATTATCATTACAGCTGAATCCAGTCCCTAAGATTATGAATTCAAAGTTGGCCAGGCAATCTGATGGTCGGATAAAAGTCTGATTTGGTCAAATGTTTAAAGCTCAATATTTTGCTATCAGCCTATACCGTGGGGCAAAAAAGTATTTAGTCAGCCACCAATTGTGCCAGTTCTCCCACTTAAAAAGATGAGAGAGGCCTGTAATTTTCATCATAGGTATACCTCAACTATGAGAGACAAAATGGGGGAAAAAATCCAGAAAATCACATTGTCTGATTTTTAAAGAATTTATTTGCAAATCATGGTGGAAAATAAGTATTTGGTCAATATCAAAAGTTCATCTCAATACTTTGTTATATATCCTTTGTTGGCAATGACAGAGGTCAAACATTTTCTGTAAGTCTTCACAAGGTTTTCACACACTGTTGCTGGTATTTTGGCCCATTCCTCCATGCAGATCTCCTCTAGAGCAGTGATGTTTTGGGGCTGTCGCTGGGCCACACAGACTTTCAACTCCCTCCAAAGGTTTTCCATGGGGTTGAGATCTGGAGACTGGCTAGGCCACTCCAGGACCTTGAAATGCTTCTTACGAAGCCACTCCTTCGTTGCCTGGGCGGTGTGTTTGGGATCATTGTCATGCTGAAAGACCCAGCCACGTTTCATCTTCAATGCCGTTGCTGATGGAAGGAGGTGTTCACTCAAAATCTCACGATACATGGCCCCATTCATTCTTTCCTTTACACGGATCAGTCGTCCTGGTCCCTTGGCAGAAAAACAGCCCCAAAGCATGATGTTTCCACCCCCATGCTTCACAGTAGGTATGGTGTTCTTTGGATGCAACTCAGCATTCTCTCTCCTCCAAACACGACAAGTTGAGTTTAGACCAAAACGTTCTACTTTGGTTTCATCTGACCATATGACATTCTCCCAATCCTCTTCTGGATCATCCAAAGGCTCTGTAGCAAACTTCAGACGGGCCCGGACATGTACTGGCTTAAGCAGGGGGACACGTCTGGCACTGCAGGATTTGAGTCCCTGGCGGCGTAGTGTGTTACTGTTGGTAGCCTTTGTTACTTTGGCCCCAGCTCTCTGCAAGTCATTCACTAGGTCCCCCCATGTGGTTCTGGGATTTTTGCTCACCGTTCCTGTGATCATTTTGACCCCACAGGGTGAGATCTTGCGTGGAGCCCCAGATCGAGGGAGATTATCAGTGGTCTTGTATGTCTTCCATTTTCTAATGATTGCTCCCACAGTTGATTTCTTCACACCAAGCTGCTTGCCTATTGCAGATTCAGTCTTCCCAGCCTGGTACAGGTCTACAATTTTGTTTCTGGTGTCCTCTGACAGCTCTTTGGTCTTGGCCCTAGTGGAGTTTGGAGTGTGACTGTTTGAGGTTGTGAACAGGTGTCTTTTATACTGATAACAAGGTCAAACAGGTGCCATTACTACAGGTAACGAGTGGAGGACAGAGGAGCCTCTTAAAGAAGTAGTTACAGGTCTGTGAGAGCCAGACATCTTGCTTGTTTGTAGGTGACCAAATACTTATTTTCCACCATGATTTGCAAATAAATTCTTTAAAAATCAGACAATGTGATTTTCTGGATTTTTTCCCCCATTTTGTCTCTCATAGTTGAGGTATACCTATGATGAAAATTACAGGCCTCTCTCATCTTTTTAAGTGGGAGAACTTGCACAATTGGTGGCTGACTAAATACTTTTTTGCCCCACTGTATGGAATTTCGATGACACATAATAAACTTGATGGCTATATCTACTATGATTTCTAAAAATATCCACTGTATATATTCTGAAAATTGCAGCTGTATTTTTATGAGAGAGAGACAGTTATCTGGCAAACTCTTCTTCAGCCCTCCTTCTATACTTCCACCTTTTGGAAGAACAGGAATTTTTCATACATCAGTGCTATGTATGTTCAGTTGAAAAGGCAGGGCTCAATAAATGAAGTCAGGAAGGATGGTGTATAGCAGAATAAGTTCAGAAGGAGTAGTAGAGGTGTCAATGGATTGATTTGGGAAATATTTGTTTGGCGAAAGTGACTTAAGGAGTGGGGTGGCTGTCATACAGGTTCTTTGGCATAAAAGTGTAGCTAGAATCCTGGTGAATCAGACCACATTTAGTCCAGCATCCTTTGCCAACAGTGAAAGGATGAAATATCTCTAAACCCTGCAAGTACATGCACTGTTGATGCTTTCTAATATTAGATGTTGCAAAATAGTCTTGTTCTGAATATGGAGGATATATTTATCTGGGATAGCCAGTATCCATTTATTACGTTTATACTCCTTTCCTTCTCCAAAGAATGAAAGGTAGTGATCTTTCTTGTAATTTCTCCCCTTCCTTCCCATTGTGAAATAATTTAGTTTGAGAGAAGGAATTAGCCAGTGAGCCATCTGAGATAAGATACTACTTGAAGTTGGGTTTCCCACTGTTAAGCAAACACCATGTATGTTCAGCTCAGTTGATCTGGCAGGTATAATCTATACTGTATACTTACCTTGTCTTTAATTAGTATATTATGTTGTTTACAGTTTTCTTATTGGCTCAAAGTCAGAAGCAGAAAGGTAAGTACCTGATCACTGTTTGCATGATTCTACAGGTAGCTAGGTTTTTGCTCTTGCAAAAACTCCCCAGATTGGCCTCATATATCTTTTGTCCTTTCCCTTGGAAATGAAGTCTATCCTGAAACTTGAGGTCTTGTGTAGTGGGAATATACCTGACCCATCAAATCAATACATTTTCAGAATTGGATAGTGTGTCTCTTGTGTTTTGCTCTGGAATTAGCACTCATTTTTAGTGTGGGGGTGAAAGGTTAGGATGTTATTCAGACTGGTTTTATTCTGTGTGGCACAGAATGTTTTGCAGAAAAATTAGCAAAATAACTGAAATAAAGTTCTAAAAGATAGGTATAACTTTTTATATTTATTGATTAAATTGCACACTCTGTATTTCGAACTGCCCATTACTCCCTTGGTTACTTTCATTTGTTACCCATGCTCTTCTTGTCATTATATAATAACAACATAGGTACTATTTTTGGACTCCTAAACTCAGAATAGAGAAATCTGCTGAATTAGATTTCTTTCTAAAATATGATTGTGTAGAAAAGTAGAATATCTTCCACAGAGAATACTTTTAGTAAGCATTGTATCTAAAATACACTGTTTTAATTCAGTCCCTTGATTTATGAATGAGTAGTAATAAATAGCCAATGGAAATTCACAAATAAGCAGGTCTCTGTAATTGTTCAGTATCTGGATAGATTCACATGCCCTTAGAAATTCTGCGATTTCACGAAAGTCTTTTTTAATCTCATGTTACAGAGTAGTCAATCAGTACCAGGAGCTGGTTCAAAATGAAGCTAAATGTCCTGTGAAGATTTTTCATAACTCAAGTGGATCAATCCATCTCAGTCAACTTTCTCCTGGAAAGGAAATAGAAGTAAGTTAATTCCAGATATTAGAGGATAGTTTTGCACCCTTAAAAATATTTCACTTTCATTTAAGTCCTGTCTAAAAAACATACAAATTCACTTTCTCTTAGTGACTTAATTACTTGACTTTTGCCTATTTATTCCTTAGATGTGTTGCATTATTATAATCTGGTACTAGTATGTAACAAAGTACGTACTCTATGTTATCATTTGCTTTCATGGGATACAAAAAGTTGACATTATTGTTTATTTTAGCTCTCCTTCAAGTGGAGAGAAGCAAAATGAAAGCAGGGGCATGTGCATCAGCCTGAAGGTCATTCACAATAAGCCAGAATTTTCCAGAATTCTTAATTATTGTGATGTGCAGATATAGTCAATGCTTTTTGTGTTGCCTAGAAAAGACATCAAGAAAATGTTTGTCTGTTGGTCATAGATCTTTGAGGTCAGTTATTTGGAATATGCTGAATTCTCCGACTTGGATCAGTACCTCACATTCTCAGACCTCAGCTTTCAAAACTTGGCAAAGGAAAAAGTCTCCCTAGTTTGCAAAAGGCATCTTGAATCTGGCATAGTTAAAAGAAACAAAGCTACATGATTCCCCTCTTTTTCTCAGCTGCCCATTGTTATACAACAGCTGATTACAGCACCTGTTGGGAGTTTCCCTGGCTGCAGAAACTAGATTTAAGTCAGTAATCTGGCACTAGAATTGAAAGCTCAAAGGATTTTAGACTACTGAGGGTGAGAGCTTGAGGAGAAACATTTGTAAAGTTGAGATTGGAGTTTACTTTCCTTCAGAAATTAAGCCTTTTTCCTAATCTTTTATACTGTATGTACCTTAACAAACAAAACATTTGCAGATATGAATATCACCTTCGTTGACAGAAAAAAAAAGAAAAATATTCATCTGGAAAAGAAAAATAAGTGATGGGAAAATAGTGAAGATATCTGACACTCTAGGTGCTAAACTTAACTGAAACAATTGGGATAGATTTAAAGATGAAAAGACAAGAGCTGGGTGGATTCTTTCTTTTAGCAACTTCAGAAAACAAGTTCAATTTTTAATAAAAATGATAATATGACAGCCTATATCATAACCCATTTAATATCATCAGTCTTTGTTAAATGCTTCAGAATTGAATTATGTAGAATTAAGCTTTTAAAAAGTATTCTGGTAGATCACTTTGTGGCTGTATGGAACTGAATTACCTTCTAGGCTCTGGGCCCAAAGTTTATATGATTATAAACATATAGGATGAAAGTGTTGACAATGTAGAGACAATATGTTTCTTGGTTTGACTGGTTTGATAAAAATAACTTATTTAGGTAAAGCGACCTCTCTTTAGAAATACAATAAATGACTGAGGAAAACTCTTTCTACTAGTAGTGTTTATGTGAACCCCACCCCTGAGAGAATGCAGATACAGTGATTTTGACTGGAATGTCAGTTTCCTTATTTGTTTGTTAGTATTATCTCAGTGTAGTCAGAAGAACATTTCTCCTGACTCCAAGGGACTTTCTGAAGGATATTGAAGTTTCATGTGTATGGCAACGTAGTTGTGGTTTGTGTATGCTTGCTTTTAGCAACCTGAGGCTGTGTCAGGTTATATTCAGTCTTCAGTGTTGGGGAAAGGTGTGAAACACAGACCACCTCCCATCAAGCTACCTTCAAGTTCAGCAAGCAGTTCTTCAGGTAAATACCTTTTCAAAGCACTTTCCTTTATGTTGAGAAGACATTTGTGGAATAAGTTGTACTTTACTTGCTTAGGATTTGTTACTGAATCTCTTGGGGAATGTGAACATATATTTATAGTCTTATTGATAGGAAAAGTGTGGGCAACTACAAGCAAATTACTCAGAGCACCTTCCCCATGCATAATAAAGTGCCTCCTGTCAATCACCTGATAGATAAGCAGACTGGAAGCTGGGAAAATAGCGCTCTATAGCAGCCTGCCAGAGAGCTGTTTGGTGAGCTGTTTGGAGACAGTTTCCCACAGTGGCAAGGTTGCTTGGAGGGAGGGGTAAAAGCTATACTCAGTTTCCTTCCAGGAGTCTCCCAGGAACAGACAAACTACAATCTAGAGAAGTCACTTATGTTCCAAACAAATACAAAAAAGTGAGCTGGTCTGCATCCTTTTTTGTAGGTAAATATTTGACTGCATAACTAATATGTACTGTAGCAAAACTGGGGGAACAGCTTTAGAAAATGAAATACTCTTTCTGATGTTGGTTCACAGAACATCACATCTATTAATTATGCTTTTCAGGTAATATTTTTAGTCCACAGCAGTCAAGCAGTCATCTCAAATCCCCAACTCCTCCTCCTCCTCCTGCTCTTCCTCCTCCTAAGCCTCCCTGTGTGTCCCGGAAGCAATCTCTGGATCTGAATCAATTGAGCATGCTTTCTTCAGCTTCTGTGTCTCCTGCAAGTGCTTCACAAAGTGAGTCCCGCCCTAAATTCTCCATTAAATCTTCATAGGCTTCTCATGGTAAACTTTCTAACCAACTGTTGTGGAGAAACTAAATATCATGTGTCCTAAATTGTGTATAATTGTGCAGCACAAGGCAGGCCTCTTGTTCACTGTATGTACTTTGTTTGCTGTAACTGTATTTGGTTCTTCTGTATAATTATATATGTATGCACCCTCTGTGTATACGTTTTGATTCATTTTATGCAACCAACATAGGTCTTTCTTTCATACAGCCTGATAATTAATGTGATCATAGAAGTTTCCAAAGTACATATCTTTTCACTAATATGTCAATAGTGGCTCATTAAGACCAATTTTCAATTGCATATTTTAAGCAACTAAAACTTCTTGAATGTCATCAATTGTGGTGCAGTTGTATCTCTGTGTATGTATATAACATGATCAAGTCCCAACCTGGTAATACAATAAAGTTTATAAACTGATTTTTTAAAGCACTCCTATACTGTTTTGCAAATCATTGCTGATGACAAAAGTATAAGAATAGTTTCAGGATAATAATGCCATTTCTTAAATGTCTTCTGAGCTAATTGAAAGCTGGTTTGGATTTTTCAGCAGCATCAGTATTCTAAGTCTGTTAGTATTCTTGTTAATAAAAATAACAACTGAGGGTTTTAAACCACCCTTTGAAATATTTAAATAGATGTATGGGAGGTGGGAAAGGATCCCTTAGAGTATGTTTTAGACAGTTGTCTATTCAGTTCTTTGTCTGCTGCATAATGTAGTTCTTGTGTGTTGCATAATCTAAAATTGGGAGGCTCAATAGATGTCATTTTAATGCCTTCCTGTTTTGCACAAAGAAACCTATAAGGAAGCTTTAATAAATTTTCCAATGATTTGATTCACATAATCCTCACCCCACTCCTTTTCTGTTGCTGGGAAATCCCAGGGATTAGACTGGAAGTCAAAAAAGTTTCCTGGAAGAAGGCAATGTCAAGAAAATTACATGGACATGTCCATGTAATCACCAGGAACCAAAATCAACTTGTGGGGGACTTTGTTTTTTTCTGAATGTAAAAGTGCTGTTGTATACTTTGCTCACAGCTTGTAGACATTCACATTTCTTTCCTTTCTTTCTGCAAGACATGAAAGCTTAAAAAAACAACAAAATTAAAACATCTTAAGCACTTTTGGGTTGTCTTAATTCCATTGATATTATTGCTTCATGCCAATTTTAAATTTTAAATGCAAACATTGCTTGTTGCTTTCTTTCTGTCTGCAAGTTAAGCAAACCAGTTATGGATAATTATTTGTAGTTTCTTTTTCACTGTCCAGATTTTTGCTCAAGCTGCTTTTTTTAATGTTACGGTATTGTGCAGAAGATTTACATGTTGCAATGTTAGATGATTTGTTTATAGCATTTATTTTAAATGCTTTATTTAAATAAATTACTGAAATTGACATGAGACAGTTAGTAGCAGAGAGGTGATGTAAATGTGTCAACAATGTTAGAATGATTTAAAGAAATAAATAGAACTGGAGTTGCAGATTAAGTATAGTGATATTTCCATGCCATATGCTTCATTCATCAGAAACGGCAATTATTAACACAGTTTGCTGGGCTGGTGGTGGTGTTTTAAAGTGGAGTAAACTATCAGAGCTAAGTAAGATTCCACTAACCTTAGTTTTAAAAAACAACTGGCCTTTTATAACAAACTAGTGCTTTTTATTTTTCTCAATGAGCAGGGTCTGGAACTCCTAAGCCATCTACTCCTACTCCAACCAACACCCTTTCATCGACCCCACACCCTGCTGATGCTCAGAGCTCAACTCTGATTACCCATTCTGCTACCCTTACTCCCCAAGATTCAGGCTTCACCCCTCAGCCCACTTTGTTAACCCCGTTTGCTCAGCAGCAAATGTCTCTGAGCCAGGCACTGCCTGTAATGACCATTCCTCTTTCCACCATGGTAACTTCCGTTACTACAGGAACATCCTCCAACCAGGTCATGACAAACACTGCAGGACTTAATTTCATCAATGTAGTGGGCTCTGTGTGGTAAGTTGGTTATTTTATAGTTTATAGTTACTTTCCACCCTTAATTATGTTGCTGTGAGCCCATTGATGAGTGATGAACTTGAGATGGGTTAACTGATTAGATAATTAAATATATTTTTGTGCATTTATTTCATTCCACGTTCTTAAACATTAGCTGATAATCATAATTATGTAGACCTGATACAAAAAGTAAATCTTTAGCGTAAGTTTTAGAAAGCTGGTTTAGATTATTTATTGTTTTTTATTATTTCTTTTATTATTTTTATGTTATTATTTTACTGCTTATTTATTAATTTATTATTTCTCAGGGTGGTGACCATAAAGTAAAGCAGTATTCTGTCTTCCATTCTTATCATCATTGGAAGATGGTATCTGTTCATTCCTTGAGCAGTCTTCACATGTTATGCCCATTAGATGTCCTCTATGGATTTGGGTTGGGATATGAGGCATTATAGATATGAATAGATTTTATTCAAATGAAGCAAAAGATTTGGTAGTAACTTGAATAGTAAAACTGCTCCTGCATATTATTTCATGCCAAGTTAGTCTAATATTTGCCTATTCCTTTTGTACAGTGGAACACAAACATTAATGAGTGGTTCAAATCCCATGTTGGGGGGTAATACTGGTGCAGTCACCCCTGCAGGTATAAACCTGAGTAATATTTTACCATCAGGAAATCTGGTGCCAAATGCACTGCCTGCTGCAATGCAGCCTGCCTCTCAGCCAGGTCAGTATGAAAATCAGATATACTATAATGGGATGATGATGATGATGATGATGATGATGATGATGATGATGATGATGATGATGCCTATTGAAAGGAAAACTTGGGGAAATAATCAATAATGTTACTGATTAACTAACTAGTAAATTGCATAGTATTCAGTGATAGGCATTTTGGACTTGATTTACAAGTAATACCATCTTAACTATTGCCCTAGTTGGCAATCCTCTAGAGTTTTATTAAGTTTTGTAAGCATATGCGACTGAATTTTCTAACTCTGACATAAACACACACACACACATGCACATACACACAAATTCTAGGATCCATTCTGTAAGATAGTGTAGCTTGTGGGAGCTTTACTCTCTTTCCTCAATCCTCTGTTGATGTTTGGGAGCAACCATTTTTTATGGTGGCACCAATCTTCCAAATAACTTGCTTTTATCAGTTTTAAGATTAAAATTATCTTATTTGTGTAAGCATTTTAATTTGCTACATTGGTTTGATAATTTTAGCAGTTTGGGGTATTTTTTTGTGCTTTCAATTTGTGGTCTATTTTTAATCTTTTTTATGTGCATTGTACTTAGGATTTGTAAGCATTGTCAATTATTCTTGTGAAGCAGTATAAATTTATTAAACTAACTCTGATCTGCATCACATATATGCCTTCCTCTACCCTGACTTGGCAGTTCAGAAGAACTACAGTACTCTAAAAGCTTGAACCTATGCTGGGATTCAAGAATTAAGGTGTTTTAATTTAGTTCACTGAAACCAGATATATTGTACAGTTTCAAATGAACTCTACATTTAGCTGAGCTTTAAGATCAGAATATTTCAGTATTTAAAACTCATAGATTTTTTCTTATTCCACTAGAACAGGTATTTTGGAAAAAATATCTGTTTCTCTTGAAACGGCCAAAATAGCTTTTGTCAATATTAATGCTTAGCTATGCTGTTCACTTCCACTTTAGATGTAATGTAGAGGGTGGGGAAAAAAGCACAATATGTTCTTACCAAAATTAATCTCAGCAGGTGGCCCTTTTGGTTTAAAAAATGCTCCAGGCCTTCGCCCATTGAATCTTCTACAGGTATGATGATACACTGAGGACTGTTTTTCTGTATGATTTCTCAAGATGTGTGAGTGGGGAAATTAGATGGAAATACAAGTATTTTAATATCCTTTGATTAATTAGTAAAGCATATTATCCTGTTGAAAATATGGAAGGATATATGTCTCTCTTGACATGAGGTTGGAAAAGTAATGTGAAAATAAAAGAGAGGAAATTTTCATCACCAAACTTTGAGGCAAGGACATTGTGGACCTGGAAAGCCAATTCTTTATTTAAAATCTGCAAAAATATGCGGATTTTGCAGTAGCTGGGGTTAGGGGAAGCTCCCTCTTTTCAGCTATCTCTTCTTCTCCCACTGCCCCTGTTGTTATTATTTATTTATTTATTTAAATTTATTGGCTGCCCAACTCCAGTGGACTCTAATGTTGGGATTCTCATTGAGTTATCCATGCCTTCATTACATCCTGACTTGATAAGTACATTGCCCTCTATGTGGGCCTACCTTTGAAATGTGTCTAGAAGCATACTTAAGTATATAGCTGATAATTTGTACACAATGTTGGCAGTGCTTTTAATCTTTAAAATGGCTTGGAGTTTAATTATTGGATGGACTGTCTAACTCAATACTATTTTATTTGGACATTGAGGTCATGAGGAGAGGGCTCTTAAAATTTCCTTACTTTCTGAGATACAACTTTGGGCACATGGAGAAGGTCTTCTCCTGTATTGCTCCTAAGCTATGACATGCAGTCCCTTCAGAGCTGCACTCAGACTTAACTCTTTCTGCTTTCAGAAAATATGGAAAGACTTTCCTCTTCTGCTGTGTCTTTTCAGGTTGAGTTAAATAATGACTTTAACTGCTTTTATAAAATTGTGTTTGCTACTGTTAGTGCTCTGTAAACAAAAAGGTGAAACTTAATTAAGTACTGCTATTTCAGAAAGAAAAGTGGATGAGGTAGTTGTATGAGAAATCCAACAAACTAGCTAAAACACTCTGCTCAGCACTTGCTCAACTGCACCTCTTATTCCTTCTTCCAGCTGTTTAAAAGATTCCAGGCTTTGGTCTATTCTAAAGTAAACACATGATTTTTACTTAATGGGGTATAGAATTAGTTGATGTAGGTGATATGAATTCTGTGTGTATGTATGTTTATGATTGTATAAAGTTTCTTGCTGCAGAAAACGCTTTGGTCACTTTGATTTGGGCTTGCTTAGTGTGAATTTGCTCAATATAAAGTACAGTCCCCCCCAATGTTCTTGAAGTGGGAAGGAGCTAAGGGTACTGGGTTGTTCACAAATATGAATTCTAAATTAATTCTATACATTTGTGTGCATCACAGAAAAATTATGCAACTCTACAACACCTAATATCTCTTTAAACTTGAACAGCTTCCAGGTGGCTCACTGATATTCAACCCTCTCCAGCAGCAGCAGCAGCAGCAGCAGCAGCAGCAGCAGCTCTCCCAATTTTCATCTCAGCAGCCTACAACTTCTAGTCCTCAACCACAGGGAGATCAGGTAGGCATACTCATTAAAATAATATAATAAAAAAAATAAGCCCTGTGTAGATCTCAACATGACTCCTTTAAGTTATGCTGATGATATCACTGGACAGCTAGTCTCCACAATACAGTGCAATTGTCCTCAAAGGAAAGCTGTTGTGTACACATGAAAGTTTCTGTATGGGCTGGAATCCTGATAATGCAGTTTCAGTTCTCAGGGAATCTTTTGCCTGCCACAGGGAGCCTTCCTGTATGTGCAATCATATTGTATCCTTGGACAACCAGCTGTTTTTCTGATATACTGATATCACAACATTTCACAGAGGGAAGGGCTGCTCAACACTATTCTTATGCTTAGTTCTGCATGCAAATGCGAATCTGCATGTTAAATAAATCTGAATAGGTTAGCAAGTATGTGGAAACCATCTTGTAGTTTGCCTTACAGTGGCTGGCTGACATTTTTGTGCTTCCCACTGGTTAGCCAGTGGGAGTTCCAGCCAAATTAATGGGAGAATGAAATGCAGGACACTTGCAAAATGGTAAATAACTGCTGAAGAGAGTTTGAGGAGCAATCTTGGTGGCTATGTGGAAATGCTCTGGATCAACTTTTTATCTTTACAGCAGTGGTTATTATTACTCTGTAATATAATTATAGAGAGGTGCATATAAACAGGATTTGAAATAACCACTGCTATTCTCCCATTAATTTGGCTGGAACTCCCACTGGCTAACCAGTGGGAAGCACAAACATGTCAGCCAGCCACCTCCCTGCTTCTGTGGCCATTTGTCTCTCACTCTGCTTTTCTGGCAAAAGGCAAAAATCTCAAGTAGCTACTGTGAGTGGGGTGGGGAGCAGCAAAACCACATTTGGAGCAACTGAGAAAGATAATGGCAAGGTGCCATGACATGGTAATCAATAGAAGGTTGTATAATGCTAGGCACCTGACAGAAATAATCACTTGGATTCGCTTTATGTTAGGCTGAGGCCTTGAAGCAGGGCCAGTAAGGTCATGAGGGCTGGGTCTTGCATGATTATTTGGGAAGAGTTTGACCTTGTTGGGTCTGAGGAAGTGGACAGGATGCTTGTGGCTGTCAGTTCAGCCACCTCTGTGTAAGATTCCCTCCTGGCTGGTTAAGGCTGCCCAGGACAGGACATATGATCAGATTTGGGCAGGGGTTAATTCCTCCTTGAGGGAGTGGATAGTCCTGACAGCTTTTAAGGAGCAGTGTGATCTGCTCCCTCCTCAAGGGGCCCATTGCTCAACCCATCTAGTCTGGACAACTTTTGTCCAGCTTCCAATCTTCCCTTTTTAGGGAAGGTTGTAGAGAAGGTGGTTGTACTGCAACTTCACTGCAACTTTCTTCTTCTGGAAGAAACAGATTGTCTGGACCCCTTTCAGTCAGGTTTCAGGCCAGGGTATGAGACTGGGATGGCACTGATCAAACTCTTGGCTGACTTCTGGTGGGAGCAAGATGGAGGTAGTGCATCCATCCTGGTTATTCTTTTTTTTTTTTTTTATAAATTTTTTATTTTTTACAACAAACACAAACAAACAATAACATAAAAAGCATAAAAAAACCATCTTCCATTTTAAACCGTGTGTCAGCCAGTTACCAATCATTTGTGCCATCCTTTCATAATCTTCACTCATCATTTATATAGAATCTCATGTCATCTATCTAACACATATTTATATATTTATCAATTATCAATTATTATTCATTTGTTACTAGTCTATAACACCAGCTTTCATAATAGGATTTATATCATTTTTATCCATTGATTATATATATATATATATATATATATATATAGTAATTTATATCAGTTTGTCAAGTTTCTATTATATAATTTGCTGATCTATTACATTACTATATCTTTTCATCCAACCATTGATAAAACAGATCCCATATCATATAGAATTGTTTATCTTCTTGCTCTCTAATTTCAAATGTTAATTTACTCATCTCTGCACATTCCATAATTTTCTTAATGACTTCCTCCTGCATAGGTACTTTTTCATTTTTCCAATTTTTAGCAAATACAATTCTAGCCGCTGTCAGAACATTTACAATCAAATATTTCAGTTCTTTACTATATGTTTCAGGTATAATTCCTAATAGGAATATCTCTGGTTTAAAGTCTATATGTTGTTTTATCATTTTTTCCAACCATGTGTGGATTTTAATCCAATATCTTTTAGCTTCTGGGCATGTCCACCACATATGGTAATATGTACCGGGCTTCTGATGACACTTCCAACATTTATCAGACTTGTTCTTGTACATTCTCGCAATCCTTGCTGGAGGTAAATGCCACCTATAAAACATCTTATACAAATTTTCTTTATATGCAGTTGACATTGTCATTTTATAGTTTTGAGACCATAATTTTTGCCACTTCTCTAAATCAATTCCGTATCCAAAATTTTTCCCCCATGTGATCATTGTATCTTTAACCTGTTCTTCCTCCATCTTAAATTCTAGTAAATGTCCATAAAGTTTTTTAATCACCTTTTCATCAGTACCCATCAAAATTTTGTCTAAAACAGTCAGCTCATCATAAATACCTTCTGCTTTAAAATCTTTATCGAATCTAGATTGTATTTGCAAATATGAGAACCAGTTCATTTTTATACCTTGTTCTTCCAACGCTTGCATAGTTTTAAGTTCACCCTTTTCATTCAATATCTCAGTATATCTAACTGTTTGTTCCTTTTTATATGTTATTGAATAAGAAAAGGCTTCAATAGTGGATATCCATCGTGGAACTTTTAAATAATATTGTCTTCTTGTCTTCTCCCAGTTTAAAAACAATGCCTCTCGAATATAATGCCTTCTAAAGTAGCCCTGTGTTTTCGTTCCCTTATACCATAAGAAAGCATGCCAGCCCAACAACAGGTCATGTCCCTCTAAGGTCAATAGTCTATTATTTCTTAAAGTTATCCAGTCCTTTACCCACATCAGATTTGTCGCCTGATAGTATAATTCCCAGTTAGGCAAGGCAAACCCACCTCTTACTCTTGCATCTTGTAGTAATTTAAGCTTTATTCTTGCCTTTTTACCCTGCCAGATGTATTTCAATACAATTTTATTTAAATCATCAAAAAACTCTTTCCCTAAACGAATTGGAATTGTCTGGAATAGATATAAGATCCTAGGCAATATATTCATCTTAATAGTGGATATTCTCCCAATCATTGATAATTGTAAATTCTCCCATTTTGTCAGATCTATTGCAATCTGTCGTTTAAGTTTAACATAATTATCCTCCTTCAATGTACTACATCTTGGTGTAATATATATCCCTAGGTATTTAACCCTGTTTGTGACCTGTATTTCCAAGACTTCTTCCAATTCTTTCTTTTGCCTTGCTAACATATTCTTTGTTAATATCTTTGTTTTATCTTTGTTTATTTTTAATCCTGCTACTTTTCCATATTCTTCTATCTTTTCAATTAATTTAGGTGCTGTTTCCAGTGGGTCCTCTAGTATAAATACTAGGTCATCTGCGAAGGCTTGCAATTTGTACTCTTCCTTTTTGATCTTCATTCCTTTTATTTCTTTCTCTTCTCTTATATTCCTGTTCAACACTTCTAATGTTAAGACAAACAACAAGGGCGATAGTGGACAACCTTGTCTCGTCCCTTTTGTTATGTCTATCTGTTCTGTTAAATCTCCATTTATCATAATTTTTGCAGTCTGCTTGTGATATATTGTTTCAATGGCTTGGGTAAATTTTCTACCAAAGCCCATTTGTTCCAATTGCAGTAGCATAAATCGCCAATTCACGTTGTCAAAGGCTTTTTGTGCATCTAAAAATATCAAGGCCATTTGCTTTTCAGGGTGTGCCTCATAGTATTCCAATGTGTCGAGAATTACTCTCATGTTGTCTTTAATTTGTCTCTTTGGCAAAAATCCGTTTTGATCAACATGGATAAAGTTATTCAAATATCTTTTTAGTCTTTCTGCCAATATTGAAGCAAAAATTTTATAATCTGAATTTAATAAGGATATAGGTCTATAATTTTTAACCTGTTGTGGGTCAGCGTCCTCCTTTGGTATAAGTGTAATATATGCTTCAGTCCATGTTTGGGGTATCCTCTTCTTTGTCATAACCTCATTCATAACTTCCAATAGTTGAAGGCTCAATATGTCCTGGAAGGTTTTGTAAAATTCCACTGGCAGTCCATCTGGACCCGGGGCTTTCCCGACATTCTGCTTTTTTAGAGCTTCTATTAATTCCATCATAGTTATATTCCCCTCTAACATTATTTCAATGTCTTTAGGTATCTGAGGCAATTTCGCTTTCTGTAAATATTGTCTTACTTCTTCTTCTTGTACATTCTCTTGATAATACAATTTTCCATAGTAGTCTTGTATAATTTTTTTCTTGTCCTCATTACCAAAGCAGATCTGTCCTTCTTCATTTATCAATTGATTAATCCTTTTTGATTCTCTCTCTTTTCTCAGTTTATAGGCTAGCCATCTACCTGGTTTATTTGCATCTTCAAAGTAATTCTGTTTAGCACTTCTAATTTTTTGTGCCAGTTCCTCCTTTTCCATTAATCCCATTTTATGTTTAATTAGATCCATTTTCGCTTTAATATCTTTTTTGCGGGGATTTCTGTAACTCTTCTTCCAATTTTTTATGATCATTCTCCAGTAGTTTAAAAGTCTTTTTCTGCGTTATGTTTCTTTTCCTTGTATAATCAATTATTAAACCTCTTGTATAAGCCTTCATTGTATCCCAAAGATTCTGTAATGATGTATCCTCTTTTTATTTTCATTAAAAAAGAAGGTAAGTTCTTTCTCTATTTTTTGTTTGAAATCTTTTTCTTTTAGTATCCTATTATTTAAAGTCCATCTAAATCTCTTCCATTGTCCTTTCCAAATAACTACCATTGGGTTGTGGTCGGCCCAAGTACTTATTTGTATTTCAATTTCTCGAATGTTAGCAAATAAGTCCGCTGACATCCATATCATGTCAATTCTAGACCAAGATGTATGTCTGTCTGAATAAAAAGTATATTGTTTATTTGCTGGATTTCTTTCTCTCCATGCATCTTTCAAGTCTATTTCTTCTATCATTCGAAGGAAGGATTTTGGCAATGTCTTCCTAGTTCTCTTTGTCAATTTCTGTGTTTTATAGTCCAATTGATCATTCATTATTCCATTAAAATCTCCCATCATACAGATGTTAACATAGTCCAATTCAGCTATTTTCATATGTAATTTCCTATAAAATTCTTCTTGATTGTCATTGGGAGCATAAATTGCAATTAAAAGAATTTTAACATTATTATCTATTATTTCAACCATCAAAATCCTTCCATCATCATCCGCATAGATTTGTTCTGCTGGCATTGTATCTCTAATATATAGGACCACTCCTCTTTTTTTACATTGTGTCAAGGAAGTAAATAATTTACCCAGTTTTTTTGCTGCAACAAATATTCGTGTTGTTTTTTGATATGTACTTCTTGCAGACAAATTATATCAAACTTTAACTTCTCTAATTTATGAAATACTTTCCTTCTTTTAATAGCCAGATTAAGTCCATTTATATTGATCGTAATCAATTTTCTTTCCTCCATGTTAGGCTTTATACGAGGGTTTAATTGCTCTAGTAGATCTTACTTCTCGTTGTTCTCTGGGAACACCATCTCCCCCACTTTCTTCTTTTTCTTTTCCAGTTGCTGCTGCACCTTCTTCTTGAAACTCAATTAACGATTCTTCCTTTTGTGTGTCTTCTTCTTTTCCTTTAAAGAATTCTGAATAGAATAGCTCTGCTTTTTGGACTGTATCAACTCTTTGTCTTTGTTCCTGCCAAGTGAACTGAAGACCTTCTGGAATCAACCATCTGTAGTTTACTCCTCTTCTAAGTAGCTCTTTAGTCAGGAATGAATATTGCCTTCTTATATCTCTTACTTTTCTTGGCACCTGCTTCAGGACTACGATTTCTTTATCTTTGTACTTTAGTGTTTTCTCTCTTGCCACCTGGAGTATCTGTGCCTTAATAGTTTTTTTAGTAAATCTTATGTGTACTTCTCTTGGTAGTTTATTTCTCATTGCATATCTCGTATAGACACAAAAAATTTCATCCATCCCATCTGACATCTTCTCTGTGGTTATCTCCAATGCTTCTGCCAGTATTTCTGTCATTATTTCCGCAAGGTTTTCACCTTTTCCTTCCTCTATGTTTTGAAATCTCAAATAGTATTCTGATTTATCAATTTCCCATCCTAGCAAGTCACTCCTGGCTTTTTCGACTTCACTCAGTCAAGTATCGATATCTCCAATTTTCTTATCTCTTTGTATGTCTTCATCTTCAATTTTCTTAAATCTCTCCTCATATTTTGTCATCATCTGTTGTATACTTTCATCTGTCTTTTCAATTCTATGCTCAATATTCTCCGTCCTCTTTCCAGTCTTCTGAATTTCTTGCATAATTGCCTGTAATGTCACTTCCTTCTCTTTTTCATATTGTATCATTGTCTGAATTGAACGTTGTCTCCCAGGAGGTGAAGAGGAAGCTACTGACGTTGATGGGATTGGGGCTGTTATTTTCTTGCTCATCTTGATGCTTAAAGCTGCAGAAAAAAGAAAAGAGGGAGAGAACAAGGCAAGAACCACAGATACTATTCCACAAAATGAGAATGAAAAACAATAGAAAGGAGATAAAAAAAACCTGGAAATAAAAGGGAATGGAAAAGGAAAAACCTTCAGGCACTTGTCCGCCTTAATCCAATAGTATACAGTTAAAAAAAATTAAAGGAAGAGGAAAAGAAAGCTAAATTTCTTTTCTTTTAAAAAAAAAAGAAAACCAGCTGAAGAGAAGGTAGAGAGGAAGAAAGGAACAAAAAGAGAAAAAAAAACAAAAAAAGAAAAAGAAAAAAAAAACAAGGCTCTAGCAAGAAGTACGCTACTGCCACTAAATGTCCAAGGCTCTTGTGACTAAATCAGGCTTTCCACCTTAAACATTTTCAGAATCCACTCTCCGCTGTCTTGTTTATAGTTATTCAGGTGGCACCTATATAAACAGTTTGTGATGCACTTCGCTATCTTTTTAAGAGTCCTTGAATATGAGTAAAACAAGTCACAGTAGAAAAAACAATATATATATATATATCCAAGCCTCTAGGTGGCAGTGCTACTTTCTTTCATTGGCTTTCGCTTCGCTTTTCCTCTTTCCCAGCCGGGGAGAGAGGAGAGAAAAAAAAAGAGAAAAGAAGAGAAAAAGAAATATGCTTCTTAAAACACTAAAAAAAAATCTTAGTCCTAATGCTTGAAATCAGAAATTATTGAGTATCAAACAGAAAAGCCAGTCCAGTTGAGTTTAAAAATGAAATAAACCACACTCTGCCAGATTCAAGTCCATAAAAAGGGAAAGTTAAATAACTAAAAAGAATTTTCCCAAAGGCTTAATCTCGCCGCTTAGTCCCACTTTTCTTCACTTTTAAAAATTCACTTTGGATTACTTAGGGTGTTCTCTAAGCAAAACTGAATAATAAAGGTCCATCTCACCCGGTTGACACACTTTCTTCTTCCGTTTGGAGCTGTCCCGGCTTTTGCAGTCTCAATGGCTGCCGCTCCGTCGCTGGTTTCAGGGACTTCTCCCGGATCAACCAGAGATTTTGCGATATCCCTGGGATCAACAGGACGTGCCCTATCTAGTCGCCGTCTCTACGGGACGGCTTAGGTCCTTCGGGACCGTCCAGCATCGGAGATATCAGCTGCGATCTTGGGAGCTCCAGATCGCACACCGTACCGCCGCGACGCCAGCTCCGCCTCCCCCATCCTGGTTATTCCTGACCTCTCAGTGGCTTTTGATACCATTGATCATGGTATCCTTCTGGATCAGCTCCGGGAGTTGGGGGTGGATGGCACTGTACAGGTGAAACTCGAAAAATTAGAATATTGTGCAAATGTTCATTTATGTCAGTAAGGCAACTCAAAAGGTGAAACCAATATATGAGATAGACGCATTACATGCAAAGCGAGATATGTCAAGCCTTACTTTGGTATAATTGTGATGATTATGGCGTACAGCTTATGAAAACCCCAAATTCACAATCTCAGAAAATTAGAATAGTGTGAAAAGGTTCAATATTCTAGGCTCAAAGTGTCCCACTCTAATCAGCTAATGAATCCATAACACCTGCAAAGGGTTCCTGAGCCTTTAAATGGTCTCTCAGGCTGGTTCAGTAGGAATCACAAGCATGGGAAAGACTGCTGACCTGATAGTTGTGCAGAAAACCATCATTGACACCCTCCATAAGGAGGGAAAGCCCCAAAAGGTAGTTGCAAAAGAAGTTGGATGTTCCCAAAGTGCTGTATCAAAGCACATCAATAGAAGGTGATGTGGAAGGGAAAAGTGTGGTAGAAAAAGGTGCACAAGCAGCAGGGATGACCGCAGCCTGGAGAGGATTGTCAGGAAAAGGCCATTCAAAAGTGTTGGGGACTTTCACAAGGAGTGGACTGAGGCTGGAGTTAGTGCATCAAGAGCCACCACACACAGACGGATCCTGGACATGGGCTTCAAATGTCGTATTCCTCTTGTCAAGCCGCTCCTGAACAACAAACAACGTCAGAAGCGTCTTACCTGGGCTACAGAAAAAAAGAACTGGTCTGTTGCCCAGTGGTCCAAAGTCCTCTTTTCTGATGAGAGCAACTTTTGCATCTCATTTGGGAACCAAGGACCCAGAATCTGGAGGAAGAATGGAGAGGCACACAATGCACGATGCTTGAAGTCCAGTGTGAAGTTTCCACAGTCTGTGTTGATTTGGGGAGCCATGTCATCTGCTGGTGTTGGTCCACTGTGCTTCATTAAGTCCAGGGTCAACGCAGCCGTCTACCAGGAGATTTTGGAGCACTTCATGCTTCCTTCCGCAGACGAGCTTTATGGGGATGCTGACTTCATTTTCCGGCGGGACCTGGCACCTGCCCACACTGCCAAAAGTACCAAAACCTGGTTCAATGACGATGGGATTACTGTGCTTGATTGGCCAGCAAACTCACCTGACCTGAACCCCATAGAGAATCTTTGGGGCATTGCCAAGAGAAAGATGAGGGATGTGAGACCGAACAATGCAGCGGAGCTGAAGGCCGCTATTGAAGCATCCTGGTCTTCCATAACACCTTAGCAGTGCCACAGGCTGATAGCATCCATGCCACGCCGCATTGCGGCAGTCATTGCTGCAAAAGGGGCCCAAATCAAGTACTGAGTACATATGCATGCTTACACTTTGCAGAGGTCCGATATTGTTCTATTTCCAATCCTTGTGTTATTGATGTCATGTAATATTCTAATTTTCTGAGATTGTGAATTTGAGGTTTTCATAAGCTGTATGCCATAATCATCACAATTATACAGAAGTAAGGCTTGACATATCTCGCTTTGCATGTAATGCATCTATCTCATATATTGGTTTCACCTTTTGAGTTGCCTTACTGACATAAATGAACATTTGCACGATATTCTCTTTTTCAAGTTTCACCTGTATGTGCAGGTTCTTCTCCTCCCTCTGGGACCAGTTCCAGTTGGTGTTTATGGGGGGAGAGATCCGGCCCACGGCCTCTACCTTGTGGGATGCTGCAGGGCTCAGTTCTCTCTCCTCTCCTGTTTAACATCTACATAAAGCCACTGAGTGAGGTCATCTGACAGCTTGGGGTGAGGCATCATGAGTAGTTTTATAAAGTAATTCAGCTATATATCTTGAGTGATGCTGTGGATGTCCTGGAGGATGCCTGGAGGCTGTGGGGGCCTGGATGGGGTGTAGCAGGCTTCAGCTCAATCCAAGCAAGACTGGGTGGGTTTGGGTGTCTGGACCTCCTGGTGCCAGGGACCTCCCATCTTTGATTCTGGATGGGGTGGCACTGCCTCAGACTGACTTGGGTCCTCCTGGGCTTGCAGCTCCTGCTTGAAGAGCAGGTGGCAGATGTGGCTAGGAAGGCCATTGCATACCTGAGGATCAGTTGTGCCCATTCCTGTACCACTTCTCATGGATGACTATGCCCTCATGACTTCCCATCTGGACTACTGCAACATGCTCCATATGAGGCTGACCTTGAAGAGCATTCAGAAACTTCAACTGGTGCAGAATGCAGTGGCATGGGTAATTAATAGTGCTGGTTGTTCTTTGCATGTAACACCACTACTTCATGAGCTGTGTTGGTCGTGACTGTACTTCCAGGTGCAATTCAAGGTGCTGGTTGTCACCTTTAAAACCCTTCATGGCTTGGGGCTGGGTTTCTTAAGGGACCATCTTTTCCTGGTTGTTTTTACCTATCCCATCCAGTCCTGCAGGATGAGCATGCTCCGAGTCCTGTTAGTTAAGGAATCCAGGTTGGCGGAGCCCAGAAGACAAGCTTTTTCTGCCGTAGTGCCCACTCTTTGGAACATTCTCCCTCCAGGATTAGGTTGGCCCTGACCTTCTTGCCTTTTGTAAGGCCCTAAAGACCTGGCTTGTGCTCGGGCTTGGGGCCCTGAGTGTGTGAAGGGACCTGTTTCCTGACTAAGTGGATGATGCCTTGTTGCTGCTGTGTATTTTAATTTTTTTTATATGTATTTGTTTTATTTTTATTATTGTTGCCCAAAGTTGTTGAGATGGGCAGCTATATAAATTGATTAAATAAATAAATAATCTTTCACTATTCATCATGGCTTTGCTCAGTTGAGACTTTCATTAGGTTACCAACCTTAGTCATACCCTTGCCACATGCAGCATTCCCTGCTCCTGATAGGGCAAAATACTCATCAGCTTTGCCACATATTGGTCAATATTTAATTATATATCAAAGCTTTGGAATTTGACTATTTATCAGGAATTGTGGTTGATTGAGCTTTGCAGGGGGCTGGCAAAAAGAATTGTTGGAAAAGTGGAAATTATTCCTGATGTCAAGGAATGGTTGTCAGAAATGTGTGATTTATTTGTTTTGAAAAAGGCAATATTCTTTACCAATCAAAGGATGCAGCAATATGTGTTACTATGGCAGTATGGCAGAGGTTCTGTGATAATTTACAGTAATATCTTGTATTGTTCATATTATAGTAGTGAATTCATTGGTAAACCAGTGGCTATTGATAAGTATAAAATACAGTGGTACTTCTAGTTACGAACGCCCCTCCTTACGAATTTTTCAAGATACGACCAGCTCCGGCCCCAAAAATTTACCTCGACATGTGAACTCCGCCTTGAGTTACGAACTGGATCTGCGGCCATTTTCCCTGCTGCCACGCGGTCGCCGCTTCCTGTGGGCGAGATCGCGGTAGCAAGGAGACGTTTGGTGAGGCTTGTGGTGTGTTTTGTGGCGTTTGGAAGGTTTTTGGGTGTGCTTGTCAGCATGGCGCCAAAGAAAATGCAGAGCAGGCTGGCAACTGACTTTAGACAGGGTTTTCCCCAGAACTGAGCCTGCAGCTAAGAGGCAAAGAAGAGAGGAAACCCCTGAAGGAGATCTCCCCGATGTCCCTTTGGAGGGAGACTCTCCCTCCAAACAATAACTGCCTCCCCACCCCATTCTCCCTCTTCATACTGTGCTGTACTGTACTTTTTTCATGTTTTTGAGGTTTAAAAATAAAATGCATATGTTTCAGAACTGTTTAGCCATATTTACACTGAACCTTATGGGGGAAATTTACCTCGGGGTGCGACCAAATTCGGAGGCCAGATTAGCCGTATTTACATTGAACCTTATGGGGAAATTTGCCTCGTGGTGTGACCAGATTCGGAGGGCGGAACGGATTAACCGTATTTACATTGAACCTTATGGGAAACTTTACCTCGACTTGCAACCAACTCGAGTTGCAACCAGAGTCACAGAACGGATTAAGTTCATTACTAGAGGCACCACTGTATAAGATTTTTCCTTTTTTTCCCCTTTAGTTTGTATTTTTAGTTTGTACTTCTAATTTTTTTTAAAAAAAATTCTTCTCTGTGATTCAAGAGAGACAGTTTGGTGTTGTGGTTAAGGTGCTAGCCTAGAAACCCAGAGACTATGAGTTCTATGCCTCCCTTAGGCATAAAAGCCACCTGGGTGACTTTGGGCCAGTCACTATCTTTCAGCCCAACCCACCTCACAGGGTTGTTGCTTTGGGGAAAATAGGAGGCAGGAGTATGTTGTTTTTGTCTTGGAGCAGTTGTGACATGATTGAGTCTTGGAGGATATTATCCCTAGTCTGTTGCCACAGTTGGATAACTCTGATTGTTTTTTGGCATGCTGATGGCATCCCACCTCACAGGTGGATAGTGCCTGTTAGATTGGCCCACCCCAAGCACCTGATGGACCTGGTTGGGTTGGATAGACTGAGCTTGGGTTTTCCATGAGATTTAGTGGGCAGTCCAGCTGAGAGCTTGGTCACAGCTTGGAATGGGTGAACGACAGAGGCTTTAGACTGTATTGCCCCTAAGTGGCCTCTTCCTGTGCACCTTGGCTTTATGAGGAAGTCCAAGAGATGAAGCACCAGAAGAAATGTCTGGTGTGCCGTTGGAGGAAGATGAAGAGTGAATCTGACCAAACTTGAGGAAGAACCCACATTAGGGATTACATTGTGGTGATAAGGATGGTGAAATAACTATTTCTTTGCCCTTATTGCATCCGCCGATAGCTGTCTACCACCTCTGTTTAAAGTAACCCTGTCCCTGTTAGGGAGGAATGGCTCACAGGACCATCTGCGGGGCTGCTGTGAGGAATATTCCTACTATGTAGCAGATAAAGTTGCTGCATTCCACTCAGAGTTGGACTCTGATTGGACAGGTTCAGTTGAGATCCCTGAGGCAGGGGCTTACAAAGTTAACTGAAGTGAGTTTGGTTCTGTGACTCCGAAGGAAGTGGACAGGGTTCTTTTGTGTGTAAGCTCAGCCACCTGTTTGTTTGATCCAGGTCCCTTGTGGTTGGCTTAAGGCCACCCAGGAGGTGACCTGTGGTTGGGCCCACATAGTGGTGTCTGCTTCTCTAAGGGAGGAGGTGGTCTCCTTAACCCTGAAGGAGGCTGTGGTATGCCCTCTTCTTAAGAGACCAACACTCTACCCAACCATCCTGGATATTTCCATTCACCCTCCAGTCTCCCTTTTCTGGAGAAGGTGGTGGAAAGGGTGGTTGGGCTCCATCTCTAGAGGACCCTGGAGGAAATGGATTATCTGGACCCATTTTAGTTCAATGCTAGGCATGTATGGGAGGGGAGTTATTTCTCAATAAGGCTCAGCTTTAGTACCTTCTAGAACTATGTTCTGTGTTGGTGCAGCCTCATAGGTGTGAATACACAGATGACAAATTGAAGAACTACAGTTAAAGGTAAACAACTTCTGTTTGAGGTATGCTTATGAAATAACTGTAAGAACTCATGGTGTATATACTTAATTGTGGCTTCCATCAGAGTTAATACAATAACGTTTTTGCTGTAAAGTGGTAAAATTACTAGGAATTATTGTTGTACGCCACCCAGAGTCATTTTTTGTGAGACGGGCAGCTATACAAATTAGATAGACAGACAGACAGATATTGCTGAAGCTGTCTCCTCATATGCAAAATCTTGTTTTCAGGAGGTACTCAAGTCAGAAGACTCACAATCAATTAACTACTTTGCTGATTAGCTTGCTTCGGTTCTGCCATTATAAGGAAAGGTGGGGGGAGCTAGAGGACTAACCGTTGAGCGCAGATGGACTGTTATCTGTCTATCAGGAATGCCCAAGGTTGACCAGGAGAGACCCAGCGAAAGGCGCAAGGAGGACTATGGGATGGAAGGGGGGTGGTGAAGGGAAAAATGGTTAAGTAGAGTTTGGCGCGTGCGGGCTTTTTAGTTTCAGCAATACTTTGCAGACCTGTGTACTACTACTCAATAAATTAATCTTTCTTTGAACTTATCTGAGTTTCAAGAGGAGTCACATTTGTTGGGGACTGAGTATTGCAGATCATCACAACTCATTAGTTATGTACCAAACTAAGAAATGCTTTGAAAAGTACTTCTTTCTAAGGGAAAATAAATGTATTAAGTATACAGATCATAAATATATTTTGATATATCAATTTTTTTGCCAGGGTTCTGAGGAAGCCCCCCCAAACCAGGATCAACCCTTAACTGCTCAGCAAACTGCTATTGTTAATTTGACTGGAGTAGGGAACTTTATCCAACCTCAGACAGCAGGTATGTGTTTTCAGGAACCACCTTATAGAATGTTCCTCTGCAAATTTGTTTTTAAATCATGTTTCCTACTATAGGAGTACTCTGGCAGTAAATATACAAGTCAAAACAGGTTATGTGTTGCATCTGCCCTATATGGGGAGGGACAGTAATGGGAACATGTCAAACGTTTGGATGAGATTGGAATGGCTATGTGTAGATATGTAAAAAGCAAATGTGGAGAAAAATAGAAATATACACATTATGTAACATTATTTACAGATCTTAAATTTTGTTTTTAAAATATCAAATATTGTGTTGTTAAATTTGCATTCTTTATTAAAATAGTTACCAATTAAATAAGTTAGTATATTTGTTTTATCCATGAACAAAGTAAAATCAGACTTCCAGTTGACCAAATTTATGCCTTTTTTTGACTAATTCCCAGTCCTTGTCCCCTAAATATCCTATTTAGTTGCCTTTTTTTCCCGGTCTGGGCTGGTTAGAGGCATAGAAGGGAACTGACCAGATCAAACAAAAATATAAATGAAACAACACATAAAGCCATGTGCCCTTTCAGATTATTGTGATTAGCTACAATTAATGCTTCATGAATGGTATAAACTCAAGAAAGATATAAAGATATAAAAATTGAAACTTTTAATTTTGTAAGGACATTTTTACTATTTTTTGAATGTTTTATTTTCAGTATTTCCATACTGTCAGTTACATAACTCTAGGCTGTTTACAAATCAAGTCATAAAAACCATAAGCATCAACTAAAAAAAAAAAATTTAAATATTCTGATCAGATAGGAAGAATATAGATGTTAGGCCTATCAGAAAAGCCATGTTTTCACTGTTTTTTTTAAGGTGACTAAATTGGAGGCCAGCCAGATCTTAGAAGGGAACCATATTCTTGAGGTAGTGCAGGTTAAAACTAGCATCTTGAGTTGTACTCAGAAACCTACTGGAAGTTGGTGCAGCACTCTCATAGTAAGTGTTATGTTGCTGAATTGGCTTATATCTATTGGTGTGCAAACTGTTGCATTTTGCACTAGTTTTTTCCATGTATTTTTCATTGGTATGACACATTACAGTAATCCAATATTAGAACAATAACTTTAAGTCAATGCCTGAGAAATCTTTAAAATTGATTTCTAAATATTTGTTCCGACATAGCATGCAGAAAATAGAAAATATGCAGGATTTTTCAACATTCTGGTAGTCCATATAGATTTGTATGTTTTCAATATGTATCTCTAATCCCCCCCCCCTCTTTTCTGAAGGCTAAACATATCAGTCTCAGGCTCTCCTCTAAAGCCTTAGTTGATCACCTCTTCATCCAAGTCATTAGTGAAAATGAGGAACACTGGGTCCAGGACTGAACTGGCACTACAGTTGATAGCTTGCTCCAGTGTTGTGAGGAACTGTTAGAAGCATTCTGTGATTTTCAAACCAGATATGAATCCACCTAATAAACATACCACAGAGCTCATACTTTAATGAACTGGCTAATTGGAATGTCATGCCAAAGACTATGGTTATCTACAGTAATTTAAAACAAGCATAAAAAAGATTAAATTTCACTTTAAAAAGTAGCCATACTATTAATATTAAGATAACTACAATTACAAGAAACCAGTGAAAACATTAAACCCCCAAAGCACAGTGGAAAAACAAGTTTCATTGTTTTCCTTAAAGCTAAGAGTGTATCATCTAAACATTGGATGGCAAGCTGTTCCACAAGACTTTGGTAGCTACAGAAGGAGCCTGTTTTCTTGCTCTCAAGGGGTAGAGATATGGACCATTCCTTCCTGATGTGCACGCACAGGATATACAGATTCTGCTTGGAGCAGATGGTCCTGGACCTGAGCAATTACTGTAAAGGCTTTATAGGTCATAAACAGAGTTTTGAAATGGATCTGAAAACAAACAAGTAGCCAATGCAGTGACCACAACATTGGATTTTCTCACCCGTCAGCAAGTGTGCTGCTGCATTCTGAATTAGCAGATATTTCCAGTTATAGTAAATGGAGAATTTGTTAGGGACATTCTCCTTGAACACTGTTGCCAAACTCCTGTTAGCTCTTTGTGCTTGCTTCGTTTGGAAACTGGCTTCTGCAGTCTCTGCAATACTTACTTATTCAGCAGAAAGCAAGCACCAAGTGACAGTAAGTTGGCAACTCTCAAGGTTTGCATTCAGAACTATTTATGAAATTATCTTTCACCATACAGAGCTATATATTCTGCAGCCCTTCCAAGATTAACCCACAGTTCTTTTGTTTAAGAGTTGGAAGGGAGGATGACTTTACTCTTCTGGCTGAGCCCTTTGAAAGCTCCACAATTAAAGAAAAAAGAAAAAAAAGATGCCGCCAGTCAAGTTGAACCTTGAACCCTAGTCTAACAGCTAACCTTTTCCTTCAGTCCAGCAATATGAAAAATAGAAAGGAAAGTGATTTGGAACTTCTTGTCCCAAATTTAGAAATACAGAAATTAACAAACCTTGTACAAATCCAGAAAAAGCAAAAGCTAGCTGTTCAACTAGGCAGTGTTGCATGCAAGGTTTTAACAAAAATTCTTTTTAAAGCAATATGGCCTATTCTCTATAGTTTAGTTTAGATGGGAAAGAGGAAAATGGGAAGGGAAGGGAAGGGAAGGGAAGGGAAGAATCACAGACCCAGAATTTCAAATAAAAGTCTGTCTTGAATCCAATCCTGAATTTTAGAACACATGCTGATTTCCTTGCAGAATCAGTGATTTAGGAGATGGGCCTTCAGTTAGGCAAGCCTGTCTTCTGGTTTCCTTCTGAGTGCTGAGTACAACTTTATAGAAAGTAATGATGAAAAACCATTATTTTAGGGGGAAATGCTGTATTGCCTAATTAAGCAATATGTATTATCCCTGATGTCAGAGATCAGTACGCATAAAAGGCCCTTATTTTTGAATAATAGGTCTGTTTAAAAATGGATTCTGTTGGAGATTTATTGGAAAAGAAATAAATTAGGGTTTTATAGGGTACCCAATTTTGTTAAAGTGGGATGTAAATCAAACATATGATTAAGGCTTCTCTATGCAGTATTTTAAAATATATAACCTATGTGTGCTCTATTTTTTTTTTTTTTTTTGGTGCTTTTAAGTCAGTATGGACTCCTGGCAACTGCCTGGACTATTCCCTGCAGTTTTCTTGGCAAGGTTTTTCAGAAGCAGTTTGCCATTGCCTCCTTCCTAGGGCTGAGAGTGACTGGCCCAGGGTTACCCAGCTGGCTTCCTGCCTAAGGCAAGACTAAAACTCATGGTCTCCCAGTTTCTAGCCTGTTGCCTTAAATGCTACACCAAACTGGCTCTCTGTATTAGAATGTTTTAAAATTAAATTTTGAATTACAGCATTCTTATTATGCCCAAACATTTACAGAAAGGTGTTCAGCGTGTTTCTGTGCCTCTAATGGTGCTGGACTGTTTTTATTGATCCCATTCATTAATGCCTTCCTTTTTTCCGATGAGCCATATGTTTAAACAACAGAATTACTGTAACAAAGATATAACAGTCTGGTTGAATTCCACATCACCCCATGGGTGGTGGTATGTAGAGTGCTTACTGTACTTTAATATCCATACTAATTTAATAACTAAATGAACTATTTAATAAGTAACAAAGTCATCATCAGTATTACACATAGAAAGCTAGGCATTCTCTATATTATAGTTTCTAATGCCTCATATACTGCAGGAAGGTAATTATTGGCCCCTTGCATTTTTATTTCATTGTTTATTTCATTCTTCTGGAGATAAAAATGAAACTTAAAAAATAAAATATGCTTTTTTCTTTCTTTCTTGGCAACCATTACAGTTCTTGCCCCATCAAATGGTTATGGCGTTAGCAGCACAAGCAGCTCTACTACATCATCGTCATCTAGGCACCCAGTCAAAAAGTAAAAAGAAAAAAAAACAGCTTCACTGGTATCTGAATCCTGAAACTTGCATTTGAGAGAGATGTATGTATTCTATAAGGATTTTTTTGAAAAAAATGTTTTCATGAAACTGAATTTGTAGCTATGCCAAGGCATAGCAAACAACTGGTATTTGTAAGAAAATCATACTGTTTTAAGATGAAATTATTCATCTGGAAATATTGTACAAATTTCAAGATGAAATTATATCGTGAAATAATGGAACTTCATAAATGTAGCATGTTTATTGATGTAATGATTTTGTGGGCAAATAGCAAATACACCTTTTACTAATCATACACTTTTGATTATTTTATCCATTAGTTTCTTTACTTCTTTATGTCGTGTTTTTGCCCGACTGATACAGTCTTGAAGTTTTGCTTCTGTTACTGTGCTTCCTCCTTAAAAAGAAACAGAAACAAGGACACAATGAATTTATCGCTGTCCTATCCTTTGAATTGGCCATTAAACAACATTCATATTTCTATTAACCTAATGTTTTTATTGGAGTTAAGTTCAACAAGACTCTCATGATTGAAACATGTCCCATAATACAATTGCTGTAGTGCAGGGATCCAAAATGCAGTATCTATTATACTCCTGAATGGTACCCACAAAACCTAATACTAAATTAGAGAATTTAGAAAATATTAATTCTTAATAATTTAGTGTTAATACCTGGCTTATGAACAGAACACAATTTGTCTTCTTCATCAGTCACAATAGTTAAAGTCCCAGATGCCAAGTCTTCTTCTTCTGCAGTTGGGTCAACTACCACTAATGTGCTGTTGAAGATAAATACACACGTGTGCCAAAATTTAACTATTCTGGGTTTACCTAATCCATAAGAATTATATACATTTACTGTTCAATTACACAATACAGTTCATGAAAACAGCAGCATCAAAACTGCTCCTTTGTTCATTTACATGCTTTCTGGAACACCAGAATTGTAATCGCTAGCATAAGCCTCAATGCTGAAGCCATTTTCAATTAAATTCAAAGACCTATAAAGAGATTAATCTGAGAGATATATTATTAACTTCAGGCAATGAGGATTTCTTCAATCTATGCCTGACTCTGAGAATAACTAAGCTGATCCCCTCAAAAAATAGCTGGAGGCTTATCAGAGCAACTATTTTATCCATATTCAGTATTCTCTATGGACCCACTTTACATGTATATAAATTTCTTATCTCCATTCAGTGAGAGATCCCATTTTAAGTATACGCAAACAGGTTTTCCACTTCCTCCTTCCCATTTCAAGCATTCTATAAATGCTATATTGAGATTCAGAAAACCTTCCTAGTTGAATAGTTTCTACAGTGTGTGTGTATTATTTGATGGATTTCCAGATTACAGTTAGACCTTGCTTAAATGACTGTCTCGAGCAGCAACTGTTCAAAGTTACAACAGTGATGAAAAAGTAACTTTATGACCAATGCCCACATTTATGACCTTCACAGCATCTCTCTCTCTGTCATGTGTTCACCGTTATAGTCAGTATGTGTTGTCCTATGCCTGACTCATTTTTTTCTTTTCTTATCCCCTCACAGAGAGATTACTTAAACAAGCAATCTCTGCCTGAGCTTCTTTTCTCCACAGCGCATCCCTAAAAAATGCTAACCTCATGTTAACAAGCTCTGCTCTGTGACCTTAATTAGCAGGCTTACAGCTGCTGCCTGTAACTGACAAGAGTTTAATCATTTTCACACCTTCAGCTTTTGTTTGCCTCCTAAGCTCAGAGTTGTGAGAGCACTAGGCAGCCAGCGTTAGCTATGTGTATTCCCCATTTTGTGCCTGCTTACTCTCTTGTAATCCCTTCCTCACCAATGAATGCAAATACCAATATTAATTCCCTTCTTGCTAATTATCCCAGCGCCAGGGTGAGCATTCCTAAGGGCGGGGGAGTGGGAAAAAAGGAAAGCTTAAACACATAATTCACATGTGTTCACATGAGTCACATGATTTTCCACTTAGCAATCAAATCAGTTAGCAACCGAGTTGCTGGTCCCAATTGTGGTTGCTAAACAAAGACTACCTACCTGTACAGCAGAAACACTTTTCATGGATTTTTAAGTGAGTCCCTCTCCCTCTGCTCACATCATGTTCTTTTGGGATACTGGAGGGCTCCCAAAGAAGGGGCAGGCAAGTATGCTTTTGCCATATAGCTGCTCATAAATCTGGAACTACCTGATAACATGGTATTGCCTATCATAATCTACATATAGACTTTTGGGCCCTCACTTACTCAAACAGCACAAATGATGTTGCCACTGGTTGCTTTTTAATAGTCAAAGGATTCTTCTCTTTCAAATTAACTTCCGCCAAACCAGTTTCTGCATTTATTGTAACAACAGGCAACAACACTGAAATAATAAAGAAAAAAAATAACAAAGTAAAAAGCAAGACTGCAGATTTTTGGAAAATTATTTCATAAAGCTCATTTTTCATAAAGAAGAATAGAGGCATCTTCAAATAAACACAACAGAGTGATGAGAATGTGAGAAGTAAGATTATGCTTTTGATTTAAGAACATTTGAAACAAGGAACCCTTATTGTGAATTCTGTCCTTTCTAACAATAAAATTTAGAAAAAGGTATTTGGCTATTTGGTCAAATTGTTAAAAAAAAAACTGGTGGGGGGAAATATCAATGAGTTTAGCAGTGGTGGGCCCTTAATAGCTATCAAGATGGCTGTCTTCTAATGCCAGACCTGGTTCATACTTCATCTAACCTCTGTGGGCAAGCTTGTTCTTTTGTCAAACCCTGGTTGCTGTTACAATTGCTGTCTAGCTTCAATCCAATTTAGTGCTAAATCTGCAGTGAGTTTAAATTTTAAAGTAAATCTCAAAGTATAACAACACAACTTACCGTTTTTCAGAGCTGCTAAGAAAGCACACATGCAGGCATCGAGAAGGTTTCCATCATAGTCTAAGCATATAATGTCACAATATAGAACCCATACAATCTAAAGAAATAAGACCTGCTGTTGTAAATACTGAAAAAGCTTCAATATGCATAAATATCATCTTTGAAATATTTGTCTAAGTCAGCATGTTTGTTATTTCACATCATGTTGTTTGAAATGTTATAACTACTCGAGATAAGACACATGATTCTAGCAGAATAACAGAAAGGGAAAAACAGGGTCAAATTAATAATGACCAGTTTATAAATGTGCATACTGAAGCATAACTACAGCTACAGCAGCTCAGTACTACAAAGTCACCTTGGCTGAGGCCTGCAAGCACTACTGAAATCTAAGGTAGCAAACAGAACACCCATGTTATATATATAAAACTGGTTATATATATAATCACTAACAGAAAAATAAAATCTATATTACATTTTTTTATACAAGCGTTACCTAAGAGATCAATTCTGCATTCAATCATTGCATTCAATCCAGACTTAATTCTAAGTGATTACCATTATCTGGTGTGTAACTGCTGTGGAACCAATAGAAACAGTGCCCATAATGCTACATTGCCCATTTAGCATACATGCAAAAAAGGAAACTGCAAGTAAGGTCCAACACAGGCACATTTGACTAAAAAAAAGGAGAAACTTCTAAAAAATGAGGGACTAGTGAAAAGGAGACTGAAAAGACAAATCAAGAGGACGAAGTCTCCTCAGGGTGCCTAGGATTATTTAAAGCCACAATTGATATTCAGGTAGAATATATTCCAAGGGTCAGCCAAATCCAGGAAGAAGCCAGCATGGTTTTCTAATAATGTCTAGATGTAAAAGATAAGGCAACTGCCCTTGGCAAAAGGAAAGTCTGCCCTAACCAAAACAAAAAGGAGCACAAACTCTGGCAAAAAAAGAAAAAGGTGGTAATAAGGAATGCAAGAAAAAAAAAGAATGAATTAATGGCAAAAGACATTAAGGGAACAATAAGAACTGTTAAAAATATATTTGAAACAGGAAATCAGCTAAGGAAGTGGTTGGGCCATTAGATGACAATGGACTGAGAGAGATGCTCAAAAGTAAAACAAATTGTTGCCTTCACTGCAGAAGAGATACTGACTTTCTCAGAGAGCTGAACAGAACAGCAGCAGTGAAATAAGAAGTTATTCTAGGATATCTTAAGCTACATAATGCCAAATCACCCCTGTAATGCCCTTATTTACACCTGTAGTACTGTGTATGGTTCTGTTTGCCTCATTTGAAAAAGGTTGCAATACAGCTGGAAAAAGATTTGAAAAGGGGAATTAAAATGATTAGTGGGCTTAAACATCTTCCCTACGTATAAAATTATATGGAGGGGGGAGGGGTAAGCTACTTTTCTCCCACTCTCAATGCACTAGGATCAGGACTGCATGACTAAAGTTGATTGGAAAAAAAGCACCTTCATACTTGTTGCACAGCTATGTGGAATTCATTACCACAAGAAATGATAATGGCCATTAACACAATGGCTTTAAATTAGAATTCAATGCAAGAGGAACCATTAAATGTTATCAGTTGTGAAGACAACACTTTTTATAGGTTCAGGCCTGTAGTTATTAGGGATGTGAAGTGGGCATACTCTACTTCTATTAGATGCTTTGCATGGAGGTAACACGTCCTGCCTCAGTACTTGATTAGAAAGATCAAGGCAGAACTATTCTCAGCTGCTACTTTTCTTCCAGAAAGGTGACTTCTATGCTTGCACTGAACAATACCTACTTTTATTGAGCAAAATGTTACTATAGTCCAGTTTCAACCTTGTTTAGAAGCAAAGGGTACTTCATAGCATGCATGATAAAATAAAATCACATTTCATATCTACCTTGTTTGTTGGAACTGAATTTGTTAGTTTAGGAGCATCCCAACATCTCACAATTAATTCTTAATATAAATTCTTACTCACCTTTCCATCTATAATGCATAGGTCTTCCTTCATTACTACCTGTGAACTGAAATAATGGTATGATGAGGAGGACATTCCATTTATCCCAAATTATTCTTCACATTATTATTGTTGCTGCTGCTGCTGGTCAGACAGTCAGCCAGATGTTTAGACTGGATTTGGCATTTTTATCCACTTATTAAGTCCTTCCCAAAGACCTGGGATAGGCAGATGTTGTTGTTTGATGGTGTTAGAGGTATCATTGCAGGATGTAAGCTGCTCCAAGTAAAGCTGCCTTTTATATAGTAGTAGTAGTAGTAGTAGTAGTAGTAGTAATAATAATAATAATAATAATAATAATAATTTGTTATAGCTGCCCCACTCTAAAAGAGTCTGATACTGAAGTATGAAGTTTCTTACTTTTCAATCACATCAGCAATAAACTGACTAGCTGCTTGAGCCTCTTCACCTGGAGGTCCAGGTCGAAATCTTGATGAACAAAGTGGAGGAAGATCTACATTAGGAACTATGTGAGAAGAGGAGGAAAATAATCATGAATAAAATATGCCCAAAATGTTAATAGAAGCCATCTGTACAACTGATATTTTAAGATATGTTCTAAACTTGTCCTTGTTAAAAGAAAACAATACCATATACAGTACTCACAATACTCACTTACAGTGGTACTTAAACATTTGTGAACCTTTTAGATTTTCAATATTTTTTCCATAAATATGACCTAAAATGTGATCTTTTCTCCACACAAGTCCTAAAACTAGATAAAGAGAACCCCATTGAACAAATGAGTCAAAAACATTATACTTGTTCTTTGATTTATTGAGGAAAATAATCCAAAATTCAAATGGGTTCACAAACTTTTAAGCACCACTGTAATTCATATAAAATGATTTGTATTTGTGTACATGTATATATAAAGTGCTTTATGTCAGGAAATATACAGACTCTCTCTCTTTCTCTCTCTCACACACACAAATATATTCTGATATAAGCCACTGTGTTAAACACCCAATAAAGAAATAATATGAATAGTTTATGCAAAGCAGTAAATACGAAATTTTATTTATTTATTTATTTATTAATCAAATTTATATGCCGCCCATCTCACTATGTAAGTGACTCTAGGCTTCCAAGTAAAAAGGATCTCTCAAATCTTTACTAAAAGCTAAAAGCTAAGAAAGTTAAAGCTAAAAATTAAGAGATTAAAAAGGTAGAGAGAACACCCTCAAGCTACCAACCACTGCCAGTACTGCAACCCCTTGGCAGAGCCAGGTCTTAACGCCCTTTCGGAAGGCCAATAGAATACCTGTATAGAATAATAAAATAGTAAAATGTAACTCCCAAAAAACTGGAAGCATGATCCATATAAGTGAAGCTGAAATCCAGTTATGGATTCAGTATTATCCTCGTTCACAAAACTCTGCTTTGGGATTTCTGGAATAATAGGGGATCAAAAGGAAGAAAAACAGGAAAATAACAGTACTGTAACTGTTATAAAAAGTCAGGATACAATGAAATCTAGTGGAATTACCCAATTTTACAACTTCCACTAATTATAATAATTTTAAAACATAGAAAAGTAATGTCATATTTGAAGAAAAAAGTGAATAAAGAAACCTTACTGATATATCCTTTGTTACTGGAATCAACAGTGGGTGCTGCAAATTCCTGTATGCAATGTGTAGTTGGGGAGGGGCAAAATATAAGAATTAGAAGCTTAGAAATAATATTTCTGCAACCTGTAAAGCCAGCACACATATTTTGTCCAAATTTTGATATGTTTTATTATTTATTAAAACAAGAAAATATTAACTAATATTTGTTAACTAATGTACATTAGTTACACAACTCTCTGTTTCTAAAGGAAGTTGGTGATATGGTTAAAGGCAAATCCAGTGGGGATAAGGTCTGTATTCCTACTTTCTTTTGTGCATGCTCACTCTTGCTTTCTCTTGTTTGCCTTTTTTTCTCATATATTATAGAGTGACTATCAAAAAATAAATCTGTATCAAACCATAAAACATTTATATCTGAATAGTCAATTCTTTAATAGAAATAGCATATCATCCAGCAACATAGCAAAGGGACTTTTGGATAAACTGGGCAGTCTGCTTCAGTGTGAAGAATATTTCACATCATTCACATTTAACAATATCACAATTTGGAATATTCCATTGTAAAAGTTTCTACAATTGCCATATTAATTAGTGCATCCTTGTTTTAGAAGGAAGAAGCTATTTTTTTCCTTTAGAATTTTTTTCCTTTATTTTTTTCCCTTAGTATGTTTTGTTAGTCATCAGTTCCTGCAATGGACAGAGGATTAGACTGATCTCCAAAGGAAGAAGGTTCTTTGGAACATTTGGAGGAACAAACTGAGCAATATCTAGAATTCCTTAAATCAAGACAGACTAAACTTGAAGAGTTGCCTTTTGCCTTTGAATAAAATAAGCAACCTTTTTGACCAGTGGCACATTTGGAATGTTGAGGACATTTTGTGGAGGTACTTACAAAATGGGTCATAAGGAAGATTTACATATTCACAAAATATGGCATGGCTGGTCACAAAGTATCTGTTTACCAATAGCAAATTAACTCTACAAGAAACTCTCTAACATACAAAAGGAGACCTCTGGGTCCCAAAAACATCCCTATTGTCAGGTTCAGCCCAAGAAACTCCATGAGACAGTACAGATTTAGTTCTATAGCCTTTATTAGCTTTCACCTTCAAGACAGAATCTTGCCAGACTGAATCTAAAATTCCCAAGCCAACAAGCAAACACGGAGAATTCCTTAGGGTGGTGCCAGTCTCATCCTCTTCACCTTCCCATGCTCTTTCTGGGGGCTAAGTAAATGCTTATCTACCCGAGCGCGGCCTTCACCAACCCATTCCATCACACCTAGAAATAATTATAATGCTGGTGACTTGTCTCATGTCAGCTTCCTATGACACATTTTTTTAAACAGAAATGGCCAAAGAGCTTGGTGGGTACTATGGAAACTCACTGAGCTATATTAGGGCACATGGGAACCATTGTTACCCCTGGCTTAAGTGATCAACAGCATCTTGATCCATTTATCTGAAGAACTATTTAATGCTCACAACTATACATTCACACACTTTCTTATCTCTTGGTACATTAAGATCATCTCTACTGTTCAGGAGATTAGTGCTGGAAGTAGATGTGGAGTATGCTCTTAAGCTGTACAGAGCAGGAGAGCAGCACAGGCATGCAGTATGATTTGCCTTTACACAAATCCGTCTTGTGTGCCTACTCTGCCCTTACCTGGACCAGGAAGCCCTTCAATCACTCATGCTTTGGTTGCCTCATGAATAGACTGTTGTAACATCCTCTATATGGGGCTGCCCTTAAAAACTACTCTGATGCTGCAGCTGGTCCAGAATGCAGGAGCATAAGCAATTATGTGCAGGCCTCGTCATGCCTATGTAACACCTTTCTCCATGAGCTGCATTGGCATCAGCAGGGTTCCGGATGCAATTTAAGGTGCTGGTTTTTACTTATAAAGCCCTTCATGGCATAGGGCTGGTTATCTAAAGGACTGTCTTTCATAGTTTCTGCCCACCCTATATAATCAGTCAGAGTTGGCATGCTCTTTCCATTAAGCACTGTTACCTGATGGGACCTAGGAAGCATGCCCTCTCCATCACAGCAGGTGCCCTCTGGAACAATGCCTCCTAAGATACATCAGGCTCCTATCCTGGCTTAGTGTAAAGGGGTCTGTTAGATTTCTTTGATTTTATCCCACCACTCAAGGAATAGTGCTCATTCCTCCTGTTTGTCCACGACAGCAACCTCTGAGGTAGATTGGGCTAAGACAGAGTGACTGGCCCAGTGGCCTTCCATGGCTAAAATTGGACTGGAACCTGGGTCTCCCTGTTCCCAACATTTCAACACTACATCATGCTGGCTCTCTATAAAGATAATTGATAAATATTACAAAACAATTATTACTTACCTAACAAAAGCAGAACTGAAAATCTTTCTTAAACAGTAGGTTTACTTTTTCTTCTAAACCAGCACAATAATTTAATATTGAAAAAGGATAAAATATTTTAACTTCAAATTAAATTTTCAGGAGGGCTTTTTTCTTTTTTGCAAATACAAACGATCAAAGGAATCTGTACATATCCTTTATAAGCAAAGCAAGGAGAAACATTGAAGAAATGGACCAGACTTACTATAATCTTTTCTTAAAGCAGAATGAGGATTTCCTATTAAATCTGAACAAAAGAATCTTATCAAAAAGGTATTCACTATACAAGTAGTCCTCGCTTAGGGACAGCAATCCCAGCAGTCCCTGCTGCTGTCATTAAGTGAAAATCACAGGCTGTTAAGTGAGAACCTCATGTAACTGTGACGTGATTTCCTGCCGCCTTCCTGCAAGCAAAGTCAATGGAGAATCCAGCTGGAAGTTGAAAGTCCCAGGTGGCTGGCAAGCAGGCTGGAGGGTGGATGAGTACTACAGAGTGAGGTAGGGGAGCTGCTACAGGGAGTGCATGCTGGCTGGGAAGGAGGTGCTTTGGCACTGCTTGAGTGCATGGCTGGAGAGGGAGTACTGTGGAACGAGCACGCTACAGGATATGAGATCCCTGGGATCTCATACTCCATAGCAGGGCTCCTCTAGAGAAAAAGCGGTGGGAGCAGCTTGCAACCTTCCCTGCCGGCTTCCCCACTAACTTTGCTTATGGGAAGCCGACAGGGAAGGTCACCACTGATGATCCCGTGACCACAGGACACTGCAACCATCGTGTGAGCTGGTTGCCCAGCACCCAGATTGTGATCACATGACTGAAGTGGTGTGATGGCTGGAACTTCGAGGACCAGCCATAAGTACCACTTGTTCAGTGCCATTGCAACTTTGAATGGTGGAATGCGGCTCAGTTATTGTTAACTGAGGACTACCTGTATTAGCTTTAAAAATATATATCTTTATCCATGAACCTACCGCTTTTATGCCGCATATCACTGTAGTATTTCCTAGCTTCACAAGTGCAGAGCCATCTGCAGTTGTAATGGAACCTAAAGAAAGAAAAACACTTCACAAGATTTGCTCAAGAGGACATGTAAATGTTACATTGATGCTTTCAAAATAAGAGCCAGTGGCTACATACAGATGTCAATTTTTCAGAATCATATAAGAACTTGATGAAATTGAACTTGTGTGTTTTTTCCTGGAAAATGGAAGTTTCTTATAATCTCATAATCTTGTCTTTCTAAACTCAAGATGTCATAAAATGTAGATGATAAGGAATTTGTAATCCAAATGCAGGGATCTTTTTCTTCTTTTCTGCACTCAATATCACATGCTACTATAATGATGTCTTAACTTGGGCACTGTTGCCCAAATTACTAGAGAAACAGATTAAAATAGAGGAAAAAAGAATTCAGAAGGCTTTGAGAAAGGTATAGAAATAAAGGGAGAACTGCAGAAGAATGGAAATGCATGAGCAAGATTCATAATTAGAAATGTTTTAAATTATGACATCAGTTAAAACCAGATTCAACTGTAAGCTAGTTTACCTATTGAAAACTATTTGGAAAGAAATGTAACATTTTATCAACCCTATACGTTATATAAGGTTTATATAATAAGCCTATAGGAACTATCCAAAAGTTAAGGCTATAAGTTAGATCAGGGCTTCCCAAACCGTGAGCTGTACCTCCCTTTGGGAGGTGCAGACAGAGTCCAGGGGAGATGTGAAGAACCTTTTAGTTGTATACTGTTACAATAAATCCACCTTTCCCAAAGTTTCATTGCATTGTTTTTATTGTTCATTTGTGTTCATTTTGTGTTTGGATTTTTAGGGGAAGTGTGTACATTAAGATTACACTAAATGGAGGTGTGATGGCAAAAAGTTCAGGAACCCCTGCCTTAGATACACGATTGATTTCATTGGAAGAGCCAAGCTATACAGGCCATAATGTTTAGTCAATTAGTTAAACCAACTAAAGGTATTTTGACTAACTGAAAAGGTATCTCGATGTATGTGGGGCACAGAACTCAAGCAGTATCTTAGCAGATTACTTTTATTCTGTATAGAAAAGGACACGTATAGTACTGTGCAAAAGTTTTAGGCAGGTGTGAAAATATGCTGTAAAGTAGGAATGCTTTCAAAAATATACATTGTAATTTTTTATGTTTAGCAATTTACAAAATGCAAAGTGAGCAAACAGAAGAAAAATCTAAATCAAATCAATATTTGGTGTGACTACCCTTTCGCTTCAACCAGTATCAATTCCTACGCTTGCACACTTTGTACACTTGCACAAAGTCAGAGTCTTGTAGGATTAGAGTCAGGTGTATGATTAACCAATTATACCAAGCAGGTGCTAATGATCATCAATTTCATATGTAGGTTGAAACACAGTCATTAACTGAAACAGAAACAGCTGTGTAGGAGGCTTAAAACTGGGTGAGGAACAGCCAAACTCTGCTACTAAGGTGAGGTTGTGGAAGACAGTTTCATGTCACAGGTCATACGCCATGGCAAGACCAAGCACAGCAACAAGACACAAGGTAGTTATACTGCATCAGCAAGGACTCTCCCAGGCAAAAAGTTCAAAGCAGACCGGGGTTTCAAGATCTGCTGTTCAAGCTCTTTTGAAGAAGCACAAAGAAACGGGCAACACTGAGGATCGTAGATGCAGTGGTCGGCCAAGGAAACTTAATGCAGCAGATGAAAGACACATCACGCTTACTTCCCTTTGACAGTGGAAGATGTCCAGCAGTGCCATCAGCACAGAACTGGCAGAAACCAGTTGGACCCAGGTACACCATCTACTGTTTGGAGAAGTCTGGCCAAAAGTGGTCTTCGTGGAAGAATTGCTGCCAAAAAGCCATACCTCCGACGCGGAAACAAGGCTAGGTGACTCAACTATGCACGAAAACATAGGAACTGGGGTGCAGAAAAATGGCAGCAGGTGCTCTGGACTGATGAGTCCAAATTTGAAAGATTTGGCTGTAGCAGGAGGCAGTTTGTTCGCCGAAAGGCTGGAGAGTGGTATAATGAGTGTCTGCAGGCAACAGTAAAACATGGTGGAGGTTCCTTGCAAGTTTGGGGCTGCATTTCTACAAATGAAGTTGGAGATTTGGTCAGGATCAATGGTGACCTCAATGCTGAGAAATACAGAAGATACTTATCCATCATGCCAGACCATCAGGGAGGGATGTGATTGGACCCAAATTTATTCTGCAGCAAGACAACAACCCCAAACATACAGCCAATGTCATGAAGAACTATCTTCAGCATAAAGAAGAACAAGGAGTCCTGGAAGTGATGGTTTGGCACCCACAGAGCCCTGATCTCAGCATGACTGAGTCTGTCTGGGATTACATGAAAAGACAGAAGGATTTGAGGCAGCCTACATCCACAGGAGATCTGTGGTTAGTTCTCCAAGATGTTTGGAACAACCTACCTGCTGAGTTCCTTCAAAAACTGTGTGCAAGTGTCCCTAGAAGAATTGATGCTGTTTCGAAGGCAAAGGGTGGTCACACCAAATATTGATTTGATTTGGGTTTTTCTTCTGTTCACTCGCTTTGCATTTTGTACATTGATAACATAAACAATTACAATAAATACTTTTGAAAGGATTACTTTACAACATTTTTTCACACCTGCCTAAAACTTTAAAACTGTATCTAACCCTGAGTACATAACCTGCAGCCTGAGTAGGTAACCTGCAACTCATATGGTCCTCTGGCTGATTTCTTGTCACCATGGTTTCATTTGACTTGTAGAGATGAAGTGGCAGAGGAAGATAGTGCAATAAAACATTGCACAGTGATGGTTTAGGCTTAGCTCATTTTTGATGAGAAACGATCATGATGAGAACATCATACCCACTACGAGTGTACAACATAGTAAAACGTTTTACCATTGCTGCTGAAAGATGGTGCATTCTTTTTTAAAAAATATTTTTATTAAAGTTTATATAAAAACTATATATTTTATATACAAAAACTAATACAAAACTAAAAAACCTACAAACAAAAAGATAGAGAGAAGAGAAAGAAATGTAAAAGATGACTCCCCCCCCAAACAAGTGTATGTATTAACAGTAACTTAACATCTTCTCTAATATTACTTTTTTAAAAAAACCTTTATCCCCTTTCTCAGCTCTAAACAATAACCAAATTATAAAAACTAACCAATCAATCTAATCAGCAAAATGATTAAGAGCGCCAGTAATAATAAACTATAAATTTTAAGCATAAACAAATAGGTCAGTTTTGCATTTTAGCTTCTAAGTTTTTTCTGAGAAGTGAAACCTAAAAGATCTCTCCCCTTAAGCATACAAAAGACCAATAATAATCACATATGTGTTTTAAACTAAACCAAATAAATCACTTTTACAGGTATAAATCATCGTCTTATAGTCCTGGTCAGAAAAAAAAAATTCAACATTAACAATCCAAGACCAAAACATGGACAATTTAACCTTGATCTGATACATCCACTTTGAATTCCTTTCTCTTCTTTTTGAAAGGCTGTCTTCAGTCTCTTCTCCAAATAAAACCGTAGATAACAATCTCTTATCATTCTCTTCCTATCTATTTTCAGAAAAGGTTTCAGAGATTTGGTATTTCCCTTCACTATGTCCAAAATAGGATAGTTAAGTCACTCTTCCAGTCCATTACAGCTTCTTTATCCATATCATTCTCATAATCAAGCAACTCTGAGTCCATCTTCAGATCCACAGCATCTTTTTTCATATCTTCCATGTCTCTCTTATAATCTGGCATTTCTTTAAAGTCCATTTTAGAATTCTTATTCAAGTCGTCCTCCACTGCTATTTTGTCCAGTAAAATCTTTTCTTCTTCTACAACCTGTTAGCCCCAATTTTACAAATAGTTCCTGGACACACTGATTCCAAACAGTGAAAAATTCTTTGGAAGAAGGATACTCCTCCAATATATTAAGAGATATATTGTTAGTGTCCATTTCTTCTGACCTTGTAGGCTCTGTCTTATCTTAAGTTTATTTTCAGAAGCCAAACTTTCCCAGGGCAGATTTTCTTGCAATTAAATCCAAATTCACTTACTGTATTTCCTTAAACATTTAAAACAATCCTTAAAAAAGCTGTTTCAAATCTATCTAGCCTCTTAATTGTCCCCAGTCAACATTCTTAATTACCTTTCGCTGTTTCCAAATGTTAAAGTACTTCTTTTTGATCTTTAAACTTACTTTGGTCTTCTTTCTCCCAGGATAGTAGGAAATTCTCCATACAATTGAATAAGATTTTTTTAATGGATAAGTCCTGCAAAAAGAGCTTATTCAAATATCTACTTACTAAAGATGGGCAGAAACAGACTTTTCTGTACACTCTTCTCATCAGTCTTCAAATGCTTCTGAAAGGTTGGGGAGCCTGCTGAGCAAGGTGTCCTCCTCCACAGGAAGCACAGTGATGAAAGTCTGTGTGTCCTTTAGATTTATCTATAATCCTGCAGTCCTGTGCCCTATAAAGTGATGTGAGTTTCATCTACAGTGGGGCAAAAAAGTATTTAGTCAGCCACCAATTGTGCAAGTTCTCCCACTTAAAAAGATGAGAGAGGCCTGTAATTTTCATCATAAGTATACCTCAACTATGAGAGACAAAATGGGGGAAAAAATCCAGAAAATCACATTGTCTGATTTTTAAAGAATTTATTTGCAAATCATGGTGGAAAATAAGTATTTGGTCAATATCAAAAGTTCATCTCAATACTTTGTTATATATCCTTTGTTGGCAATGACAGAGGTCAAACGTTTTCTGTAAGTCTTCACAAGGTTTTCACACACTGTTGCTGGTATTTTGGCCCATTCCTCCATGCAGATCTCCTCTAGAGCAGTGATGTTTTGGGGCTGTCGCTGGGCAACACAGACTTTCAACTCCCTCCAAAGGTTTTCCATGGGGTTGAGATCTGGAGACTGGCTAGGCCACTCCAGGACCTTGAAATGCTTCTTACAAAGCCACTCCTTCGTTGCCCGGGCGGTGTGTTTGGGATCATTGTCATGCTGAAAGATCCAGCCACGTTTCATCTTCAATGACCTTGCTGATGGAAGGAGGTGTTCACTCAACATCTCACGATACATGGCCCCATTCATTCTTTCCTTTACACGGATCAGTCGTCCTGGTCCCTTGGCAGAAAAACAGCCCCAAAGCATGATGGTTCCACCCCCATGCTTCACAGTAGGTACGGTGTTCTTTGGATGCAACTCAGCATTCTCTCTCCTCCAAACACGACAAGTTGAGTTTAGACCAAAACGTTCTACTTTGGTTTCATCTGACCATATGACATTCTCCCAATCCTCTTCTGGATCATCCAAATGCTCTCTAGTAAACTTCAGACGGGCCCGGACATATACTGGCTTAAGCAGGGGGACACATCTGGCACTGCAGGATTTGAGTCCCTGGCGGCGTAGTGTGTTACTGTTGGTAGCCTTTGTTACTTTGGCCCCAGCTCTCTGCAGGTCATTCACTAGGTCCCCCCATGTGGTTCTGGAATTTTTGCTCACCGTTCTTGTGATCATTTTGACCCCACAGGGTGAGATCTTGCATGGAGCCCCAGATCGAGGGAGATTATCAGTGGTCTTGTATGTCTTCCATTTTCTAATGATTGCTCCCACAGTTGATTTCTTCACACCAAGCTGCTTGCCTATTGCAGATTCAGTCTTCCCAGCCTGGTGCAGGTCTACAATTTTGTTTCTGGTGTCCTTCGACAGCTCTTTGGTCTTGACCATAGTGGAGTTTGGAATGTGACTGTTTGAGGTTGTGGACAGGTGTCTTTTATACTGATAACAAGGTCAAACAGGTGCCATTACTACAGGTAACGAGTGGAGGACAGAGGAGCCTCTTAAAGAAGTAGTTACAGGTCTGTGAGAGCCAGATATCTTGCTTGTTTGTAGGTGACCAAATACTTATTTTCCACCATGATTTGCAAATAAATTGTTTAAAAATCAGACAATGTGATTTTCTGGATTTTTTTTCTCATTTTGTCTCTCATAGTTGAGTTATACCTATGATGAAAATTACAGGCCTCTCTCATCTTTTTAAGTGGGAGAACTTGCACAATTGGTGGCTGACTAAATACTTTTTTGCCCCACTGTATGTCCTATTAAAAGAAGATTCTGGTAAAACAACTATAACATGCAAAACAGTTTACTACCATATATCATTACTGAGCACATCAAGCCAGAATTTACTGTCTTTGTTGGAAAAAGTACATGAAACTTTAGCAACAATGACTGTTCGTGGACATTTTCCTATAGAATTTGCTGGTACAATCCTGAATCCATTGTCCTGTCAACAGAAATGTCAATGCTGCTAAATGAAGTGCCAGAAGTTACTAAAACTAAAACTTCACATACATTTTCCAACAAGGCAGTGAATGCTGGGTCAGTATACTGGCATGATATAATACATTATTGTAGATGTTGTTTGTTTATCCAGAATCTTTTTATTGATTAACAGGATGTGTAAATGAAGCTCCAATCACTTTCATAGTTCATAGTACTGCAGGATTATAGATAGTTCTAAAAGATTCACAAAATTTCTGTCATCATTGTAGGAGACAGAGGAGGAACGGTATTCTTATAGAATATCAGGAAAAGACATATTTTATGAGCGGGACATAAAATATATCTACCTAACTTTCCATGAACAGCTCCTTCCATCATTGACCACTCAATTTAGCAAGGTCCTTCAATCTTCAGGGAGTCTTTTGGAGGACTGGCAAGGAGAAGAAGACATAGGAAGAGACAATTTCTGTTTGCATCTTTCTGCTAGCAGATAACTGGATCCAACTCAGGGGTTTTGACTTTCAAATTATATACATTAGTAATCTGTTGTAAATACAGGATAAATTGTTTAAATCTGATACTGTGATTAATATGAATCATTTCAACATACTATGAATATGAGATGACCACAATGATTACTCTGGTCTCTTTTTCATATCCTTACTTAATCAGAATATGTTCTCTATGTTATTCTTCCCATGATTTCTCAAAGCAAAATTCAACTACATACTGAAGACTAGAATATCTTCCACAATTCACTTGGAATACTATGAGCAAGAATAGTCATTCAATAGTAAAGCATTCACCTATGTTGATGGTTGTGGTTCTAAATTCACCAAGGTCCCTTCCATCAGGCCGACAATTTTCTTTCTAAAAGGATCACCAAATCAGGCATACATAATTAATCTTATTAGATTACAGTATAAGAGCTTGAGTGAAAAAGTTAGCATTTGATAAGCAAAGTGCTATGATATGCATGATCTAAAAACAAAAGTATAATTATTTGGACTCAAATGCAGTTATATGCAGATTTAAACAGCCCTGCTAGGTAAAAGTCTGATAACAATCGAAAGTACATACATTCATGGAATCTTCAATACTAAGACTGTTGACTCGAAAAATCTGTGTTTATAGAGGAAGTTCTGACAAAATGGAAATACCCATTGTAATGGTTCGTAGTGAAAAGATTGTGGGGACTAGGGAAATCCTGAATACATCCTGCTTTATTCTGGTCACATCCAGTTCTTCTTCCATGATCCACCACTTTATATTGGTGAGAAAATCTGAAATTTTGCAGTGCTCTGACCTTGTATTCAGATATTCATCTTTTAAAAGACAGAGATTCTGGTTAAACAAACAACAGTGTACTATGTTGTGTCTTACTGAAAAAATAATTGTCAGAACTTCCTCTATAAAATATGATAATGAGCTCTCTAAGGAGGTAAATTCAGTCAGATATTCCAATCAATGGGGTGACAATGAAGTTTGAATTTGAAGGGCACTTACACTATAAAATATACACATGTTGACTGCTACCATCAGAATCTGCTTTTACAAGAATGACTTGATAAAGATCTCTGCAGATCTCAGAACAGGAGTTTTCAACCAAAAAGGACATAGCTCCTATCTCAAGTTTTCACAAGACCACCTGGATGATCTAACAGGCTTTTGGAATAATGTCTGTAGACAGATCAGATGAAAATTGAAACTTTTTGGCATTAATGAGAAATATATTGAGGAAAAACAAAACAAAGAAACCCTTCCCAACCATGAAACATGGTGGTGGGAATATCATGGTCTGGGGCTGTTTTGCAGATAGTTCAAAATAACTATGTGAACAATGGATTCTGAATTATACTAACAATTCTGCAGAAGAATGTAAAAGTATCTGTGAACTAAAGCTTAAACTAAACCCAGAACTAAATCCAGTTCTGGCATACCTGAAGTAAGTAGTGCATGCAAGATAGCTCAAAATATAAATGAGTTGAAGCCGTTCTGTAAAAAGGAATGGGCCAAAATATCTCCAAGCTGTATGTAAGAAATGCATGGTTTAAGTGATTGCCGCTAAACAAGGTACCACCAATTACCAGATCACATACATTTTTTAAAACAAAGACAGTGAGTGTTACCTTGTGTTTAGTAAATACATTGCACTGTTTTATGTATTGTTTACTTAACCAGAATCTTTATTAATAGGACTTAGATGAAGCTCAGATCACATTGTAAGTCATAGCACTGCAGGATTACAAAAAGCTCTGAAAGATTCATACTTTCACCACTATACATACACAGTCCTTGACATGTTCCAAACTCCAAATGCCGTCTAAAAAAGTTGTGCATCTAGGCTGCAAGAAGATACAGGCAACTTTTTATAGCTTTTATTTTATTTTAAAACTTATTTTATTTTTTGGGCTGCTAAAGAGTCATAGTGTGTATTATTATGCCATTTACAGATACAGTACAGGATTTTTGGTCTGTCTTTTCTACATTTGGGGACTTGGGAAGATTTTTATAGGTGTATTAAGGTGTATTTCATTTCCCTCCAAAATTAGCAGGAAATTAAGACTCAGAAGTTTGCTAGTGAATTTCAGCAGCACAAACATGGGACTCTTCAGGGCTGCAAAAATACGTGGAGCATACTGCCCAAGGAAAGGCTCTTAAAACAACTGCTCATGCTGTCTAGCAACAAAACTGATAAGGATGTTTCATGGACATACAGTATTCACATAGGTGACATGGGAGCCACAATTATAAATAAATGGGATAAATGGTTTTATTTATTAAAAAATTTAAACCACCCAATAACTGAAGCTCTTTGGACAGTTACAATAAAACATATTAAAAATAC